>NW_026652297.1:38221702-38248922 GCF_009828535.3 Hylobates moloch | reverse complement strand
TATATGTATATGATCTTGGGCAAATCTCTTAAACTTGAGGAGGCTCAGCTTCCTTGGAAACTGGGAATAATAACACCTACCTTGCCTATTTTTCAAAGTGGTTATAAATAAGATTGAGTAGAGTGATATATCTAAACATTGTTTTGAAAACAATATAGTTTTATTCCCATTTAAGTAGGTGATATTATTTTACTACTGTAAATGTAATCTGGGTTACATTAATGATAACTGTAATAAATTGTTTCTGCATGTTAAATAAAAATTTGGTAATCTTTCTGTTATGCAAGGGAAAGAAATAGTGATAGTTAACATTATTTACTATGAAGAAGCTGAGGCTTAGAAAGATTCAGTAACTTGTCTAAATTTATATTAAGTAATAGAACCAGGATTGGGACTCGAAGTGCTAGCTCCATATTGTATGTAGTTAATAGCTACAAGCATCTACTAAGTAGCAGCAAAGGTACTTTACAGGTTCTTATAGATTTTTATTCCTTTTTTCTCTGATATACCAGCTGACAACTGTACTACATATGTTTTCTGTGGTTTAGGCAGGTAACCTGTGAGTGTTGGTATTGTCTGGTGGTAATTTTACAGTATTTTTTTTTTTAATTATTTTTTATTTTTTGAGACCAGGCCTGGCTCTGTCACCCAAGCTAAGTGCAGTGGCACAATCACTGCTCACTGCAGCCTCAATCTCCTGGGCTGAAGCAATCCTCCTGCCTCAGCCTCCCAAGTAGCTAGGGCTACAGATACTCACCACCATGCCTGGCTAATTTATTTTTTGTAGAGATGGGGTCTTACTGTGTTGCCTAGGCTTGTCCTCCCACCATGGCCTCCCAAGCTGTTGGGATTACCTGCATGAGCCACTGTGTGCAGCCAAGGAATTTTATAGTATTAATGCTAAAAAATATAAAGGAATGTGTGCACTTCAGATCGTAATACTTGTCAAAGTTAGAGTATTGGGCAGGTTACTTTACTTCATTCAGATTTAGTTTTCTTATATTTGAAAATGAGAATGGAGTTGTTGGGAGGATTGAATGAGTGCCTGCCTGTGTGCTAAGTACTTAGGAAAGGCCTTGCCCGTGATAGGCTACTCAACAAATATTAGCAATCTCCTTTTCTCTGGCAAAGTGAGCATTTTTCCTTTTAATGTTCCAGTTGATGGGGTAGCAATCTATTTTATATGCTTCATTTTCCACCTAAAGGGATAATAAATTAGAATAATATTTAAATATAAGGATAACAAACATTTATTGGGTATTTATTATGTGTCAGGGTCTGAAATAAGTGTTTTACCCCCCATAGCTCATAAAATTCTCACAACTCCAATTAGGCCTCATGAGGATCTACTTTTGGAAAGTGAGTTATGGAGAGGCGAGGTTAAGCCAGCTGGGAAATTGGGATTTGAATCCTGGCAGGCTGACTTGAGACCTTCTCTTAGTCACTGGGTTTTGGGAATTTCATGGATGAAAGAAGAAAAATGCACTTTTGGTGATTTCTGAGTCCAAGTGTTATTTTGTGGTTGAAGGAAAAAAAAATCATGGATTTAAAAGTAAGGCCAGGCACGGTGGCTCACACCTGTAATCCCAACACTTTGGGAGGCCGAGGCAGGAGGATCACTTGAGCCCAGGAGTCCAAGACCAGCCTGGGCAACATGGTGAGACCTCGTCTCTACAAACAAACAAACAAACAAACAAACAAACAAAAATTAGCTGGATGTGGTGGCACACGCCATTAGTCCCAGCTACTCGGGAGGCTGAGGTGGGAGAATTGCTTGAGCCTGGGAGTTGGAGGCTACAGTGAGCCATGATCACAGTACTGCACTTCAGCCTGGGTGACAGAAAGAGACCCTGTCTCAAAAAAAAAGTAAATCAAGGTAGACTCATGAGAGGGGAGCCCACCTTTTTTTTTTTTTTGAGATGGAGTCTGACTTTGTCACCCAGGCTGGAGCGCAGTGGCACGACCTTGGCTCACTGCAACCTCCGCCTCCCAGGTTCAAGTGATTCTCTGCCCTCAGCCTCCCGAGTAGCTGGGATTACAGGTGCCTGCCACCTTGCCCAGCTAATTTTTGTATTTTTAGTAGAGACAGGGTTTCACCATCTTGGCTAGGCTGGTCTTGAACTCCTCACCTTAAGTGATCCACCCGCTTCGGCCTCCCAAAGTGCTGGGATTACAGGTGTGAGCCACTGTGCACACCTGGGAGCACACCTTTAAGACTAAAGTTTTTAACCAGGATTCTATATTATTTTTTAGGTCTAATGATATCTAATTATATCTTTAACTCTGTATGCCGGGGCATGATGTAGGTCTGACTTAGACTCAGATCTATGAAGTACTGTACAGCAGCACTGCCCTTCCTCTGGAAAGCTGACCCTTCCTCCACTCTGAGCTCCACAGTGCCATTTGCCCAGGACATTGAAGTTCATAGAATATCATAGGGATAAATGGCATTCTATGGGGGCATTTTTTTTACCTTTTTTTTTTTTTTTTGAGATAGGGTCTTGCTCTCTTGCCTACGCTAGAGTGCAGTGGTGCAATCATGGCTTACTGCAGCCGTGACCTCTTGGGCTCAAGCAATCCTCCTGCTTCAGCCTCCTTAGTAGCTGGGACTATAGGTGCACACCCCCATGCCCAGCTAATTTGTAATATTTTCTATGCAGACAGGGTTTCACTATGTTGCCCAGGCTAGTCTCAAACTCCTGGGCACAAGCCATCCTCCTACCTTGGCCTCCCAAAGTGCTGTGATTAAAGGTATGAGCCACTGTACCTGGCCCTCATTTAGTTCATTTTTACAACTTTTTTGAAAAGATCATTCATTTCAGATAGGTGAAAATTTTATTTGGAAACTTCCAAAGAATAATAGTGCTCCAACAGCCCACTGCTTTATTCACTTGCTGTAAAAGACAAATAAATCATATTCAGAATTCCTTATGCTGTGGCAAAAGTTGGTTTCCTTAGTGGGCATTGGGGGCCACATGATCATTATCCATTTTTGATTAAAGCCTGAATCTTTTATTTTCTTCCTAAATTTTATGGGAGTAGGTGGATAGTCCTGGTGATTTTTATTCCATTTCTAAACTCCTTTGAAACTTAGATAGAAGGGAATGACTTCATATAAAAGTCTTGGAATTCAGTCTTCTGATGGCAGAGAGCATTAAGTGGAAGCAGAATTTAAGATTTGGGATCTGGTTGTAGATTTGTCACTCTCCTCTGATGGGCTGTGTGGCCATGAGTAAGTCAATTCACCACTCTGGTTCCCTTCCCCTCCCCTCCCCCCCCCTCCCCCCCCCCCCTCCCCTCCACTCCCTCCCCTCCTCTCTCCCCCTCCCCTGCCCTCCACTCCCTCCCCCCCCCCCTCCCCCTCCCCTCCCCCCTCCCCTTCCCTCCCTTCCCTCTTCCCCTCCACTCCCCTCCTTTCTTTTCCTTTCCTTTCTCTGTTACCCAGGCTACTCACTGCAACCTCCACCTCCCAGGTTCAAGTGATTCTCCTGCTGCAGCCTCCTGAATAGCTGTGACTACAGGTGCATGCCAACACGCCCGACTAATTTTGGTATTTTTAGTAGAGACAGGGTTTTGCCATGTTGGCCAGACTGATCTCAAACTCCTGACCTCAAATGATCCACCCGCCTTGGCCTCCCAAAGTGCTGGAATTACAGGAGTGAGCCATCACACCCAGCCTTGATTTCCTTACTTATGAGTGATGTACTAGGACTACATGATCTCAATGCTTCCTTTTAGTTTAAAATGTCTACGTTTTTTCATGATCACCCTCCTGCAAGACTACATTTATTAAATCTGCGCTATGGCTAAAAGATGATTTTTTGTTGCAGAATTTTTTTGATGCCTTCTTATTTGGAGAAATCTCCAGCTGCTCTGATGATAGCCTAAGAAGACGGCATGCTGCTTCCTCTCGATGCCAAGCCAGGCCCTCTCACAACCTCGGATCTCAGTCCTTCATGGAGACCTGGTCCCAGCAGGAATGGCAGTGCAGGAAATTGGCGCCCAGATGGTTCTGCCATGTGAAGTTGTCTCGGGCTCTGGGCTGACGAGAGAACACTTGGTAACCAGGTTAGCCCTCTGTCAGTCACCCAGGGCAGGGCAGCATGGTACGGATTCAGAGGAGGAAGCTTTTGGCATCTTGCCTGTGCGTCACAGCCACCGTCTTTCTGCTTGTCACACTCCAGGTACCAAGAATGTGGGTTGTGTAGTGTTGATAGCTGGGCCTTTGCTATGTCCCCCCACCCCTTATTTTCTCAAAACTCCAATTATTTCACTTTTTGCTGAATCAGGCGTGTTCAGGATCAGGGTTTTTTTTTTCTTTCTTTTTTTCTTTTTTAAGACACAGTACCACTCTGTTGCCTGAGCTGGAGTGCAGTGGCGTGATCTCTGCTCACTGCAACCTCTGCCTCCCGGGTTCAAGCAATTCTCATGCCTCAACCTCCCAAGTAGTTGGGATTACAGGCGTCCGCTACCACGCCCAGCTAAATTTTTTGTATTATTAATAGAGATGTGGTTTCACCATGTTGGCTGTGCTGGTCTCAAACTCCAGATCTCAAGAGATCTGCCTGCCTTGGCCTTCAAAAGTGCTAGGATTACAGGCGTGAGCCACTGTGCCTGGCCAGGATCAGAGGTTTTCTACTGGGAGGAAAATATCTCCCAGTATTCCTCCCAGTAAAAAACCTCTGGCAGGGAGACCCTTCCAATTCACCCCCTGCCCCCCCTTTTTTAAACAGGTGAAACTGAGGATTAGTGAATGGACGTGTCAGGCAGAAACAAAGTCATTGAGATAGAAGGTGAGTTTGAGATTCTCGTAGGCTCCTGGTTGTAGAGAAACAGAAAGTAAAGCTCAGTCTGTCTTCCTGGGTTAAAATTGGATGGCTTCCTCAGAATCTCCTATTGTTATCACCTTTGAAAGACTGCGTTCTTGGAGAAGCAAGGACTATTCTGAGAACAAGATAGTCTGTATCTTGTAGTAAGTGTAGAACACAGACATCTATATTATAAATAAATCTTGACATGTGCTTCTAGACCAAGGACTGTGTATGGATGAATGAACTGAAAGGTGTGCTTAGTTCTCCTACTTGTAATCCCTTAGTCAGTTATTCTGAACTTCATTCACGGATTTCTATTTATTTATTTATTATTTTTTGAGACAGGATCTCATTTTGTCGCCCAGGCTGTAGAGCAGTGGCACAGTCTCAGCTCACGGCAGCCTCCACCTCCCTGGGCTCAGGCAATCCTCCCACCTCAGCATCTCCAGTAGCTGGGACCACAGGCGTGTGCCATGGTGCCTGGCTAATTTTTTTTTTTTTTTATGAGGTGGAGTCTCACTTTGTCACCTAGGCTGGAGTGCAGTGGTGCGATCTTGGCTCACTACTACCTCTGCCTCCCAGGTTCAAGCGATTTTCTGCCTCAGCCTCCCAAGTAGCTGGGATTACAGGCTTCTGCCACCTAGCTAATTTTGCATTTTTAGTAGAAATGAGGTTTCACCATGTTGGCCAGGCTGGTCTTGAACTCCTGACCTCAAGTGATCCGCCTGCCTCGGCCTCCCAAAGTGCTGGGATTATAGGCGTGAGCCACCACACCTGGCCTAATTTTGGTATTTTTTTTGTAGAGATGGGGTTTCACCACATTGACCAGGCTGGTCTTGAACTCCTGGGCTCCGGCAGTCTGCACACCTTGGCCTCACAAAATGCAGGGATTACAGGTGTGAGCCACCATTCCCAGCCCCTTCATTGATTTCAAATTGAAATAAAAATTGGACAGTGATAGTAAAAGTGTAGATATCAGCTCAGATAGAATTTGCACGCATTCAGGTACCAGCCATCCATTTCAAAATCCACAAAACTTTTTTTTTTTTTTTGAGACAGTTTCACTGTTGTCACCCAGGCTGGAGTGCAGTGGCATGATCTTGGCTCACTGCAACCTCTACCTCCCAGGCTCAAGAAATCCTCCCAACACAGTCTCCTGAGTAGCTGAGACTATAGGTGTGTACTACCACACGTGGCTAAGTTTTCTATTTTTTTGTAGAGATGGGGTTTCACCATGTTGTTCAGGCTGGTTTTGAACTCCTGAGCTCAAGCGATCTGCCTACCTGGCTTCTCAAAGCACTGAGATTGCAGGTGTGAGCCACTGCGCCTGGCTTCCACAGGACTTTTTTTTTTTAAATGGAGTTTTGCTTTTGTTGCCCATGCTGGAGTGCAATGGCGTGATCTCCGCTCACGGAAACTTCCACCTCCTGGGTTCAAGCAATTCTCCTGCCTCAGCCTCCTGAGTAGCTGGGATTACAGGTGCCCGCCACCTGCCCAGCTAATTTATATATTTTTAGTAGAGATGGGCTTTTGCCATGTTGGCCAGGCTGGTCTCGAACTCCTGACCTCAGGTGATTCACCTGCCTTGTCCTCCCAAAGTGCTGGGATTACAGGCATGAGCCACCACGCCCAGTTCTCCACACAACCTTTAAAGGTTATTTGTGAATGTGAGTAGTTACAGTTGTGGGACTGGTAGAAGCTAAGGTATTCCTGGGCTTTTTCACTCTGCAGGATCTCCCTTCTGCATAGGATTGAATGAGATAATGCTTATAAAAGCACTTTGGCAGACAATATGGTACTGTATTTCTACTGCTGCCTTCTGCCAGATTGGTATTCTGGTGAGAGGCGACATGTGCCTCTTTCCTTGTTTGTGCTGGAGTTGCTGCACAGAAGGCCTGACATTTTCAGCTTTCTGCTGCTTTCTGTGGGGAGTTTTTTTTGTTTGTTTTTTGTTTTTTGAGACGGAGTCTTGCTCTGTTGCCAGGCTGGAGTGCAGTGGTGCGATCTGGGCTCACTGCAACCTCCGCCTCCCGGGTTCAAGCAATTCTCCTGCCTCAGCCTCCTGAGTAGCTGGGATTACAGGTGCCTGCCACCACGCCTGGCTAATTTTTTCTATTTTTAGTAGAGATAGGGTTTCACCATGTTGGCCAGGGTGGTCTCGAACTCCTGACCTCAAGTGATTCACCCGCCTTGGCCTCCCAAACTGTTGGGATTACAGGCGTGAGCCACCGTGCCTAGCCTCCATTCCTGTTTTTAGGCAAATGAAATACTTTGCCATATGAGTAGGGTAAATAGAAAAAAATCATGCCATGGATCCTTTGTTAGTTTGCTAGTGCTGCTGTAACAAAATACTGCAGATGAAGTTGCTTGCTTCCACAACCAAAATTAATTTTCTTTTTACAGTTCCGGAGACTGGGAAGTCCAAGATCAAGGTGTCGGCAGGGTTCTTTCTTCTGTGGCCTCTCTCCTTGGCTTATAGATGGCTGTTTTCTTCCTGTGTCTTTACACTGCCTTCTCTCTGTAATTGTATGTGTCAAAATTTTCCCTTTTTATAAGGACACCAGTACTACTGGATTAGGGCCCACCCGTTGTAACTCAGTTACCTCTTTGAAGACCCTGTCTCCAAATATAGTCATGTTATAAGGTACTGGGAGTAAGGACTTCAACATATGAATTTTTTTGGGGTATACAATTTAGCCCATAGCAGATTCTATAACATAAATTATTTAATTAATATTAATCTAAACATGAAAATATTATAGTTACCTACACTTAAGCTAAAACATAATTCTCTGGAGGAAAACTTAGACATTGTTTTCCATTCACATTTAACTATATTTTGTATAAACTGTCTGTAAATTCTTTGGGTATATATGTATATTTATTTTTTAATTTTACTTTTTAGTTGCATAAATAGGAACATATTTTGGAGTATTTTAAAGCAAATCTAGGACATAATAGCATTTCACGTCGATATATGTTAATATGATTCTCTCACTTTGGAGCTAGGAACTTTGAAAAATATAATGTAACCATATTGCTACTATCACACCCAATAAAATTAACAATTACTGAATATTCTCTGTATGATAGGCCATGTTAAATTTTTCCCAGTTGTCTCAAAACAAAAAAAAAAAAGATTTTTCATAATGAGTTGGGGTTTTTTTGAGACGGAGTCTTTCTCTGTTGCCCAGGCTGGTGTGCAGTGGCATGTTCTTGGCTCACTGCAACCTCCACCTCCTGGGTTCAAGTGATCCTCCTGCCTCATCCTCCCAAGTAGCTGAGATTACAGGTGTGTGCCACCACGTCCAGCTAATTTTTGTATTTTTAGGAGAGATGGGGCATGCCACCATGCCCAGCTAATTTTTTGTATTTTTAGAAGAGATGAGGTTTCACTATATTGGCCAGGCTGGTCTCGAACTCCTGACCTCAGGTGATCCACCCACCTGGGCCTCCCAAAATGCTGGGAGTACAGGTGTGAGCCACCATGTCTGGCCCGAGTTGGTTTGAATTTGGGATAAACAAACCTATACATTGCATTTGGTTGGTGAGTCTCAAGTTCTGTGTTTTTGTTTTTTTCACTCTTAAAAGGTTTGGCCAGGCACGGTGGCTCAGGCCTGTAATCCCAGCACTTTAGGAGGCCGAGGTTGGTGGATCACGAGGTCACAAGATCGAGACCATCCTGGCCAACATGGTGAAACCCTGTCTCTACTAAAAATACAAAAAAATTATCTGGGTGTGGTGGTGCATGCCTATAGTCCCAGCTACTTGGGAGGCTGAGGCAGGAGAATCACTTGAACCTGGGAAGTGGAGGTTGCAGTGAACCGAGATTGTACCACTGCACTCCAGCCTGGTGACAGAGCGAGACTGTCTCAAAAAAAAAAAAAAAAGAAAAAAAAAAGGCTTTTCTGCCCCACCTTTTATTCCATGTCATGGACTTGTTAAAACTGGGTCATTTATCATTTTAACTTTTCTAGAGTGTGGGATTGGCTGCTTATGGTTTTATTTAATGCATTCCTTTATTCTGCCATATTTCCTACAATCTGGTAGTGACATCCAAAGGTAATGTCTTTTAAAAAGCTGTTTGGGTCAACATGATGAAACCCTGTCTCTACTAAAAATACAAAAAAATTAGCGGGGCATGGTGGCCCGCATTTGTAATCCCAGCTACTCGGGAGGCTGAGGCAGGAGAATCACTTGAGCCCGGGAAGAGGAGGCTGCAGTAGGCTGAGATCGCGCCATTGCACTCCAGCCTGGGCGATGGAGAGAGACTTTGTCTCAAAAAAAATAAAAATAAAAAAATAAAAAAAATAAGTTGTTTGGCAGAAGAAGAATCTCTCCTTAAAAGTATCCCTATTATTTGGAAATGAACTTATAACTGACATAGTAGATATTGATCTGAAATGTGGAATAAATTTTACCTTTGGAGTTGTATCCTATGGCTTTCTAAAAGCCTTTCTTTTAAGTGACTGGTTGTACATCTGCAGGGGAAGAAAGTCAGATGAAAAGATAGTTTGTGGCTACAAGTCATCTCCCGTGGATCAAACTACTGGGGAGAGCCACATTGTTCCATCATAAAAATGCTGAGAGAGCTATTGGCAACAGGCAGACTTTAGTTTTCAGTGATGGCTCTGCTGCTCTAGTGTTGACTTTGGCGTCTCAGGTGATCCATGACTTTTTAAAGCCAATATAATTTCTTACTCCTTCTGGAGTGCTACTTGGCTTTCACTCAGTGGGTTTTTTTTTTTTTTTTTTGGCCTTGGATACATTTGAGAATCTAATGAAAGTCACGGGCCCTCCCCAGGGAGTTACAGACTCCATGCAATGCATCAATGATAGTGGCCTTCATCTAACACCAGGAGCAGCTAGCACATAAAAGAGGTAACACTGTTGGCTGCTAAAAGCAGGACTCGAGGGCTGCACAGGGAGTGGCCTCCATGGCTGACTGGTGGAGCAGTTAACACATAGAAATGTAAATGTGCCTTACTTTAACTGCTTTAACGCTTTATTTGTTTCATAGTCTGACTACTAAACTTTCAGTTACATATGGAGCAGATCAACACTTTCTCCATCATATTTCTATAATTAGTGCCATATCAATTATATTAATATCAAATCTTGTTTTTTTCTGTCGAGATGGAGTCTCCCTTTTCTGCTCAGGCTGCAGTACAGTGGTGCAGTCATACCGCACTGCAGCCTTGAACTTCTGGACTCAAGCAATCCTCTGGTCTCAGCCTCCTGAGTAGCTGGGACTGTAGGTGTATGCCGCTGTGCTCAGCACAATACTAAATCTTAAAATTTGACGAAAAGGCAGCACTTCTGGAGTTTCTGCTACACTCACCCTGCCCTCCAGATGATTGTTACTGATGTCCAAGCTGACCAGTGACCCAGACTTAGACTATCCTGGAATAAATTTAAAAACGTGGTTGTAAGTGGGAGTGAGTGGAAGCCTAGTACTCATGGTCTACTATGTTGGTAACGTAGACTCTAAGGAATTTTGACATTAGGTATTATTTCACCATCTCAATGCTATAGTGAGTATTACTAGAAACATAAAACTCATGTTATGACTACTTTCATTGTAATAAAGAAACCAGTTGGTAATTTATAATTTATTTTCCCTAGAGTGCATTCTCTAGTAGTAGTCAGGTAATTTTCCTGTCATAGGTTTCATTAAGTGGCAAAACTGGCCAGGCGCGGTGGCTCACACCTGTAATCCTAGCACTTTGGGAGGCTGAGGCAGGCAGATCACGAGGTCAGGAGTTTGAGACCAGCCTGGTCAGCATAGAGAAACCCCGTCTCTACTAAAAATACAAAAAATTACCTGGGTATGGTGGCCGGTGCCTGTAATCCCAGCTACTTGGGAGGCTGAGGCAGGAGAATCACTTGAACCTGGGAGGCGGAGGTTGCAGTGAGCCGAGATCGCACCACTGCACTCCAGCTCAGGTGACACTGCGAGACTCTGTCTAAAAAAAAAAAAAAAAAAGAGGCAATACTATTTCTGGATATCCTATAAACTTATGAAATGGAGGGGAAATGTATTTGTTCTAAGTGTTTAGTAGAATCGTTGGCCATTCTTGTCGGTTGATATTTGGAGGCTGTGTCCACTCCTTGATCCCTGAAACCTGTGAATATGTTACTTTAGGTGGCAAAAGGGACTTTGCAGATGGGATCAATGTGACCCACTTTGAGATGGGGGGATTATCCCAAATTATTCATCTGGGCCCCATGTAATCACATGAGTTCTTAAAGATGGAGAGCCTTTCCTGACATGGTCAGAGAGAAGAGATGACATCAGAAGAGCCAGAGAGAGGCCGTGTTGCTGGCTTTGAAGAGGAGGAAGGAGGCCATGAGTCAAGAATGGTGGTGGCTCTAAAAGAGAAGCAAGAAAGAGGCTTCTGTCCTAGAGTCTTCAGGGAGGAATGCAGCCCTGCTGACCCCTGCGTCTTAGCCCAGTGGGACCCACTGCAGACTTCTGACTTCAGAATTGTGTGATAACAAATTTATGATTGATTGATTGATTGATTGGTTTTTGAGACAGGGTCTTGCTCTGTTGCCCAGGCTGGAGTCCATTGGTGCAATCATAGTTCACTACAACCTCTAACTTCTGGGCTGAAGCAATCCTTCTGCCTCAGCCTCCTGAGTATCTGGGATTACAGGCATGCATCACCATGCCTGGCCAATTTTTTTTTCTTTTCTTTTTTTTGACATGGAGCTTTGCTCTGTTGCCGAGGCTCAAGTGCAGTGGTGCAATCTTGGCTCACTGCAACCTCTGCCTCCCGAGTTCAAGTGATTCAATTCTCCTGACTCAGCCTCCCAGGTAGCTGGATTGCAGGCATGTGCTGCCACCATGCCTGACTAATTTTTGTATTTTTTAGTAGAGTCGGGGTTTCACCATGTTGGCCAGGCTGGTCTCAATCTCCTGGCCTCAAGCGATCCTCCCACCTTGGCCCCCTACCGATGTGCTGATATTACAAGTGTAAGCCAGTGTACCTAGCTTAAATTTGTGTTATTTTAAATTACTGTTTGTGGTAATTTGTTACAGCAGCAATTGAAAACGAGTCAGGGGCTAAATCATCAAGATGAATGAGAGATGTGCAAAAGGAAATCAAACAGTTTGACTCTGGTAATAATTGTCTTCTCTTTTAGGTCATGGTTGAGCTGGGGAAGTTTGAAAGGAAGGAGTTTAAAAGTTCTAGTTTGCAAGATGGACATACAAAAATGGAGGAAGCACCTACGCATCTTAATTCGTTTCTTAAGAAAGAAGGATTGACCTTCAACAGGAAAAGTAAATGGGAATTGGACAGCTACCCCATTATGCTCTGGTGGTCCCCGCTGACGGGGGAGACTGGGAGGTTAGGCCAATGTGGAGCAGACGCTTGTTTCTTCACCATCAACCGGACCTACCTGCATCATCACATGACCAAAGCATTCCTCTTCTATGGTAAGTAGGGCTTTCGCCTTTCTCCCTTTGTTTGCTGTGGTCTTACTCCAAAGCTGAGTTACAGTTTGCCACTGAAAAGTGATGGTGGAGCTCCCCTTGAAAACACTTTGATACCCCTGATTTCCTTTGCATTTGCTCCGTGGAAGGCCTGAGCATTTAGCAGATACAAAAAAGAAACAAGCCTGGTCGGGCGTGGCAGCTTCTGAATTCTCTAACACGTATATCTCTGAAGGGTTGGATAAGGGATTATGATCTTTTAGTTGTGCTTTGAGATGAAGCAAAGTTAAATGTTGAGTTTAATTTCCCAAATTTTAACAGAAGCTTCTAGAAAGATTTCCGTTACATACACAAAAAATATAGATAATATAATGGGCATTTATGTATCTATCACATAGCTTAAGGCATAAAATATTACATGTATAATTGAAAATCTGTATGAGCCCCTCCCTCATACAGCCCCTCCCTGACTGATCCCATTTCCCTCCCTGATACTCGAGGGAATCATGACGTGTGTGTGTGTGTGTGTGTGTGTGTGTGTGTGTGTGTGTGTGTTTGTGTAACAATGTTATTTAGACATATATATACATTTGTGTTAAAGTTTTTTAAAATATTTAAAACTTTTAAAAAAGTATTTTAAATGTTGAAGTGTTTTAAATGTTGACCGTGGTACAACCACTTTAGATATTGGTTTGGCAATGTCTAGTAAATGTGAATTCATACTTAATAATTCCACTACTAAATTTATAACTGCATGAAATCTCACATATATACGTGGATTGTTCATTATAGCATTGTTCATCATAAGTAAATCTTTTAAAGTAACCTAAATTCCAGTAACAGAAAAATGATTAAATGAAGTATAATATATAAATTCAGTGGAATACTATGCAATGATGAAAATGAACTAGAGCTGTGAGCATGTAAATTTGATAAACCTCAAAACTAAGTTACAGATAGAACGTTACATATAACACTACTCTACATTGTTTATGTTATTGTTAGAAATCTGTAGTGGAAATTATTATTATTATTATTATTATTATTTTTGAGACGGAGTCTCACTCTGTCACCCAGGCTGGAGTGCAGTGGTGCAGTCTCGGCTCACTGCAACCTCCCCCTCCCGGGTTCAAGCAATTCTCCTGTCTCAGCCTCCCAAGTAGCTGGGACTACAGGTGCCCGCCACCACACCTGGCTAATTTCAATGTTTTTAGTAGAGACAGAGTTTCACCATGTTGGCTAGGCTGGTCTCAAACTGCTGACCTTGTGATCTGCCTGCCTCAGCCTCCCAAAGTGCTGAGATTACAGGTGTGAGCCATTGCACCTGGCCATCTGTAGTAGAAATTTATTTAAGAATATGTGATGCTACTCCAGGGAAACAACAAGTTGTACACACATACACATACATAAACACATGCATACACATATACATATATATACATATACACCCACACATACACACACATACATACACATTTATGCATACATATGCATATGCATATACGTATGTACCCACATATACATACATCTACATACATGCATATATGCATATACACACATATACATACACATATACACACATACACATGCACATATATACACACATATACACACATATATACATGTACACATGTATATACATACATACACACATACACATACTGTAATTTATATGTACATATACAGATTGAGCATCCTAAATCTGAAAAATTTGAAATCTGAAATGCCCCCAAATCCAAAACTTTTTGAGCACCAACATGATGTTCAAAGGAAGTGCTTATTGGAACATTTGGGATTTCAGAATTTCATATTTGGGATTCTCAATGGTATCATTCAGGTGTTCCAAATTAAAAAAAAATCCAAAATCGGAAAAACTCCTGGTCCCAAGCATTTCTGTTAAGGGATACTCAATCTGTATGTATGTACATGTATGTGTACACACACACACACACATACACATTGTTTGTGTGTAGTGTACTTTTTTGCTCCCCTCTCCCTTTTCTGGAAGCATATAGAATCTTCTTTTTTTCACTAGTTTGGAAATTTAGTAATAACTGCTTTGGTGTGGGTCTGTCTCCTTTTACTGAAGTGGGAACATAAATGTCTGGTTGCCAGGAAGCCTACAAAACAGTCTTTAACTTGGTGACTTTTTTGGGAGTCACAGATCTGCAGAGTCATGCGCTTAATTTTGTCAGCACACTTAAGAGTTGGTTTTTCTGTCTGGGATGGACTTATCTCCAACCAAATTCCAAGGAGACTTCTGGTTTGACCTTCCATACCTCAGATCCTGTTACTCTCCAGTGCCCAAAACTATCAGTGACTCTCATGGAGAACTGAATCTCTGCTGTTTATTACCTGGGCATTCAAGGCTCTGTGTAATCTGACTCCAACCTACCTTCCAAGCTTAACCCCTCTGATTCTAGCAACTAAACCTTATGTTCAAAAGTCAAACTGGAATAGTCCCCATTTGAGGCATAAGTCACAAATACTCCTAACTTAGCACCATTGTTTGTATAGTTCTATGTCCTAGATTGTCCTTTTCGTATTTGTCTTGTCAGAATAATCTACTGAATACCTTCCATTTATTTGGCAATATAGATGAATAATATAGTTTCTGATGTCAAAGATTATTATCTTGAGAAAAAGGTATGACCCAACTGTGATGCAGGGGTAAATGGTATGTGTACCACGAGAGAAAAGCCAACAAGTCTCTGTGGGATTTCAAAGACAGGAGAGAGTACTTACTATTGGAGGGATCAAGAAAGGCTTCATAGGCCGGGCACAGTGGCTCATGCCTGTAATCCCAGCACTTTGGGAGGCCCAGGCGAGCGGATGACCTGAGGTCAGGAGTTCAAGACCAGCCTGGCCAACATGGTGAAACCCCGTCTGTACTAAAAATACTAAAAATAGCTGGGCGTGGTCGTGCATCATGCCTATAATCCCAGCTACTCGGGAGGCTGAGGGCTGAGGCAGGAGAATCACTTGAACTTGGGAGGTGGAGGTTGCAGTGAGCTGAGATTGCACCACTGCACTCCAGCCTGGGAGGCAGAGTGAGACCCTGTCTCAAAAAAAAAAAAAAAAAAAAGAAAGGCTTCATAACCCGTCCTTTAAAAAGTAAGAAATTTGAATTTGAAGTGGGCCTTGAAGGATATTGGGATTGGATAACGTTGAGATTGGAGGATATTTCAGTATGAAGAACAGCATGAATGGAAGCATGGAGGAAAACAATTACAAGTAATATCTGAGGTACAGCAAGCAGAGTGGATGGCTATAGCTTAGTTCTGGGTAAGGGAAAGATAAAGATTGAAGGACATATTGGGACTAGAGCTTGGAGAACCTTCAATGTTGGCTTAAGATTTTTCCATCACATCATAGGATGGTGTTGAGGAGTCAGTCCCTAGAGTTAAAGCCACCTTTTAAAAGTCAACTCAGGCCAGACGCGGTGGCTCATGCCTGTAATCCCAGCACTTTGCGAGGCTGGGGTGGGCGGATCACCTGAGGTCAGGAGTTTGAGACCAGCCTGGTTAACACGGTGAAAGCCCGCTTCTACTAAAAATACAAAAATTAGCCAGGTGTGGTGGTGGGTGCCTGTAATCCCAGCTACTCGGTAGGCTGAGGCACAAGAATTGCTTAATTAAACCTGGGAGGAGAAAGTTGCAGTGAGCCGAGATTGTGTCACTGCTCCCCCCCGGCGGGGGGAGAGGGGAGAAGTTCTACAAAAAAAAAAAAAAAAAAAAAAAAAAATCAACTCAGATATAACACCTAGAAACCATTCCTGATTCCTTTCCATCAGATGAAGCCCTCTTCTCTCAATGCCCACAGAGGATTTTATATCTCCTTTATGTCATTTAATTATCTACTATATATCAGGCACAGTGCCAATCATGAGGAATACAGGAGATAAATAAGGTAGCTATGGCATTTGGTCTTGTACTGTATGACCTTCTCTTCCCTAGTGCAGTGTAGAGTTCATGATAGAGCAACATCATTTCATCTTTGTTCCTCCTCCCACCCACTGTATATAGCACACTGCTTTGTACATGGTAGGTGCTCAGAAAATATTCTTAGAGACTTAGAGTCTTTTTTTTAAGATGGAGTCTCTGTCACCCAGGCTGGAGTACAGTGGCGTGATCTCAGCTCACTGAAACCTCTGCCTCCCAGATTCAGGCGATTCTCCTGCCTCAGCCTCCTGAGTAGCTGGGATTATAGGAGCGTGCCACCATGCCTGGCTAATTTTTGTGTTTTTAGAAGAGACAGGGTTTCACCATGTTGGCCAGGCTGGTCTTGAACTCCTGACCTCAAGTGATCCACCTGCCTCGGCCTCCCAAAGTGCTGGGATTACATGTGTGAGCCACCATGCCCTGCCGAGACTTAGAGTCTTTATGAATAGAGAGACCCATTCTAAACCCGAGAGTCTACCTTCTTTTTTGTAAAGGTGAGAGACTGAGGCTCAGGAGTGTTAGGGATGTGCCAAGATTGCAGTGGTTAGTACCATTGCAGTACACCAGTGGAGAACCAAGGTGTACTGACTCCTCACTGTGTGCTCCTTCACCTAGACCATATTTGTTTTTTGTTTGTTTTGGAGACAGGATCTCACGCTGTCGCCCAGGCTGGAGTGCAGTGGCATGATCATAGCTCACTCCATCCTCCAACTCCTGGGCTCAAATGTTGGTTTAAGACTTTCCATCATATCATAGGATGGTGTTGAGGAGTCACTGAAGTTAGAATAGCCTTTTGTCCTGCCTCAGCTTCCTGAGTAGCTGGGACTACAGGTGCTTGCTGCCATACCTGGCTAATTAAAAAAAATTTTTTTTTGTAGAGATGGGGGTCTTATAATGTTGTCCAGGCTGGTCTTGACCTCCTGGGCTCAAGCAGTCTCTCTGCCTCAACTTCCCAAAGTATTGGGATTACAGGTGTGAGCCACTGTGCCTGGCCTAGACCATATTTGAATGGACACTCATGACCATAATTAAACCTGAATATTTGGGTCTTGGAATTGCCTAAGGTGCCTGGTTTTTAACAAACAGAATTAGAAATTCAATTTATTTATAAGGTCTATTGAGCAAAACAGAATGAAGAAAACACAGTCTTCTGTCTGAGTGTTCCAAATCCTAATTAAGTAGGTCAATTAAAACTGCAAATGGGATTCTGGGGCAGCAGGATTGAAAAAGAAAATGCTGAAAAAATCATGGAAGTACCAAAAGCTGACCTAATTAAGGATAAAGGAAACTCACAGGATTGTGTGGCCTGGAAGCTTTTGCAAACATTTTACATTTTAAATTTTGTTTGTTACCTTTGTAACCTCCTTGTTTTTCCTTCTTCCTAGAGATGAATCATTTTCTGAATATAAACACATTTCTGGAGGTACTAGTTAAAGACTTTAAGCAGAGAAATATGCGAATACTGTGTCTGGTTTGAGTCTTTGAGAAATGCAAGGATTTAGCTACATTAACAATTCTCTAGTCACCACTGAAGGAGTTATTTTTTTTAGACTAGTTTATTGAAGTGAGGAGGAAAAGAATAAAGTTTTTTTTTTTTCCTTTGTGTTGGAGTCTCGCTCTGTCGCCCAGGCTGGAGTGCAGTGGCGCCATCTCGGCTCACTGCAAGCTCTGCCTCCTGGGTTCACACCATTCTCCTGTCTCAGCCTCCCGAGTAGCTGGGACTACAGGCACCCCCCTACCAAGCCTGGCTAATTTTTTGTATTTTTAGTAGAGACGGGGTTTCACCGTATTAACCACGATGGTCTTGATCTCCTGACCTCGTGATCCACCCAGCTCGGCCTCCCAAAGTGCTGGGATTACCGGCTTGAGCCACTGCGCCTGGCCTAGAATCACCATTGTAGTCCTCCATGACCCAATGTGGTAGAGAGCAGGTGTTCTGGTTGAAAAGGTCACCCGAGTGATGAAGTGTCTCTACGTACACCATCTATGGATGACGAATTCCCAGAGACTTGTAATGAAATACATTTAGAACAACTGACAGCAGACCTAGTTGATGCTTCCTTTGTTTCAGAGCACGCTTCAGGATTTCTCAGTGCCTTCATGTGATCACGTATAATTAAAAAGAGAGGCACACCCAGGAGGGAGCCTGACTGTTCAGACAGAGCCTCTCAAGAGTCAGACCTCTGCTGCAGTCCTCATTCTTCAATGTCTAGTCAGTTTTTTCAGTTCACCAAGAATCAGTAAAACTTTAATGAACTGAATGGCATTGACCTACATAGGAGATTCGTGCTTATAACAAAACAAAATTTGTTGGTGTCTTTTCATGGAAACAGGAGTACTGATGTCTATTGTTCAGGGTACCTAGTCCTGATCATCAGGTTAGACAGAAAATGGCATTAGAATCATGAGGTTGCTTAGTGAGCTTAGAATTATAGTAAACACTTTAGCAATGGGCCATCCAAGAAATGAGAAAGCCTCATTAGTTTCCTTTGTCTCTAACAAAGGAGCAGTAATAATGATCACTGTCATTAATTGATATCTACTGGGTGCCAGGCACCAAAGGGACACTAAGTATTCTTTTTTTTTTTTTTAGATAGGATCATGCCTTTCACCCAGGCTGGAGTGCAGTGGCGTGATATTGGCTCATTGCAACTGCTGCCTCCTGTGTTCGAGCAATTCTCGTGCCTCAGCCCCCCAAGTAGCTGGGACTACAGGCATGCATCACCACACCTGGCCAATTTTTGTATTTTTAGTAGAGACGGGGTTTCACCATGCTGGCCAGGCTGGTTTTGAATTCCTGACCTCAAGTCATCCACCCACTTCGGCCTCCCAAAGTGCTGGGATTACAGGCATGAGCTACTGCACCTGGCCACCAGTTGTATCTTTTTGCATTCCCCAGCTCAGACCCCTTCCCCGCTGGAAGACTGCCATGGTCTTTCTGCTCTATACCCTTTCCTGGTTCCTCTTCTCCTTCCCTCTCCAGCTGCTTTCTGGACCCTGTCAGAGTTGCAGTGAGGACAGGGAGGAGAATGAAGGAGACAGGACATTTCTTAATTGGCTGGGTGGCTTTATGTCCTCTGAACCTGGCAGGTGGTTGGAGCTGGTGTCTTTGGGTGGGTCTGGCAGGTGATGCAAGTGAACTTTTTTTATTCTGGGGTGGTTTCCTGGCATTTGATATTTCCTTGCTGGACTTGTTGCTTTTATAGTTTCTTTTCCTAGGAAGCTGCATCCCTGCTCTGGGTAGTCATATGGGACAGTTTCCCAGCACCTGGCATTTTGCAGACCACAGCCAGCTTCTCTCTGGTCTCTATGTCCTCATGGTTACTTTGGAATCTTGATATCTGTTCTTTTAGTTCCATCTCAACAGTCAGTTCTAGAATGTCTCTTTGGAAGGTCACCATTTGCCAGGTCCCTTCTGTGTTGGAGAAGCACAGAAACGGAACAAGTACAGTCCAAGATGATTATGTCACCATTGATGGGACAGCAACCTTGATAGATTTCCTTATACTGCCACCCCTGGTCATCTTGTACTGGGTATCTCCTAAGGCTTCGTGAGTGATATATCTATGACCCATTCTCATGGGTGGAGATTTCTGCTGATCTCATCCATTTCATATTGATTCTTACTAGTTTTTTTCTCCAGAGGTTAGCTTTATTTTGGAAACTGTGCATTGAATGCAGCTAGTAGGTAATGGTCATTTATAGTGTGCCAGATTTAAGACTTTTTGGGAAGTGGCAAAGAAATGGGCTTAATTAGAGTGTTTGGCAGTAACAAAGTTAGACACAAAAATGAAGGTCATGGCTAGGCGCAATGGCTCACACCTGTAGTCCCAGCACTTTGGGAGGTCAAGGCAGGCAGATTGCTTGAGCTCAGGAGTTTGAGACCAGCCTGGACAATATGGCAAAACCTGGGCTATACAGAATACAAAAATTAGCCGGGCATGGTGGCACTTGCCTGTAGTCCCAGCTGCTCTGGAGGCTGCGGTGGGAGGATTGCTTAAGCCTGGTAGGTGGAGGTTGCAGTGAGTCGAGATTGCGCTACTGCACCCTAGCCTGGGCAACAGAGTGAGAACCTGTCTCAAAAAAAAAAAAAAGAAGATGAAGGTCATAACTGAACAATAGATTTTATATATATCTGCTCCAATCAGATACTTTGTTTAAAATAGACACTCCATTTTTATTTAAATAAATAATAATTATTATTTTTGGGGGGATGGAGTCTTGCTCTGTCATCCAGATTGGAGTGCAGTGGCACTATCTCAGCTCACTACAACCTCTGCCTCCTGGGTTCAAGCGATTCTCCTGCCTCAACCTCCTGAGTAGTTGGGATTACAGGCACACGCCACCATGCCCATCTAATTTTTATATTTTTAGAAGAGACAGGGTTTCCCCATGTTGGCCAGGCTGGTCTCAAACTCCTGACCTCAGGTGATCCACCTGCCTTGGCCTCCCAAAGGGCTGGGATTACAGGTGTGAGCCACTGCACCTGGCCCAAATAATAATAATAATGATAATTTTTTTTTGAGATGGAGTCTTGCTCTGTTGCCCAGGCTGGAGTGCAGTGGTGTGATCTCAGCTCACTGCAAGCTCCGCCTCCCGAGTTCATGCCATTCTCCTGCCTCAGCCTCCCGAGTAGCTGGGACTACAGGCGCCCACCACCACGCCGGGCTAATTTTTCTGTATTTTTAGTAGAGACAGGGTTTCACTGTGTTAGCCAGGCTGGTCTTGAACTCCTGACCTCAGGTGAGCCACCCACCTCGGCCTCCCAAAGTGTTGGGATTACAGGCGTGAGCCACTGTGCCTGGCCAGAACCATTTATTTATTTATATTTTATTTTACATATTTTACAGTCGTAGTTTGATCTACCTTATCTAGATTGTTATAGGGCACAGATTCGAGTCCCCTGGCCTTTGAGGAATGTGAGTGCCAGAGACTCACTTGCCCACTGTTGAGAACCAGTGTCTGTTTCTCAACCAGCTTTGTGTTATATACTTTTTGCATATGTTGGAACTCCCTTGAAATATTAAAAATTTTGCTTACTAGTGAAAAAAATGACCCCTCAGAAGGAAGTCAACTACATGTACTGATAATGGAAATGAAGATAAAAGTCAAGTGTTTTAAAACAGCAGTTTATTAGGCAGCAGATAGTAATTTGAATAGATTAAATTGTAGAACATTGGACTAACTTGATGGTTTGCATCTGTGTGAAATGGTTCACGTGACTCCATTTTTTTTTGAGGAAATCATATGCTACAATGGTTGTGATAAGGGATAATTTGAGGGTGTCTCAGGATGTATCCCTTGCTACTGTCAGAGTCTCTTCTTTATTCATTTATACAACTGGCATCTAGAAACCTATTATGGGTTAGGTGTGGGGGTTATAGTGGCAAACAAAACAGGCTCTGCCCTCATGGAGCTTATGAGATATGTATACAGCATGCCACCAGATAGGGATGAGCATTTTGACTTTAATTAATTAATTAATTAATTAGTTTTTTGAGAGAGGGTCTTGCTCAGTTGCCCAGACTGGAGTGCTGTGGCATGATCATAGCTCACTGCAGCCTGGACCTCCCAGGCTGTAGCAGTCCTCCTGCCTCAGCCTCCTGATTAGCTAGGACTACAGGCGCATGCCACCATGCCTGGCTAATTTTTAATTTTTCACAGAGACATGGTCTCAATATGTTACCCAGGCTGGTTTTGAACTCCTGAGCTCAAGTGATCCTCCTGCCTCAGCCTCCCAAAGTGCTGGGATTACAGGTATTAGCCATCAGGTTCTGTCACATTTTGACTTTAGACAGAGTGATCAGGGAGGTCTCTCTGAGGACCTAACATTTGAGGCAGAGACTTGAAGAGGAAGCAGTTTGAACGTGGAAGGAAGAGAAAGAAGGCAGCATGAGATGAGATTTGAATGGGAGTCAGGAGCCAGGCCATCAGGGTTTCATCAGAGTGGGAAGTTTGGATATATTCTTTTTTTTTTTTGAGACAGAGTCTCACTCTGTCGCCCAGGCTGGAATGCAGTGGCACCATCTTGGCTCACTGCAACCTCCACCCTCCAAGTTCAAGCAGTTCTCCTGCCTCAGCCTCACAAGTAGCTGGGATTACAGGTGCCTGCCACTGCACCTGGCTAATTTTTTGTATTTTTAGTAGAGATAGGGTTTCACCATCTTGGCCAGGCTGGTCTTGAATTCCTGACTTTGTGATCCACCCACCTCGGCCTCCCAAAGTGCTGGGATTACAGGCATAAGCCACTGCGCCCGGCTGAAGTTTGGATATATTCTAAGTGCCTTGGGAAAATATCAGGAGGTTTAAAGCAGGGGTGATATGATCTGATTTTTATTTTGTTTGATTCTGATTTATGATTTAAAAAGATCCCTCTAACTTCTCCATGGAGAACCGATTAGAATAGGAACAAGGAAACAACACACAGTTTCTTTCTTTCTTTTTTTTTTTTTTTTTTTTTTGAGACTAAGTCTCACTCCATTGTTCAGGCTGGAGTGCAGTGGCGTGATCTCGGCTCATTGCAGCCTCTGCCTCCCGGGCTCAAATGATTCTCCTGCCTCAGCCTCTCGAGTAGCTGGGATTACAGGCACGCACCACCATGCCTGGCTAATTTTTTGTATTTTTGTAGAGATGGTGCTTCACCATGTTGGCCAGGCTGGTCTCGAACTCCTGACCTGAAGCGATCCATCCGCCTTGGCCTCCCAAAGTGCTGGGATTACAGGTGTGAACCACCACTCCCACCTGCAAAACACAGTTTCTATTCAATAAGTGGAAATGATGGTGTCCTGGATTAGGGTGAGATGCAGAGGAGAAGGAAGTGGTAGCTTTGAGATGTGATTTGAAGACAGATACTATGTCTTTTTTGTGGGTGATATGGTTTGGCTGTGTCCCCACCCAAATCTCATCTTGGATTGTAGCTCCCATAATTCCCATGTGTTGTGGAAAAGACCCAGTGGGAGATAACTGAGTCATGGGAGCGGTTTCCCCCAGACTGTTCTCATGGTAGTGAATAAATCTCACGAGATCTGATGATTTTATAAGGGCTCTCATTCTGGCTTGTCTGCTTCCCCTTTCTCTCGGCTTTCATTCATCCCTTTCACTTGGCTCTCATTCTCTTGCCTGCCACCATATAAGACATGCCTTTCGCTTTCTACCATGATTGTGAGGCCTCCCCAGCCATGTGGAACTGTGAGTCTATTAAACCTCTTTTTCTTTATAAATTACCCAGTCTCAAGTTTGTCTTTATCAGCAGTGTGAAAACGGACTAGTACGGTGTCGGAGAGGAACAGGGTCTTGCTCTGTTGTCCAGTTTGGAGTGCAATGGTGCAAACAATGCTCACTGCAGTTTCAACCTCCTGTGCTCAAGCAATCCTCCTGCCTCAGCCTCCTGGGTGGTGGTACCTGGGACTACAGGCATGCGCCACCACACCTGGCTCATTTTTAAATTTTTTTGTAGAGACAGGGTCTCCCTATGTTGCCTAGGTTGGTCTTGAACTCCTGGGCTCAAATGATTCCTCCTACCTTGGCCTCCCACAGTACTGGGATTATAGGCATAAGCCACTGCATCTAGCCAGAATCTATGTCTTGCTTAATGGTATCTGTTTTCATATATACAGGTATATATATATATATAAAAGAAGAATTAACTGTGCTTATTTATTTAACCGCTTGACATTTCAGACGCTTTGTTCAACCTCATATTATCAATTTAACACAACTGTGATGCATAAAAAACCTAAATGCAGTTATTCATTTCCTTCCTGATGGGCATAAAAACGTCAGTAAATTATTGATCACAAAATATTTTGCTTCCATAAGCATATAAATATTTAATCCTTAAGGTAATTGACATCTGCATATTTTACCTTCCTGGGTACGGGTGTCTAAATTTGACATCAAATTACTGATAACTATATATTTTGGTTGCATGTGAGGACCCGTGAAAAAATTTAAGTGTGCAGCTGGTAGGCAGTCATATAATTCACAGCCCAAAACTTTATATCTAAAAATGTAAATACAAATTCCTTAGACTCCTTTATTTGTATTATTTTTTATTTTTTTGAGATGGAGTCTCGCTCTGTCGCCCAGGCTGGAGTGCAGTGGATGATCTTGGCTTACTGCAACCTCTGCCTCCCCGGTTCAAGCGATTCTCCTGCCTCAGCCTCCCAAGTAGCTGGGACTACAGGCATGTGCCACAATGCCCAGCTAATTTTTGTGTTTTTAATAGAGATGGGGTTTCACACTGCTGGCCAGGCTGGTCTCGAACTCCTGATCTCAAGTGATCTGCCTGCCTCAGCCTCCCACAGTGCTGGGAGTACAGGTGTGAGCCACCATGCCCTGCCTTCAGACTCCTTTTTTAACTGATGAAGCCATTTAATCAGTAAATCTAGAAGAAAAACATCCAGAGGCATTTATATGTTTGTTTGTTTGTTTTTCCCCTCCAGTAAAAGTGTCTTGAAAGCTGGCAGTCTGCTTTTTTTTTTTTTTTTTAATTTGTTATTTTAACTGAGCCTCTGCTCTGTGACTGATGCTTCAGTTTTCTCTGTTTTAGCCAGGGGAGTTCGAGCTCCATTATGGGTACAGTGCTAGGGAAGCAAGAGTGAGGGGGAAAGGGAAGTGATGCTGGAAAGGAAGAAAAAGGATGTAATGCATTCACATGTTCATCATAGCACTGTTCATAAGAGCAAAGACATGGAATCAATCCAGGTGCCCATCAATGGCGGATTGGATAAAGAAAATCTTCATATACACCATGGAATACTACACAGCCATAAAAAATAACAAAATCATGTCCTCTGCAGCAACATGATTGCAGCTGCAGCTGGAGGCCATTATCCTAAGCAAATTAGAATTAATGCAGGAGCAGATACCGCATGTTCTCTCTTATAAGTGGTAACTCAACATAGGGTACCCAGGGACATAAAGATGGCAACATTAGACACTGTGGACTACTAGAGGGGAGAAGGAGGGAGGGGGGCAAAGGTTGAAAAGCTGTT
This sequence comes from Hylobates moloch, assembly GCF_009828535.3. NCBI lineage: Eukaryota > Metazoa > Chordata > Mammalia > Primates > Hylobatidae > Hylobates > Hylobates moloch. The sequence continues at coordinate 38,223,733 of NW_026652297.1, read as the reverse complement.
GGGTACTACTCTCAGTACCTGGGTAATGAGATCATTCATACGCTAAACTTCAGCATCATGCACATGGACATCCTGATTCTAAAATAAAAGTTGAAAAAAATTGGCCGCTATTTTACCATTTTGTCAGAAGTGTCCATGCCATGAGGAGACCCTGCTGATTTCTGTGCTGGCTCTGGTCAGGATGGTGAAGCTGTTCATCGGAAACCTGCCCTGGGAGGCTACAGAGCGGGAGATTTGCTTACTCCTCTAGCAGTATGGGAAGGTGCTGGAATGTGGCATCATTAAGAATTATGGCTTTGTGCACATAGAAGACAGAACGGCAGAGGAAGATGCCATATGCAACCTGCACCATCACAAGCTTTACGGGGTAAACATCAGTGTGGAAGCCAGCACGAATAAGAGCAAAACCTCAACCAAGTTGCATGTGGGCAACATCAGTCCCACCTGTACCAATAAGGAGCTTCCAGCCAAGTTTGAGGAGTATGGTCCGGACGGTCGTTGAATGTGACATCGTGAAAGATGATGCCTTCTTACACATGGAACGGGCACAGGATGCAGTGGAGGCCATCAGGGGCCTTGATAACACAGTTTCACCATGGGATGTGTGTGGGCTGAAATTCCGAGCTGCGGTTGTGCATGAGAATACACCCTTTGTGATACCCAGTCTCCGGGACGTTCTCGGCTCGGTGCGTTCAGTCCCTCAGGAACCGTGGACCTTAATTTACCTTGCCAAGTTGAGACTTTCTCTTCCTTTCCATTCCTCTCCTGCCCATTTTCCTGTTCTTCTGTCCTTCAGTACTTCTGTAGCTTCCCATTCATGTTCTGTTCTCCCAGTAGGCCTCATTGTGTGCAGAAACTGCGGTGGGGGGCTGTTGGATTTGGGAATGGCCGTGGTGAGAGTCTCACTGCTCCTGGGTCTTTTTTTGGTCCAAAGGCTAGACCTATAGAGTTCGATCACTTTTTTTCTCTCCAGTGAAATAAATGGTTTTTCAATTAAAAAAAAAAAAGTTGAAAAAAATTATATAAAAGCAAAATTAGGCCGGGTATGGTGGCTCAGGTCTGTAATTCCAGCACTTTGGGAGGCCAAGGTGGGTAGATCACCCGAGGTCAGGAGTATGAGACCAGCCTGGCCAACATGGTGAAACCCCATCTCTACTAAAAATACAAAAATTGTCCGGGAGTGGTGGCGCACACCTGTAATCCCATCTACTCAGGCGGCTGAGGCAGGAGAATTGCATGAACCAGGAGGCAGAGGTTGCAGTGCGCCAAGATCATGACAGTGCCCTCTAGCCTGGGTGACAGAGTAAAACTCTATCTCAGAAAAGGAAAAAAAAATTGGCTGGGCGTAGTGGCTCACACCTGTAATCTCAGCCCTTTGGGATGCCGAGGTGGGCAGATCATGAAGTCAGGAGTTTGAGACCAGCCTGGCCAATACGGTGAAACCCCGTCTCTACTAAAAATACAAAAATTAGCCGGGTGTAGTGGTGCGTGCCTGTAGTCCCAGCTACTCGGGAGGCTGAGGCAGAAGAATCACTTGAACCCGGGAGGTGGAGGTTGCAGTGAGCTGAGATCACTCCATTGCCCTCCAGCCTGGGTGACAGAGCAAGACTCCATCTCAAAAAAAAAATTAAATTAAAAACTAAATAAAATTAAGCAAGATATGAATAAATTATGAGTAAAATATTAAAAGAAAAGAGCATGTAGATGGCAGTTTCACCAGGAAGCATAGTCATGAGAAGTCTCTGGAAAGGAAACATGTCTTGGATGGGGAGGAATGAATAAGAAAATATTTTTCAGTTACTCCCTGTCTCCTTCCTGTCTTTGATTGATCAAAGTTTGCCCCAGCACTCTGGGTCATGTTATTTTGTTCCTTGGACAGCCACTGGGAAAACTAGAGCCGGTGACAGCATCCGCACCACTAGCCAGTGAGCCAGTGCACCTGCATCTGTGCCCAGCCTCTCGTTATCTGGTGGCAGTGGCAGGGAAGACCCCAGGAGGCAACAAGGCCCTGTCAGGTGATGTGGAAGTCCT
>NW_026652297.1:38195415-38216702 GCF_009828535.3 Hylobates moloch | reverse complement strand
TGCAAACTCTTCGGTTCACGCCATTCTCCTGCCTCAGCCTCCTGAGTAGCTGGGACTACAGGCACCTGCCACCACGCCCGGCTAATTTTTTGTATTTTTAGTAGAGACGGGGTTTCACCATGTTAGCCAGGATGATCTTGAACTCCTGACCTCAGGTGATCCACCTGCTTCATCCTGCCAAAGTGCTGGGATTACAGGCGTGAGCCACTGTGCCCAGCCTCACATTTAGTTTTTGTAGAGATAAGGTCTTCCTATGTTGCCCAGACTCTGGAGGGCTATTTTTGAAAAGAATGATTAATGAATAATTTTTTTTTTTTTTTTGAGACTAAATCTCACTCCGTTGCCCAAGGTGAGGTGCAGTGTTGTGATCTCGGCTCACTGCAACCTCTGCCTCCTGGGTTCAAGTGGTTCTCCTGCCTCAGCCTCCAGAGTAGCTGGGATTACAGATGTGTGTCACTGTGCCCGGTTAATTTTTGTATTTTTAGTAGAGATGGAGTTTTGCCATGTTGGTCAGGCTGGTCTCGAACTCCTGACCTCAGGTGTTCTCGCCTCGGCATCCCAAAGTGCTGGTATTACAGGTGTGAGTCACTGTGTCTGGCCTTAATGAATGATTTTAAGTACTTCTATATGCTACAAGGAAATTTATCAAAATTTAAAGGAGCAGTGCAACTTTCCTTTGAAGAGCTTGCTTAGACCTTGGTTATCTTGTTTATCATCCTGAAAATTCTTTTATAATAAAAAATGCATGTGGAATTAGTTAAAATATTTTAATATATCTTTTTGATAGCTAAATATTTCTATTTGGTTGCACATTTTAATGTATTCTAGCACTATAATGTTTAGGATATTCAGACCTTTATATAAGCAGCATATTTGGGATTTCTGTATAGCAGGCACTCTGATGTGGAAAGAGCATTGATTTGGAAGTCAGAATATCTGGGTTTGAGATCCAGCTCTAATACTAGTCATGTAACTGTGAACAATTCACATAACCAATCTAGCATTCCCAAATCTAAATGTACATGTGAATCACCTGGAAAAATTAAAAGAGACAGCATTTTGTTTCCTACCCATACCAATAGGAATGAGGCCTGGGAACTTGTGTTGTTTTTTATTTTTAATTTTTATTTTACTTTTTTTTTTTTTTTTTTGAGACAGAGTCTTGCTCTTGTTGCCCAGGTTGGAGTGCAGTGGTGCGATCTTGGCTCACTGGAACCTCCACCTCCCAGGTTCAAGCAGTTCTTCTGCCTCAGCCTCCCGAGTAGCTGGGATTACAGGTGCCCACCACACCTGGCTAATTTTTGTGTCTTTAGTAGAGACGGGGTTTCACCATGTTGACCAGGCTGGTCTCGAACTCCAGACCTCATGTGAACCGCCCACCTCGGCGGTTCTAGAAACCTAGATATTCTGTAATCCCAAAGTGCTGGGATTACAGGCGTGAGCTACCGAGCCTGGCTGTATTTTACTTTTTAAATAGAGACAGGGTCTCACTATGTTGCCCAGGCTGGTCTCAAACTCCTGGGCTCAGGAAATCTGCCCACTGCAGCTTCCAAAGTGCTAGGATTATAGGCGTGAGTCACTGTGCCAGGTCCCAAAATCTGTGCTCTTTTTGACGCTTCCCAGGAGATAATGGTGTGGTCCCTTGGAGGGAATGTGTTGGGGACAGCTCCTAGAAGATCTCTAATGTGGTTTCCAATGCTAATATTTATGACTAAATATAAAATCTCTAAGCTTTCATCATGGGAATTTGTAGATGTATCTTTGGTTTTATTTCTTGTTATTGCTCATATATGCCTGTTATTTATTTGGTGTTAGCCTTGATTCGTAAAAAAAAAATCCAATTACAGCATTATGCCTTTGGGAATATATAATCCTCTTTAATACATCAGCCCTGTAACAAAGTTTCCAAGAATGTTTTGTGTTGAAATTGGAAAACTGTTTGTAATCAAGAATGTGAATTTTGATGATTCCTTCAAAGGAATTATGCAATTAGGGTATTCCTTTTTTTTTTTTTTTTGAAACAGGGTCTTGCTCTGCTGCCCAGGCTGGAGTGCAGGGTCTCAGTCTCAGCTCACTGCAACCTCCGCCTCCCAGGTTCAAGCGATTCTTGTGCCTCAGCCTCCCAAGTAGCTGGGACTACAGGCACATGCCACTGTGCCTGGCTAATTTTTGTATTTTTTGGTAGACACTGGGTCTCACCATATTGGCCAGGCTGCTCTTGAACTCCTGGCCTCAAGTGATTCACCTGCCTTGGCTCCCCAAAGTGCTGGGATTACAGGTGTGAGCCATTGTGCCTGGCCAACTAACAGTATACTTTTAGCCACATGGGCATGATTAGTCTTTGAGGAGCACTTAATTATTGGACTAATATGGCATCTGGTGATATCTGAAAGTGTCAAAACGAGTGATCTCTGCTTAGAATAAGATACTTAGCTGATGCTGAGCAAAAGCATGGATGCAGGAGGGATGACTTTGAAATCCTTCTCTACTATCTCTACCCAGGCCCACACAGACCCACAATGCACACTTTCCAAGGGTAAGTGTGCATGTTGCCATAAAACCGTAAGACTCTTGAGGCTGAGGGGGCTCTGGGGTCATCTGAGTTAGTGTCTGCCACAGTATACAGGTGTTCCTAGTTTTCTTTAAAGTGATGTCTTTGGCCAGGTGCGGTGGCTCACACCTGTAATCCCAACACTTTGGGAGGCCGAGGCGGGTGGATCACCTGAGGTTGGGAGTTCGAGACCAGCCTGACCAACATGGAGAAACTCCATCTCTATTAAAAATACAAAATTAGCTGAGCATGGTGGCGTATGCCTGTAATCCCAGCTACTCAGGAGGCTAAGGCAGGCTAAAGCAGGAGAATTGCTTGAACCCAGGAGGTGGAGGTTGCGGTGAGCCGAGATCCCACCATTGCACTCCAGTCTGGGCAATAAGAGCACAACTCTGTCTCAAAATACAAAAATAAATAAATAAAACGATGTCTTTAAATTTCCTCTGTGAGCAATAACTGTAAAACTCCTGGTTTTTCTCAAGTCTTTGACACATGATTGGCTTGTGTGGTCCATATTCCCTTTTTTCTCAAGGTAACTAAACACTAGTTTTTATTTTCATACATGATGTTCAGCAGTTTGCAATCTTCCTAGTCAAATTGTCCCATAGTTTGAAGCAAAGGCAAACGATCACACTCTACATTCCCAGGTTTCCTACTTTCAGCCTCTAAATTTGGTTTTCCTAGCACTGCCTGGTTAAGTCACCAAAAGATTGAGAGGAGTTGAAGGTATAAAGATGAAAGGACCATTTTTGATTTTTGGGGCAACCAAGTTACTTTGGCTATTGCTCATCCTGTAACGTTGATCTCCCTGGCCAGTGCTCTGTCTTTCAAGGGTAATAATGACATTTGGCACCAGGACATCATAATGCTTCATACAAGTCGGAGATTTTCTCAGTCACTGCCTGGGTGTGAAGTGGGAGTTGGTAATGATGTTGGTGGAGTAGAGGGTCGTGAGTTTTGGCACATGGGAAAGTTTGCTAGGCTTACATATAAACTGGAGTCTTTCTTTTCTTTTTTTTTTTTGACATGGAGTCTGACTCTGTCATTCAGGCTAGGGATGACATTCACCATGTTGGCCAGGCTGGCCTCAAACTCCTGTCCTTAAGTGATCCACCCATCTCGGCTTCCCAAAGTGCTGGGATTACAGGTGTGAGTCACCATGCCCAGCCCTTTTTTTTTTCATTTTAGTTAAGATCAAGTGTTTCTCCTCATTGTTGGTTGCATGCACCCGTACCTCCTGTACCTTTTCTTGCTCAGCTTTTTGTCACTGTCTCTTCCTCCCCTTCCTCCATCTGCCCTCCCCCTCAATTGCTTCATGCATTTCTGCCGTGAATTATAGAAAGTACATATCTTCTTTGTAATACCCCGCATGCTCTATTTTATACTGTATTATTCCTTGGAAGAAAGAAGCCAAAATTGATTTACATTAGTCAGACAATGATTACATACTCAGTTTGACAGAAACAACTTCTGTCTTTATGCACAATGGCACATCTAATTTTATACATTTCTTTTTTTTTTTTTGAGACGGAGTCTCGCTCTGTCCCCCAGGCTGGAGTGCAGTGGCACAATCTCGGCTCACTGCAACCTCCGCCTCCTGGGTTCACGCCATTCTCCTGCCTCAGCCTCTCCGAGTAGCTGGGACTACAGGCGCCCGCCACCACGCCTGGCTAATTTTTTGTATTTTTAGTAGAGACGGGGTTTCACCGTGGTCTCGATCTCTTGACCTCGTGATCCGCCCGCCTCGGCCTCCCAAAGTGCTGGGATTCCAAGCATGAGCCACCGCGCCCGGCTAATTTTATACATTTCTATACTTTGCAGAGATAATAGTGACTTTTTTGGCCGAGAGAGGGTTGATGTGAGGCATGTCATAACTAAACTCTCTACCCTGAATTGCTTGAGAAACTGGAGTAATGGAAAGAGCTTGGGTCCGAGAGTACGGCAGTAAATATTGGGCCGAATTCATCTCCACCACATGTTAGATCTCTGACATTGGCATCATTACTTAATATCTTTAAGCTTCTTTTCTTATTTGTAAAATGAAAACAGAAAACCATTTTCTTTAGGGTTTTTGTAAGGTTTGAGTATAATTCATGTAAAGTACACAACATAATTCCTGGGGCAGGGTGGATGCCCAGTAAGTTGTATCCTGTGACTTAGCATCATGCATTTGTTCAGATGAGCTGCTGTACAAAGTTAAAGAGCAGTGGCAATAGGATTATAATATTGTCTTAGCCTGTTTTGTGCTACTGTAACAGAATACTGGAGACTGAGTAATTAATATGCAACAGAAATTTATTGGCTCATGGTTCTGGGGGCTGGGAAGTCTAAGATGGAGGGGTCATCATTTGGTGAGGTCCTTCTTGCTATGTCATCCCATGGTGGAAGAGCCAAAAAGAGTGAGGGAGCAAGAGGCTGGACTCATAGCCTCAAACCCTTTTATCATCGGCATTAATCCATTCAGAGGGTGGAGCCCTCATGATCTAACCACCTCCCATTAGGCCACACCCCCCAACCCTGTTGTGTTGGGGATTAAGTTTCCAACACATGCTTTTTGGGAGACACATTCAAGCCATAGAAAATGTATTTAAAAGCTGTACTAATCAAGATGGTTTTTTTGGGGAAAGTTCTTCTTTTGAATAGGTTACCATCTCTCTTGTTAGTCTAAAGCATCCATCTGTTTTGGGCAGAATAGGACTATTGCAGGATAAAAGTTTGACCTTCATACTCAATTTTGACATTGACAATAGGGTCTTTCCGATAAAATAATAAGAGCCTTCTAAAGTCAGACATTCCCTTGAAGGGATTTAAAAAATGTCTTTAGCTCCTCCTTTAACACACTAAGAATGAAGATTAGAATACTCAGTGCTTAGATTTCTCCTGTTGAGAACGTGCTGCTTCCAGTGGTGACAGCTTGGTCAGGAGCCTTGACACTCCATGGTTGAAGGAAGGGGAGACAGCCTTATGTCTTTTAGTCTTAGGTGTTGGGAAAAGAACCAGGAGAGAAAAGGAGATGAGGAAGTTAGAGGTCATTTTTTTTTTTTTTTTCTTTTTGAGACTGAGTCTCGCTCTGTCACCAGGCTGGAGTGCAGTGGTATGATCTTGGCTCACTGCAACCTCCGCCTCCCGGGTTCAAGCGATTCTTCTGCCTCAGCCTCCCAAGTAGCAGGATTACAGGCATGCGCCACCACGCCTGGCTAATTTTTGTATTTTTTAGTAGAGATGGGGTTTCACCATGTTGGCCAGGATGGTCTTGATCTCCTGACCTTGTGATCCGCCCGCCTTGGCCTCCCAAAGTGCTGGGATTACAGGCGTGAGCCACAGCGCCAGGCTGAAGTCAGTTTTTATATTCGCTCTTGCCAACCCCAAATCTTGCTTTGGGGATAGCTTTTGAAGACGGGACTTTAGAAATATCATGGTAAGCTGAGGAAACCACAAAGACAACAGGTTTTGAGATAAATTAGTTATTTGGGTAGATTGGCTGGCCAGGCAGCGAGCTTGTGGTCTGCTTTCCAAGCTTTTGGTGTTTAAAAATTTTTTTCTTTGTAATTACTGGTTATAGCAAGATAATTTTTTTTGTTTTTTGTTTTTTTTTGAGATGGAGTTTTGCTCTTGTTGCCCAGGCTGGAGTGCAATGGCGTGATCTTGGCTCACCGCAACCTCTGCCTCCTGGGTTCAAGTGATTCTCCTGCCTCAGCCTCCTGAGTAGCTGGGATTACAGGCATGTACCACTATGCCCAGCTAATTTTTTGTATTTTTAGTAGAGACAGGGGCTTCTCCATGTTGGCCAGGCTGGTCTCGAACTTCCGACCTCAGGTGATCCACCCGCCTCGGCCTCCCAAAATGCTGGGATTACAGGTGTGAGCCACTGTGCCTGGCCCTTTTTTGTTTTTGTTTTTGTTTTTAAGAGACAAGGTCTCCTATGTTGTCCAGGCTGTTCTTGATCCTCCTATCTCTGCCTTTCAAGTAGCTGGGATGGTAGATGTGTGCCACCATGCCTGGCTGCTCACCAAGCCCCTTTGTTTCCATATTAGATGTTCTGCTTAAAGTGAAGTTGTAAAGTTGAGCACCTGGGCCAAAGCCTGGGCAGAGTGTGTGGCAGCGATTCCTCTGCAGGGGGCTGCATGCTTGTTTGCCTAGGGCAGCCCGGCTTTCACCTGCTGTCCTAGGCTTCTCTGTAGTTGGTACCCTCTGTCACTGGTACTCTCTGAAATAACCATATAATATATGGTACAACTGGCACACATAAATTATGTGGTTATTCCAGAGAGGGTACCCTTGTGAGCCCTGAGTGGGGCTGAGTCCTCAGTGAAACATTCCCCAGGCCCTGGGAGGGTCCCTCGGGGCCAGATCACAAGGACGCCAGGTGCCAACTTCAGCATTCTGAGGTCAGAGAAATCAGAGGACAGAAATTACATGGTTTCCAGGCCCTCCTTTCCTCTGGCAAATGTAGTCATAGAGGAGAGCTGGGGAGGGAGGTAGGACCTGGGAAATCTGAAAGGCAGCCATTTTTACTTAGAGTGAATGTTATCTGAGAACACAGTTTTAAGGTTTTGCCTTAGATCGGATTGAATCTGTTGTTTTATCTTTGTATGCCCAGTGGATGGGGACTCATGAGAAAAACTGGATTAGTTACAGAGAAGATATACTTCACTTCCTCTGCAACACTGAGCGCTAGGTGAGCAAATTTTGTAGGCTTGTCAATGAACAATTATTTTTTCCTACAGCTTCTTTGTGTCTTCACTGTGCTTTCATTCCTAAAGTCTCTCCAGCTATTTAGACAAGATCACTGTGAGCCTCATAGCTTATGGTCAACACTTTTCTAAAAATATTTAGCACCAAAATGAAGCTGAGACAGTCCTCATTTTTCACTACTTCACATTTTCCTACTCATTCAATACTGACCACAGAGATAGGTAATACTTCATATATGGGCAGAGTCCACTTTATAATCCCTTTAAGAAGTGATTTTCAGGCCGGGCATGGTGGCTCACACCTGTAATCCCAGTACTTTGGGAGGCTGGAGGCGGGTGGATCACATGAGGCCAGGAGTTCAAAACAAGCCTGGCCAACATGGCAAAACCCCATCTCTACTGAAAATACAAAAAATTAGCTGGGCATGGTGGCAGGCGCCTATAATCCCAGTTACTCAGGAGGCTGAGGCAGGAGAATTGCTTGAACCTGGGAGGCGGTGGCTGCAGTGAGCCGAGATCGTGTCACTGCACTCCAGCCTGGGCAACAAGAGTGAATTCACTAATCTTTTTTTTTTTTTTTTTTTTGAGATGGAGTTTTGCTCTTGTTTCGGCTCCCTGCAACCTTTGCCTCCTGCGTTCAGGTGATTCTCATGCCTCAGCCTCCCGAGTAGCTGAGACCACAGGCATGCACCACCAGGCCTGGCTAATTTTTGTATTTTTTTGGTAGAGATAGGGGTTTCACCATGTTGGCCAGGCTGGTGTTGAACTCCTGACCTCAAGTGATCTGCCTGCCTCAGCCTCCGAAAGTGCTAGGATTACAGGTGTGAGGCACCATGCCTGGCCCATTGAGCCCCTTTTGCGGCTCCTTCCTCCACCCTCCCCCTTCCTCTGGCTACAGCAATTTTCTTCAGGTCCCTTCTAACATCCCAACATGCTCCTCCTAACCTAGACCCTAGACCTTATACTGCAAACTGTTTCCCCCTCTGGGCTTTTTCCTTCTCCCCCTTTTTTCTGTTTATTCCACTCATCCTTCAATTTCAGCCTTAACTACCACCTCCAAGAAGACTTCTTTGACCTGACAAGGTCAGATTCTGTATTATAGGCTCTCATAGCATTTATTTTAAAAATTTTTAAATTTTTTTTTTAAGAGAAAGGATTTTGTTCTGTTGCCCAGGCTGGAGTGCAGTGGTGTGATTGTAGCTCACTGCAGTCTCGAACTCCTGGGCTCAGGCAATCCTCCTGCCTCAGCTTCCCAATTAGCTAGGACTAGAGGCGTGTACCACCATGCCCTAATTAAAAAATTTTTTTTGTAGTCATTGTGTCCCACTGTGTTGCCCAGGCTGGGCTTGAACTTTTGACCTCCAGCCATCCTTCCTTCTGGGCCTCTCAAAGTGCTGGGATTACAGGTGTGAGCCAGCACCTGGCCTCTCAGCATTTCATCACACTTTTGAGTTCTGGTATTATACTTCCTAATATAATTATTTAATGCCTGCCTTTTTCATTGTACTGTTAAGTTCCATGAGAACAAGGCATTTTCTCCCTTTGCTCACTGTTGACTCTCTAATACCTAGTACAGTGCCTGGACCTGAGCTCAGTAAGTGCTATGCGTTCCCGAAACCTGAAATGAGATTTTTGTGGCAAGAGCAGTGGCCTGTTCCATTTGGCGACAAGAGGGGGCAGCAGAGAGCCACCAGAGTAGAGGCCTCTAGTTTATCTTTTGGGTTAGCAAATCCAGTTTGTCAGGCTGTTTAATCAGGAGTGGAGAAGAGGGTGGAATGTCGAAGGGGGATCCAAGAAGCAAAAGAACAGGGATTATCCAGAAGAAAAATTGACTGTAAGGGAGGAACTCTGAGCTGGAGTTAGCTGGAAAGGGATCTCAGCTGTGAGTGGTACACAGTCTGTGGCCGGGCATCCTGCTTCTCTCTAGGCCTTTCGAAGGTTGGAAAGCATCCTGCCCCAGTATACCTGAAAGCCCTAATGATGCAGACAGATGTGGTACAGGAAGAGGAGAGAACAATTACTTCTTGCTGGTAGCAGCTTCATTTTGGAAGCTTCTGCATGGCAGGTGGGTAGTGCTCCTATCCATTGCACAGGACATAGGACCATGAGATTGGGCTGCAGGACACAGGGAAGAAGTAGGGAGGGATGGAAACTAACATTTCCTAAGTAGCTTCTGTGTTACAGGCACAAAGGAGTCCAATATGGCCAGTATTTTCCTTATTTGAAAGATGAGGGTCATGGCTCAGGGAGTTACAGTAATTTGCCCAAATCATATTGTGGCTAAACTCAGTTTTTATCCCTAATTCCCATGGCTTAAAAACCCATGTTCTTTCTCATATACTCTGGTGACTTATTAAAGATTTTAGTAATGGCTTTTTTTTTTTTTTGAAATGGAGTCTTTGTTGCCCAGGCTGTAGTGCAGTGGTGCGATCTCGGCTCACTGCAACCTCCACCTCCTGGGTTCAAGCAAGTCTCCTGCCTCAGTCTCCTGAGTAGCTGGGATTACAGGCATGTACCACCATGCCCAGCTAATTTTTGTATTTTTAGTAGAGATAGGGTTTCACCATGTTGGCCAGGCTGGTCTCGAACTCCTAACCTCAAATGATTCACCTGCTTCGGCTTCCAGTAGTGCTAGGATTACAGGCATGAGCCACCGCCCCTGGCCAGTAATGGCTCTTTTTTTTTTTTTTTTCTACTTGGTGTGCCTAAAGAGAAATAGACCCTTCTCAGTTATGTGCCATATTGGTAGATTCAAAATCTATACTAGAAACTGTTATCCCTGTTTTTAGATTTGTTGGCTTGTGAGAAATGTATTAACATAAATATAAAATGCTGCATTTTAGGCTAACAGCATATAATCTCTGATTGTCAACAATGAGTTAGAATTTGAAATGTCCAAGTTCTATATGGCATGCCTGTGAGGGTCAAAAACTGCAAGAATTGGACCAGGGATGGTGGCTCACACCTGTAATCCCAACACTTTGGGAGATGGAGGCAGGAGGGTCACTTAAGCCCAGGAGTTCAAGACTAGCCTGGGCAACATAGTGAGACCCTATTTCTACAACAAATTTGAAATATTAGCTGGGCATAGTGGCACGAACCTGTAGTCCTATCTACTCAGGAGGCTGAGGAAGGAGGATCACTTGAGCCCAGGAGGTCAAGGCTGCAGTGAGCTATGACTGTGCCACTGTACCATGGCCTGGGTGACAGAGTGAGACCCTTTATCAAAAAAGAAAAAAATTGCAAGAACTGTCATCTTGATTTTATATAAAAGGATACAAACTTATGGGGAGGGTTTTTGGTCAAAGTGTTAATCAAGTGAATACCAGTGTAGGGAATAGAATCTCTGCTCCTGGATCATAAGCCAAAATTAGAAGCACCATAAAGCGAGTTGCGAGTTAAAGAATTTCTTTTTTTTTTTTTTTTTTTTTTTGAGACGGTGTCTCGCTCTGTCGCCCAGGCTGGAGTGCAGTGGCGTAATCTCAGCTCACTGCAAGCTCCGCCTCCCGGGTTCACGCCATTCTCCTGCCTCAGCCTCTCCGAGTAGCTGGGACTACAGGCGCCCACCACGACGCCCGGCTAATTTTTTGTATTTTTAGTAGAGACGGGGTTTCACCATGGTCTCGATCTCCTGACCTCGTGATTCGCCCGCCTCGGCCTCCCAAAGTGCTGGGATTACAAGCTTGAGCCACCGCGCCCGGCCACGAGTTAAAGAATTTCTGAATCCTGGGTCACACTTGTAATCCTGGCACTTTGGGAGGCTAAGGTAGGTGGACTACTTGAGTCCTGGAGTTCAAGACCAGCCTGGGCAACATGGCAAGACCCCGTCTTTACAAAAAATACAAAGAATTATCCAGGCATGGTGATGCATGCCTGTAGTTCCAGCTACTCGGGGGGCTGAGGTGGGAGCATTGCTTGAGGCTGCCTGGGAGGCGGAGGTTGAAGTGAGGCGAGATTGTGCCACTCCAGCTTGGGTAACAGAGCAAGACCTTGTCTAAAAAAAATGGATTTCTGACTCAGAATATAACTTTCAGAGAAGAAACATTCTTGTGAAATCCTCTAAGAGAGGATTTCTCAATAGAAAACAAATCCACCCTATTGTAGGTATTGACTGTAGCATGACTTGAACACTCCAGTCCAAGCCAGTCTTTAGCAAAAGTTAATCTTCCTGATTAGCAAATTGAGTATAAGATCGAGGTCTCAGAGCCTGGGGCTTTGGGGTGGAGGGGCAACAACTTCGTGGAAACTAAAAACTGTGGTTTTTTTTTTTTTTTTTTTTTTTTTGAGACAGAGTTTCGCTCTTGTCGCCCAGGCTGGAGTGCAATTGCACGATCTCAGCTCACTGCAACCTCTGCCTCCTGGGTGCAAGCGATTCTCTTGCCTCAGCCTCCCAAGTAACTGGGACTACAGACACCCCCCACCACCACACCCAGCTAATTTTGCATTTTTAGTAGAGACGGAGTTTTACCATGTTGGCCAGGCTGGTCTTGAACTCCTGATCTCAAGTGATCCACCCGCCTCGGCCTCCCAAAGTGCTGCGATTACAGGCGTGAGCCACCGCGCCAGGCCTGGAAACCGAAAACTGTTGAAGTCAAGGGGAAACAAGGCGCACTTCCTCTGTTATCTAGTAGCAAAGGAAGAACATCTTGGAACTAAACATGTGTCAGAAATTTGGCAGGGAGAAATATGTGATTTTATCAAAAAGTAAATAATGCTGAGGAAGAAAATACATTCTTCTCATTGCAAAGAAAAGACTGTGAGGAAAAGCAGGTTTTTTTTTTTTTTCTTCTGTATGGTTGTTTTTTCTTAGACCAAAACCATTTGATCTAGGGAAGTTGGCCTAAAAAGTTTGTTCTTTTTTTCCTTTTAGGAGGTGATGGAAGGCATCAAGGTGGGCCTTTCACCAATTAATCTCTCCATTTTCCCCTCCAGAAGTGATTTAGATTCTATCATCTGTGTTGACTTGTCCATATTCATTAGAGATTTGGCTTGGGCAGTTATTAATGATGACAATGATCACTCTCCTTTATGGCATTTCATGCTTAAAAGAATACTTCAGACTGCCTCCAAATAATGAAATGAGTTCTGAAAAGTCATTGCCAGACTCACTTAATGTTCCTTTGAGCATCCACCGCGTATCAGACTTCTGTCCAGCACTGCATTTGATTCGAGGCATGTACAGTACTCTCAAGGAGTCGAAGACAAGCAAATAGGTTCTTTCCCTCAAGTGAATAAACATTTGTTTAGAACTCAGACACATTTCCCCATTAATCAAGACCAGGTTCCAAGGCCCTCCCATTAAAACCTTTTGAATCCATAATGAACACCTATAAAACTAGTAGCTTCGCCCTGAATTCTGGGTCCTAGAATTCTGGGTCTCTGTCTCAAAAAAAAAAAAAAAAAAAAAAGAGTTCCCTTTTTCCCCACATCATCACCGGCATCTGTTAATAGGATAAGACCACATGGAGGAGATGGAAGATCCAAGAAGAAGAGAGAATGTGGCATTTGAAGATTTAGTTAAATTTCTAATTTATGAAATTCAAGATGCTTGTCCCACAAAGTGACACTAGAGGGCAGTGCGTACAGCAAAACCTTGCAATGGAACAAGACTAAATTCCCATTTCCAATTAATGCTTTTTAAAATTCAACTGTCAGCTCTGAAGTCTTTTCATTTCATTCCATAGATAAAGGGAAAATATATTCGAATTATATATCATCATAAAAAATATCTTGAGGATGAAGAATTTTGTTACTATTTATCAAAGTAATAATTTGATAATAATTAAAAAAATTAAATAGTATTAACATTTCTTTCATAAAAAGGAAGTTCTTGTCCCTTCTTCTTCCCACCTGTCTTTCCTATAGTTTCTTCTGAATTTACGTTTGTATTTCTATTTAATATGAACATATATATATTTTTTCTTTTTTTAAATTTAATTTTCTCTTTTTTTAAATCGACAAATAATTGTACATATTCATGGGATACGTAGTGATGTTTTGATACATATAATGTGATCAGATCAGGGTAATTAGCAAATCTATCATTTCAAACATGTATCTTTTTTTGTGTTGGGAACGTTCAATATCCTTCTGGCTATTTGAAACTGCATAATATATTATTGTTAACTATAGTCATCTTAGAGTGGTTTAGAACACGAGAACTTATTCCTTCTATCTAGCTGTAATTGTCATACTTATATTTCTTGAGGCAAGTGATTATTTGGTTTGTTTTTAATGGATTTCCCCAGATACATTTTTCTGCTCCCCCCAAATCTATCTAATGTAGTCCAATTTTATTACATCAGAAATCATTATTTACAATGAGATGTTATAACTGAAACTTTTCATTTTGGTAATTTTCTTATGCGAACAAAACAGACAGAATGATATAAAGAATGCCCATTTGCTCTTCATCTAGCCTCAACAACCATCAGTTTTCTCATCTGTGTTCCTACATTATCTCTTCCTCCTCTCAATTATTTTAAACAAATTTTAAACCTTGTCGTTTCACCAGCATTGTTCATATTACTATGACTTTGAAAATATTGCTCAACATAGAACCAGCAATTACATTTTTTTGCATTTTATTTGTCTAAAGCTAATAATTCTCTCTTAAATTTTTGTTAGTTTTTATTAATTACTTATCATTAATTTTATTTTAACAGTGTTCCATTAGATATATGAAACACACACATATATGTAATAAATAAGTACATACATTTTATTTATTTATTTATTTTTTGAGACAGGGTCTCAGTTTGTTGCCCAGGCTAGAGTACAGTGGCATGATCATGGCTCACTGCAGCCTTGACCTCCCTGGGTTCAGGTGATCCTCCCATCTCAGCCTCGAGAGAGGCTGGGATTGCGGCAGTGTGCCACCACACCTGGCTAATTTTTGTATCTTTTGTAGAGACAGGGTTTCATCATGTTGCCCAGGCTGGCTTTGAACTCCTAGCCTCAAGGGATCTGTCTGCCTTGGCCTCCCAAAGTGCTGGGATTACAAGCTGAGCCACCATGCCTGGCCATAAACTTTAAATAAATAAATGAAGTTTAAATAAATAAATGAAGTTTAAATAAATGACCTAACATATTACATAATGTATCAACTTTATTTTTCCCCCAGAAAACATTGTTCTGCAGTCCCCATCCTCCTTCTTTTCTTTTTATTGATACATAATATTTGTGCCCATTTATGAGGAACATGTAATATTTTGTTAACATGCATAGAATGTATAATCATCGAGTCAGGGAGTCATGGCATTTAAGGGAGGGGTCCCTAACGTCAGGGCCTGTCCGTGGCCTGTTAGGAACCAGGCTGCATAGCAGGAGGCGAGTGGCGGGTGAGCCAGCATTACCACCTGAGCTCTGCCTCCAGTCAGCTCAGCAGCAGCATTAGATTCCCATAGGAACATGCACCCTATTGTCAACTGCACATGCAAAGGATCTAGATTACTTGCTCCTTGTGAGTATCTATCTAATGCCTGATGATCTAAGGTGGGACAGTTTTATCTTAAAACCAATCCCCCACCACCCCAGTCTGTGGAAAAATTGTCTTCCATGAAACCAGTCTCTGGTGCCAAAAAGGTTGGAGACTACTGATTTAACGTATCTATCACCTCTACTATTCCATGTGTTAGGTACATTTCAAGTCTTCTAGTCTAGCTATTTCAAAATATACAATAATTTGTTGCTAACTGTAGTCACCCTACTCTGCTATCAAACACTAGAATTTATTCTTTCTACCTCATTGTGTGTTTGTACCCATTAAACAGCCTCTCTTTATCCGCCCCACCCCCAACATTCCCAGCCTCTGGTAGCTACCATTCTACTCTCTACCTCCATGAGATCAACTTTTTTCGTTCCCACATATAAGTGAGAACGTGTAATATTTGTCTTTCTGTGCCTGGCTTATTTCACTTAACCTAATAACCTCCAGTTCCATCCATGTTGCTGCAAATGACAGGATTTCATCCTTTTTAATGGCTGAATAGTATTATATTGTGTATATGTACCATATTTGCTTTATCTGGTCATCCATTGGACACTTAGATTGATTCCATATCTTGGCTATTTTGAATAGTGCTGCAGTAAAGATGGGGGTGCAGGTGTTGCTTTGAAATACTGAGTCCCCTTCTTCTGGAAAGATACTCAGCAGTGGGATTGCTGGATCATATAGTAGCTCTTTTTTTAGTTTTTGAAGAAATCTGCATATTGTTTTTGATAGTGGCTGTACTCACATTTCCACCAACAGTGTGTAAGAGTTCCCTTTTCAGCTGGGCTTGGTGACTCACGCCTGTAATCCCAGCACTTTGAGAGGCCGAGGTGGGCAGATCACTTGAGGCCAGGAGTTTGAGACCAGCCCGGCCAACATGGTGAAACCCTGTCTCTACTAAAAATACAAAAATTAGCTGGGTATGGTGGTGCGTGCCTGTAATCCCAGCTACTTGGGAGGCTGAGGCAGGAGAATCACTTGAACCCAGGAGGTAGAGGTTGCAGTGAGCTGAGATCACGCCACTGCACTCCAGCATGGGCAACGAGAGCAAAACTCTGTCTCAAAAAAAAAAAAAAGAGTTCCCTTTTTTCCCCACATCATCACCAGCATCTGTTATTTTTTTGTCTCTTTAATCTTAGCTGTTGTAACCGGCATAAGATGATGCACATTGTGGTTTTGATTTGCATTTTGTCCTCCAGTTGGGTGAAAGCGCATGGAGGCTCTGCTGTGGTTCAGCGGTGGTGGTGGTGGGGCCAGTGGGATCATTGTCTGTGGCTCACGCTTTGGCCCCAGGGCAGCAGCCAGCAAGGGGGATATCACTGGGGTGCCACAAATATGGAACTGCAGGGGCTGTTGGGTTCCAGTGTAGGATGCAGTCTGCTGGGGGCTGGGGGGCTCAAAATGGTGCATTGCTGTAGCCACTTAGGTTTGGGCGTGGGTTAGATCCCGGTATGAGTTCCCTCTCTGAGACAGTGTGGTCGCACAGTCTCCAGGCAGCTCCCAGTGTTAGTATCAGCGCACATGAGGGTGAGGTGCTGTCCCGTGGTTAGGATTGCGGGAGTTCAGAGTGGGAATGTGGACCCCTGGGGGTCTCTTCGCAACTCCTTCCTTGCACTGGGGAGCCTCTCTGGGCTTCCAGCTGATCCTGGCTGAGCAGGCTGCCTGCCTTCCTTCTCCTTCCTTGCCTTAGACGTTTTCTGTCACTTCTCTGTTCTCTCCTAGATGATCTATTCGAAGTGTGATTATCTACTTGCTATTTTGGTTCTTGGTGGAGGAGGCGAGTACCAGATGCTTCTTATTCAGCCTTCTTGAAGCCCCCACCCCTCCTCCTTCTTTAAACTGGACTTGTTGTTCCCTAACCCTGCCGAATATTCTCATCGTGGAGCTTCAGATATCCTAAGGATTTATTTTATTTTACTTTTTGCTGCTTTACAATGGAGTCCCTGTTTCCCAGTTCCCACATTTTCCTCTCTCTTGATTTGCTCCACTGAGTGGCTGTAGCTCATCTTCTAATTCAGCATTCCCCAACCTTTTTGACAGTAGGGACTAGTTTCACTAACAACAATTTTTCCACAGACTGTGGGGGGGCGGGGAGGGGAAGATGGTTTCGGGATGATTCGAGGGCATTACATGTATTGTGCACTTTATATCTGTTATTATTACATTGTAATATATAATGAAATAATGATACAACTCACCATAATGTAGAATCAGTGGAACCCTGAGTTTGTTTTCCTGCAACTAGACGGTCCCATCTGGGGGTGATGGGAGACAGTGACAGTTCATCAGGCATCAGGTTCTCATAAGGAGTGTGCAACCTGGATCCCTCGCACGCGCAGTTCACAGTAGGGTGCATGCTCCTGTGAGAATCTAATGCTGCTGCTGATCTGACAGGAGGCAGAGCTCAGACGGTAATGCCAGTGCTGGGGAGTGGCTGTAAATACAGATGAAGTTTCTCTCACTCCCACCACTCACCTCCTACTGTCTGGCTGGGTTCCTAACAGGCTATGGATGGATACCGGCCTATGGCCTTGGGGTTGGGGACCCCTGTTCTAACTATTTCCCAAGTAGAGTAATAAAGGAAGATTGGAATTTGAGGCCAAACATCCTCTTCTCTCAGAACTATATTTTCTTTCTTTTTTTTTTTTTTTTTGTTGTCGCCCAGGCTGGAGTGCAGTGGTGCGATCTCAGCTCACTGCAACCTCTGCCTCCTGGGTTCAAGTGATTCTCCTGCCTCAGCCTCCAGAGTAGCTGGGATTACAGGCATGCGCCACCACACCCAGCTAATTTTTGTATTTTTAGTAGAGACTGGGTTTCACCATGTTGGCCAGGTTGGTCTTGAACTCCTGACCTCAAGTGATCCTCCTGCCTTGGCCTCTCAAAGTGCTGGGATCACAATCGTGCATCCCCACACCTCTCTAATTTTTGTATTTTTAGTAGAGATGGGGTTTATCCACGTTGGCCAGGCTGGTCTTGAACTCCTGGCCTCAAGTGATTCTCCCGCCTTGGCCTCCGAAAGCACTGGGATTACAGGCGTGTGCCACCATATCTGGCTAATTTTTGTATTTTGGCCAGGCTGGTCTCGAACTCCTGGCCTCAAGTGATCCGCCTGCCTCCGCCTCCCAAAGTGCTGGGATTACAGGTGTCAGCCACTGCGCCTGGCCCATACTATTTTCTGAATCACGTCCACCTGTGTGATTGTATTCTTAAAATGACTACTACGTGGATATCCACTTTCTTGGATTAATTCTCTGCATTAATTATTACAAATATTTTCCATACTTTGCCATTTTATTCTGCTTTCCAGGTTTCCATTTTATTTTCTGTTTCCTCTGTTACACTTAAACATTTTGTTATATTGCTCTTAATTTTGTTTCTTTGATTGTTTTTGTTTTGTGGATGCACTAATGCAACATTTCTTTGATTAAATAAATTTTAATACTTAAATCCTGCTTTTTAATAGTTCTACGTTTGTTTATTCTTTGTAATTTGTGTTGGAGGTTTACCTTACATTGACTAATGATTTTTGATTGTTTTTATTTTAGAGGAAGGCACTAAAAAAGCTGTTTGGGAGTTCTGAGGGAGAGAAGCTTATAGACATGTGGCTTCTAGGGGGAGGCTGATTAAACTCGCTTTTCCCTTGGGGGACCATTAAATATTAGTACAGTTAATGCGGGTCATTTCTGTGGGCTGCTCAGTTTCTGAAGGGAAGCGTTTGAGTAACATAAGCCTGGCTGTTAATACTCTGGGAGCTGATGGGGATAGGTCCTGGGGCTTTAATCCTATTTTCCCTCTATCCTCCTATTTATAGTTCAGGATCTCTCTCTACCCTTTATTATGCTGGATGAAACCAAGTCTGAAGATTTTTATCTCAAAACTATGGGGAGAATAAATCTGCCACCTGGCTGGGAGTGTATTGATCACAGGCTACATGTATGAGGGTGGGGACCTGGTACTTGACTGCTCTGTAATTAGATTTTCCATTAAATCCCAATATTTTCGCCTCTACCCCTCCTTCATAATCCCTGTCAGTGTCTGGTCCTGTACTTTTCAAGTGTCCCCTGGGTTCTCTTGGCTCCCTTCTCCTCCAAAGCAGCTCCTCCACTGGATCCACCAGCTCCACATCTTTCAAAAAGGAATTTAAGTCCCTCATCTGATTCAGACTTTTCTCTAATTATTTGTCTTGTAGGTTTATTCATTCATTTATTTATTTTTTTGAGGCTGAGTCTCACTGTGTTGCCCAGGCTGGAGTGCAGTGACGTGATCTTGGCTCACTGCAAGCTCCGCCTCCTGGGTTCAAGTGATTCTTCTGCCTTAGCCTCCTGAGTAACTGGGCCTACAGGCACATGCCACCACACCTGGCTAATTTTTGTATTTTTTGTAGAGATGGGGTTTCACCATGTTGGCCAGGCTGGTCTTGAACTCCTGGACTCAGGTGATCTGCTCACCTCGGCCTCCCAAAGTGCTAGGATTACAGTTGTGAGCACCTGGCCTTTTTTTTTTTTTCTTTATGGTTCATTTAGTGGGGTTTGGTGATGGGGGAAGAGATGAACTAGCATTTAGCTCGGATATTGAAGAATGATTAACATAATGAGCCAGGCACTGAGCTCAGTGCTCTCCTTACCCTGCCTGTGAGTTTAGGTGTCCAAATCAACTCTTGGGAGTTTTTCAATAAACAGAGAAGGAAATAAGGCAGTGTGTTGTTTGGAAATAAAAGAAGGAAGATTATCACAAAATTAAGGGAGATTAGATTGTTAAATTTGAGCTAATAACCACAGAACTTTATGCTATTTGAAGGTGTAGGGGAGACGGAAAAGCATTCTCTCTGCTCACAGAGGGTTTGTTGAATGATGGACAACAGACAGATTAATAGGGGGAACAAAGCCATGGTAAATTTATTAACATGTATATAGACAAGGGAATCCCATAGATATGAGACTCAAAGAAAGGCCAGATGGTTGAAGCTTAAATACTCTCTTCATAGGGCAGAGAGGGGTGAGGGGCTGTAGGTAAGTTTTTAGAGGGGTAGTAAATGATATTTAGGAGGAATGAATGAGCTGAAAGAACAATGGCCTGGGACAGAGTTCCTCTGAGCTCTGGGGGAGGTGGTGGAAAAGTGAGGGACAGAAGTTCACTGTGAACAAAGTTTGTTTTATTATGCAGATAAAGTCTCCCAGGCAATCTCTTGGAGTTGCCCTCAGAAAAATAGATTACAAAACCTATCTGGGCTTGGTAATGGACTTTTAATCTCTTCTTTGTGGTTAATCTTTCCTGGTTATTCAAAGAGATTCCTACGGAGGGGAATCTTAAGACAATTGTATTTCTTTTGGAAATAAGTTTCCTTAGTCAGATGAGAAGCCCCTCCCTGCACTAGGGGTGGAGGTGAAGGGGGGACAGAGAAAATTAGAGTCTTTGGTTCTGAGGTAGCTTCTAAGGCCTTCCTATTTTAGTTCGAAGTGTTCAGCATACCAGAGTGCCAAACCTTTGGGTATCATTTTCTGAGCCCCAGCAAAGGAGAGATACTTACAGATAATAAGTCAAAATTGGGTTCATCTTTATATCCAATTATTCTAGTTAGCTCATTTTGGAGGGTGAAATGCACTTATGGTATATGTATCTTTATTATATGTGTTGCAGTTATTCATTATATATATTATTTTGATGGGCTATTATGGCAGAAAGCACTGTGATAGCTTCATCCAGCATCCTTGGCACACTGCTCACTTAAATTCCTACTTAGTTGGTGCAGTAAGAACATTTGCTAGAGTGACTAGAGAAGGACAGAGATGGCAGAGGAGGAGAAGAGAGTTGTTGAATAATGTTTCCAAGATAGGAGTGTGTCTTCATCAGTTTGGGCTGCTATAACAAGTTACTCCAGATGAGTGGCTTAAAGACACACTTATTTCTCAGTTTTGGAGGTAGGGATAGTCCAATCAAGGTGTCTGCAAATCTGATGTCTGGTAGAGCTGGCTTCTTGGTTTGCAGACAGCCACCTTCTTGCTGTGTCCTTACATGGCAGAGTGAGCAAGAGAGAGGGAGAGTTAGAGAGAGGGAGAAAGAGAGTGAGTGAGCAAGCGAGCGCCCGCGAGAGCTCTAGTCTCTTCCTCTTGTTAGAAGAGCACTAATCCTATCATAAGGGCTCCAGTGTCATGACCTCATTGAAACCTAATTACCTCCCAAAGACTCTCCCTCTCAATACAAAGACATTAGGGCTACAGCTTGTGAATCTTCAGGGGACACAAACATTTAGTCTTTAACAAAGTGCTAGCACTTGTTTTTGTTTTTGAAAATAAATATATGTGAAAGGAACAGGTAGGAAGAAAAAGAAGTGAATAAATAAAAAAATGAAATGAACACAACTATCATGGTCTTGTATACCTAGAAAGTGAAATTTTGTGTGTTTGTGTGTGTGTGCTTTTTCATTTTCTTTTTTTTTTTTTTTTTTTTGCAGATCTGAAAATGTCTTTATTCAATCCTCACATTTCAGTGATACTATACCTTGCTTGGGTATAAAATTATAGGATGAAAATAATTTTCAATCAGAATTTTT
>NW_026652297.1:38092400-38190415 GCF_009828535.3 Hylobates moloch | reverse complement strand
GAACTAGAAATACCATTTGACCCAGCCATCCCATTACTGGGTATATACCCAAAGGAGTATAAATCATGCTGCTTTTTCATTTTCTTATGCATGGACCCATTACTGCAATGCCTTGCTGCCCAGGGTCTCTTAAGATGGCAAAGCAGTCCAGGTGCAGTGGCTCATGCCTATAATCCCAGCACTTTGGGAGGCCAAGGTGGGCAGATCACTTGAGGCCAGGAGTTCGAGACCAGCCTGGCCAAAATGGCAAAACTCCGTTTTGACTAAAAATACAAAAATTAGCCAGGTATGGCTGTGCACACCTGTAATCCCAGCTGCTCAGGAGGGTGAAGCAGGAGAATCATTTGAACCCAGGAGGCAGAGGTTGCAGTAAGCCAAGATTGTGCCACTGCAGTCCAGCCTGGGCAACAGAGTGAGACTCCGTCTCAAACAAAAATAATGACAACAACGAAAGATGGCAAAGCAGAGATGCAATGACTGATATGAGAGCTTTTCGCTTGAATAAAGAATACTTCCTAGTAGTTAGCTGGACAGGCTTCATACCAGTGGATCTAGTCAGACACAGGGCAAAAATCACAGCCCAGGCCTAAGCATTTCCCTGTGCTGTACCTGCAGCTAGGCTGATGACTGGTGAAGGAGCCCAGTCATTTTAGATCTTGCCTCCTTGGTGGCTCAGTAGTTGAAGAATGAATTGAATGGATCAAATTCCAATTCTAGCTGTATTGTCATTGCTGAGTCTTGTCTTGGAGGCCTTTTTCTGCTTTTGCTTTGACTTACCATTAATTCCCAATGCTTCACTTTTGGTTTCCTTCACCCTGTATTTAATGTCTTTGAAGATATGTGAGGCCTTATTAAAACAACTAACTTGATCATGTTGATTTCAAAGCCCGTGAGTTTTACTTACATTGAGGATTTTCCATCCCAGTTCTTTAGACTAAAGAAGATGAAAATGTGTGTTCGGTAAATACAAAGCCTTGTTATTTAATCAGTGTTCATATGTTAACTCTGTCAAGTGGTTTGCATTGCTTGTGTGATGTGCATGAGGAAACGTGACTCTCAATGTGCAACCTGTGAATGAAAACTCAGGAACTGTCAAATGCCTGTTCTGAGCTGTGAATGGTGAACCCCTGGGCAAGTACAGTGAAGAGACTTTGAGTGTCAGAGTTTTCTGGCGCTGCCCAGTGAAATTCCCAGGTACTTGATTTGGAGCTGGTCCTAAGACTGTGTTGTAGATGAATCCCTCTAGGTTTGGCAGATTATCATTATTATTTTTTTTTAATTTTTTTATTCTTTTTGCCCAGGCCGGGGTGCAATGGCACCATCTCGGCTCACTGCAACCTCCACCTCCCGGGTTCAAGTGATTCTCGTGCCTCAGCCTCCGAGTAGCTGGGATTACAGGCATGTGTCACCCACACCTGGCTAAATTTTGTATTTTCAGTAGAGATGGGGTTTCACCACGTTGGCCAGGCTGGTCTCGAGCTCCTGACCTCAGGCGATCGCCCACCTTGGCCTCCCAAAGTGCTGGGATTACAGGCATGAGCCACAGCGCCCGGCCCATATTGTCATTTTAAATCCAAATGAAGATTTTAAAAAAAATTTAGAATCTATTTTCTTAGGAACTAATGGTGCCATGTATTTTTCCTTTTGAGATAGAGGCATTCAATAAAGTTGAAACCAGCACATCCTTTTCGGCAGGTCTGCTAGGGAGCAGATTAATGGAAAATAAAACTAAGACTCCCTGGTTCATTTTGGGCTCGTTCCAGCTGTGCTGTGGATTAAAACGACTTCAGCATTGCCCTGTCTCACCCCTCCATCCTGATTTTGTGTTATTCGATCTTAATTTTTGTATGTACCTTGGATCAGTGAATTTGCTATTTTTCTCATAACGTCATTCACCAATTCTAATCCTCTAATTCCTTTCATGCAAGCTCAACAATATCTCTGTGGTGCCATTATTTTTCTTGAGCACTAGCTCCAAGTTACTGGGGGAGGATTTATTTTCAAGGTTTGGCATCTGAATGGCCCAGACCATAACACCCAGTGGCTTTCTCCAGCTCATTATTAGACAGAGGAGACTTGATGGTATGGTAGGAAACCCGAGTGAGTGGCTGTTAGGGGTGGTGATCAGGAACAGGCAGCCTGCCTGGAGGGTCTGGCCTGGGCAGACGGCACTGTGTCGGGGCCCCCGCGTACCAGCTCTGCTTTCAGGTTGCAGAGGAGAGAATTGGCTGTGCTGTTTTACTGGGCCAGGAACTCAGCTCTGCACTTGACTTCATTACATACCATCAGATGGAAGAGTCAACCCAATAACTTTCCATTTCCCAACCGGGAAATAATTCTGGGAAGATGTTTGGCTCTATCAGTGCAATGCAAAGGGCTGTGTTACTGGCTAATAGGAACCAGCAGACATTTGGCACGTGGTGACGTACACACACGCACACACCCAAAGGCCCATGAGTCTCATCCCTTGCCAAATGTGTATTGAGTGGGAGACTTCTGGCTTTTCATTTGAGAAATGTTCAGTGCAAACATCTCTATGGACTGTTTAAGGGTTGAGCTGCTTTCCTGTCTCACAATCATCACCAGTAGGCAGCTCCTCCTCCCCCGTGGGTGCTACACTCGTATCTCGGGGCTGCCTGGCAACACTGGCCCGGATGCCAGCTATTTGCAGTGCATACCAATCCGCTGGGCAGCATTAGAATCACAGAAGATGTGAGGAACTGAAAAGTGATCACTTCCTTGGATCAGGGCAAACTAACACTCTAACAATCAAAGATGCAAGGACTGCATCCCTTGGAAGGGTCACTGGATGCATCAAAGGACATCTCTTTGGGTCCTCTGGTCCCCTCCCTGGTACTTGCACCTTTCCATCCTGGAAGCCTATTCCCTAGGATCTAGTCAACTCTCGGACACTTCCTTGAAATAAGTAAATAAGGCCTCCAGATCAGAATGGAGTCCACCTCCTGACCCAAAGCCACTTCACACGTCTTTATTAGATTAAGTTCCCACAGCTTGGATTATCTCTGTGCTAGAAGCTATTGATGTTGGGCTGCTCTATTGCATTATTCAAAGGCACTGACATCTGTGCCACCTCCTTTTCTACTGTGTGTCTTGTCTTCTAGTATTTGATTAGTTCATAGTTTTTTTTTGAGACAGAGTCTTGCTTTGTCGCCCAGGTTGCAGTGCAGTGGCGCAATCTCCACTCACTGCAGGCTCTGCCTCATGGGTTCACGCCATTCTCCTGCCTCAGCCTCCTGAGTAGCTAGGATTACAGGCACCCACCCCCACGCCTGGCTAATTTTTTGTATTTTTAGTACAGACAAGGTTTCACCGTGTTAGCCAGGATGGTCTCAATCTCTTGACCTTGTGATCTACCCGCCTTGGCCTCCCAAAGTGCTGGGATTACAGGCTTGAGCCACTGCGCCTGGCCAGATGAGTTCATAGTTAAAACAGCAACAAAACAACACGAGATGGGGGAACATTAGCTGTACTTTTCTTTAGATATTTCCAGAGAAGGAATCTGTACATTTTCCAGTGATGGAGGACTGCGCAAATTCCGATGAATTTTAAATTTATTTTAGATAAGGGAGTGGAGTAATGTGGTACCCTTTTAGAATCCTATAAATGAGAGTTGAAAATGACCACAGATCAGGCCGGGTGCAGTGGCTCATGCCTGTAATCCTAGCACTTTGGGAGGCCAAGGTGGGTGGATCACCTGAGGTCAGGGGTTCGAGACCAGCCTGGCCGACATGGCGAAACCCCATCTGTACTAGAAATACAAAAACTAGATGGGCATGGTGGTGAGCGCCTGTAATCCCAGTTAGTTGGGAGGCTGAGGCAGGAGAACTGCTTGAACCCGGGAGTCGGAGGTTGCAGTGAGCCGAGATTGTGACACTACATACCAGCCTGGGCAATAAAAGCAAAACTCTGTCTCAAAAATAAAATAAAATAAATAAAAATAAAGAAAATGACCATAGATCTTTGATATGCCTCCAGCCTATATCTAACTCAGAAATCCCACCAACAACATCCCTAAAAGATATTGCTTAATCTGTCCTGAATCTTTTTTTGTGATGGAGGATCTCACATCTCTTTATAAAACCAACACTTTAAAGGTTAAGTTTACTTAAAATGCACACATTTTAAGTGTGCAGTTGGTGAGTTCTGACAAGTGTATCATGTAATCACCATCCCAATTAAGATATAGAACATTTCCCTTACTCCAGAAAGTTCCCTGGTTCCCCTCTGTAAGTTTACCCCCAACTCTCCACCCCCAAAAAACACTGACCTGATTTCTATCACTGCAGGTTAGTTTTTCCAGTTTAGAGATGTCATGTAAATTGAATTGCACACTATGTTCTCTTTTTTTGTCTGACATCTTTTGCATAGCATGTTTCTGAGGTTCCTCTATTTTCCAATCAGGAGACTAAAATCAAGAGATTTCCAGCCTTCGTTGTACACTTATATGACATGGACTAAGACCAGGCTGAGCATCATTGCATGCTTCTTGTGCCCATGCTGAGGCGATTGAAGGTCCTGAACATTTTTCTTCTTTGATAGGAGTGTGTCCAGGAAGTGACTAACTGTCCTGAGTTGCCTAGGATTGAGGGAGTTTCCTTGATATGAGATTTTTCAGTGGTAAACTGGACAGGTCCCAGGCAAATCGAGACAGATTGGTTACCTGTCCTCCTCTAGGAAGTACCATAAAGAATGTTAGACACCAGGGTAGAAACTTTTTTTTTTTTTCCTGAGACAGAGTCTCGCTGGAGTGCAGTGGTGTGATCATAGCTCACTGCAACCTTGAATTCCTGTGCTCAAGTGATCCCCCTGCTTCAGCCTCCAAGTAGCTGGGACTACTGGCATGCACCACCACCCCCAAATAATTTTTACATTTTTTTTTGTAGAGATAGAGTCTTGCTATATTGCCCAGGGTGGTCTCAAACTCCTGACCTCAAGTGATCCTCCCACCTCAGCCTCCCAAAGTACTGGGATTAGAGGTGTGAGCCATTGTTCCCTGCCAGATTTTGTTTTTTTCTTTCTTTTCTTTTCTTTTCTTTTTTTTTTTTTTTTGAGACAGAGTCTTGCTGTGTTGCCCAGGAGGGAGTGCAGTGGTGCCATCTCGGTTCCCTGCAACCTCCACCTCCTAGGTTCAGGCCGATCCTGAGTAGCTGTGACTACAGGTGTGTGCCACCATGCCTGACTAATTTTTGTATTTTTAGTAGAGACAGGGTTTCACCATGTTGCCCACGCTGGTCTCAAACTCCTGACCTCAGCCTGCCTCGGCCTCCCAAAGTGCTGGGATTACAGGCGTGAGCCACTGCACCTGCCTTATGTTTCTTTAACTTAAGGCTCTCAGCTATAAAGGACCCAACTTTGGGAGAGTCCCTGTGGAAACTAAATCCAGCTGGAGGGTTTGCTGAGGGCTTGCATTACTTACCTGATTTCAACTGAGATAATTTTTTTTTAACATTCTTTATAATTTGGTTTTCTATTTTATTAAGGACATATTATGTTTTATTACTTTTCTACCTTCCAAAAATACTATTTTAAGAGCTTTAACATCACCAGCATTTAATGCTCTTAAATGTAATGAAGATTGTGATGTATTTGAAAGCACTAAGATTAACAAATTAATAATTATTATGATTTCGAGCTGCTTGATTTGATGGACTCCAGCTTGATTACTTTGAAGTCAGTTTAATTTTTCAAATCCAGCCAGTTTTTCAGCTGAATTAGAAGGCATTGTTCTATCAGGGCCTCTCAGACGATGTGTCCTAATCTCCCATTTATAACTGAAATAATTCATTAGCTGGATGTTAGCAGAACACGTTCTCCTGTTGATGTTCAAATAAAATATAATCTGCCAGCTTTCCTTTTGGGGTAGATGAAATCTCTGGCATTTTACTGTGCCATATAATTTTGCATATAAATTTTGAAATATCATCCTCTTATAAGCAGGTAGGATTCCAAGGGCAGTATTTCCTAAGTATCATGGGGGATGATGTGATGGTTTTGAAGTTTATCTGTGAATTTTTACATATTATACAAGGTTTGTGAGGACTTTTTATGCTTGACTTCAAAGAAATGCCTTTGTTCTTCTTGTTAATTCTTTGATTTTTAAAAATTACACAAAGAATGAATGAATGTATCACCATGTCAAAATTTAAGCAATAAAGAAGTCTACTAGGGGCCAGGGACAGTGGCTCATGCCTGTAATCACTTTGGCGAGCTGAGGTGGGAGGATTGCTGGAACCCAGGAGTTTGCCCTCGGCCTAGGAAAAATGGCAAGACCTCCGTCTCTATAAAAAATAAAAATCAGCTGGATGTAGTGGTGCATACCTGCAGTTCCAGGTACTTGGGAGGCTGAGACAGGAGGCTTGTTTGAGTGCAGGAGTTCAAAACCAGTCTGGGCAACATGGTGACACACCCTTCTCTAAAAAAAAAAAATTAAAAATTATCCAGGCGTGATAGTACACCTATCATCCCAACTCTGGAGGCTGAGGCAGGAGAATTGCTTGACCCCAGGAGGTCAAGGCTGCAGTGAGCCGTGATCTTGACACTGCACTCCAGCCTGGGCCGGAGTGAGACCCTGTCTCAAAAAATAAAAAAGAAGTATACCAGTAAATGGTATACTTCATGGTAAATGAAAATCAGTCTTTACCATGTCAAGCCCTATCCCAGTCAGATTAAGGGCTATCCTTCCAGAATTTTTATGTACAATTGAATTCAGCCTGTAATTTTATGTATTTTTTAACTGAATCATACCACAGATACATATTGGTTTTTCCATTTAAGTGGATTTTAAAGACTTTTTTTTCATGTTAGAATATATCCATTGACTTCATTATTTTTAAAGCTATGTTGATTCTTATAAGTACCGCGCGCTAACCGATTGCGCCACTGGAGCCACAAAGCTATGTTGATTCTATAGTATGGCTATAACTGAAATTATTTAACCATTCCCCTGTCAGTGGTTTTTTAAGGCTACTTCTGTTTTTTGTTGTGTTACTATGAATATATTTATCTGTCTCTCCTCATATGTGCGATTATTTCTCTAATATCTAGAAATTTGAGTTGCTATGTAAATGGATGAATTAAATTAAAAATTTGGTACATACTACTAAATTGGTCTCTGAAAAAGCTATACCAGTTTTCCCTCCAAGTTTGAACTTTTTTAATGGGAAAAATTGGAAACAAAGTAAACATGGTTAATTAAATTTTGTAAGCTCAAACCACAAACTGGGAATTTGCTCTGCTTTTAACAAAATTTTATGTATTATTTACTTATACATTTGATTGGTATAAAACTTCTCAGAAAAGCTTAGGACACTTGGCTTGTTGATTTATTTGGCAGTTATAATTTCACAGACTTCACATGAGCTCTGAGTTAGAATGAATCGAGTGTTTCCCCATGACTGACCCATAAGATGTTTCTATATAATAAACACTAATGAAAATGTGATCAGCTTGGAATAATCAAGAAATTACCTCCAACTAAAAGATCTCTTTCATACCAAAGGTCAGGTTAAAAGTTGAGTTCTTTAGTACTTCCTTAATATTTCATTCCCATTCTTACAACTCACTGATTTCTCAAATCATCGACTATTTTTTTTTGTAAAGAATAACTGAATGCCAAAGTGTTGCTAAGACTTCATCATTTTTTAATGAGGCGGTAGTGCCACTTACTAGTCTACCATCATAAGTAATTAAAACTGCCACACTTGTCTGAGTAAATGAGGCAGGAGAAAGTTCGTAAGATGATGTAGTGGTTTTGTGATCAATTTGCTTCACCTATTTCTCCTTTTTTTTTTGAGATGGAGTCTTGCTCTGTTGTCCAGGCTGGAGTGCAGTGGCACAATCTCGGCTCACTGCAACCTCTCCCTCCCGGGTTCAAGTGATTCTCCTGCCTCAGCCTCCCGAGTAGTTGGGATTATAAGCGTGTGCCACCACGCTTTGCTGATTTTTGTATTTTTAGTAGAGATGGGGTTTTGCCATGTTTGGCCAGGCTGGTCTTGAACTCCTGACCTCAGGTGATCCACCCGCCTTGGCCTCCTAAAGTGCTGGGATTACAGGCGTGAGCCACTGCGACCGGCCTCATCTATTTCTCCTTTATATATCCTTTTATATTCCTAGAAACCTGTTGTCCTCATTAGGTGGAGATGCAAGTCATAAAATCTAACAGCTAGTAATGTGAACTGAAATTCCTATTTGCTTGTGATGGGACCGATACAACTTTCAGATGGCATTTGTATGGAGGGCTGTCCCATATTTCAACGCTTTGACTTAATTTTAAGATTAAAAAAATTCCTCATGGTTCCACATTTGCGCTTTATCCTCCTGACCAGTACTTGCTGTCAGCATAGAATTTCTACTTTTACTTCTGATTTATTTATTTATTTATTTTTTATTTTATTATCATTATACTTTAAGTTTTAGGGTACATGTGCACAACGTGCAGGTTTGTTACATATGTATACATGTGCCATGTTGGTGTGCTGCACCCATTAACTCATCATTTAGCATTAGGTATATCTCCTAATGCTATCCCTACCCCCTCCCCCCACCCCAAAATAGTACCCAGTGTGTGATGTTCCCCTTCCTGTGTCCATGTGTTCTCATTGTTCAATTCCCACCTATGAGTGAGAACATGCGGTGTTTGGCTTTTTGTCCTTGTGATAGTTTGCTGAGAATGATGGTTTCCAGCTTTATCCGTGTCCCTACAAAGGACATGAACTCATCCTTTTTTATGGCTGCATAGTATTCCATGGTGTATATGTGCCACATTTTCTTAATCCAGTCTATCATTGTTGGACATTTGGGTTGGTTCCAAGCCTTTGCTATTGTGAATAGTGCCGCAATAAACATACGTGTGCATGTGTCTTTGTAGCAGCATGATTTATAGTCCTTTGGGTATATACCCAGTAATGGGATGGCTGGGTCAAATGGTATTTCTAGTTCTAGATCCCTGAGGAATCGCCACACTGACTTCCACAGTGGTTGAACTAGTTTACAGTCCCACCAACAGTGTAAAAGTGTTCCTATTTCTCCACATCCTCTCCAACACCTGTTGTTTCCTGACTTTTTAATGATCGCCATTCTAACTGGTGTGAGATGGTATGTCATTGTGGTTTTGATTTGCATTTCTCTGATGGCCAGTGATGATGAGCATTTTGTCATGTGTTTTTTGGCTGCATAAATATCTTCTTTTGAGAAGTGTCTGTTCATATCCTTTGCTCACTTTTTGATGGGGTTGTTTGTTTTTTTCTTGTAAATTGGTTTGAGTTCATTGTAGGTTTTGGATATTAGCCCTTTGTCAGATGAGTGGGTTGCAAAAATTTTCTCCCAGTCTGTAGGTTGCCTGTTCACTGTGATGGTAGTTTCTTTTGCTGTGCAGAAGCTGTTTAGTTTAATTAGATCCCATTTGTCAATTTTGGCTTTTGTTGCCATTGCTTTTTGTGTTTTAGACATGAAGTCCTTACCCATGCCTATGTCCTGAATGGTATTGCCTAAGTTTTTTTCTAGGGTTTTTATGGTTTTAGGTCTAACATGTAAGTCTTTAATCCATCTTGAATTAATTTTTGTATAAGGTGTAAGGAAGGGATCCAGTTTCAGCTTTCTACATATGGCTAGCCAGTTTTCCCAGCACCATTTATTAAATAGAGAATCCTTTCCCCATTGCTTGTTTTTGTCAGGTTTGTCAAAGATCAGATAGTTGTAGATATGTGGCATTATTTCTGAGGGCTCTGTTCTGTTCCATTGGTCTGTATCTCTGTTTTGGTACCAGTACCATGCTGTTTTGGTTAGTGTAGCCTTGCAGTATAGTTTGAAATCAGGTAGCATGATGCCTCCAGCTTTGTTCTTTTGGCTCAGGATTGACTTGGCAATGCGGGCTCTTTTTTGGTTCCATATGAACTTAAAAGTAGTTTTTTCCAGTTCTGTGAAGAAAGCCATTGGTAGCTTGATGGGGATGGCATTGAATCTATAAATTACCTTGAGCAGTATGGCCATTTTCACAATATTGATTCTTCCTACCCATGAGCATGGAATGTTCCTCCATTTGTTTGTATCCTCTTTTATTTCATTGAGCAGTGGTTTGTAGTTCTCTTTGAAGAGGTCCTTCACATCCCTTGTAAGTTGGATTCCTAGGTATTTTATTCTCTTTGAAGCAATTGTGAAGGGGAGTTCACTCATGATTTGGCTCTCTGTTTGTCTGTTATTGGTGTATAAGAATGCTTGTGATTTTTGCACATTGATTTTGTATCCTGAGACTTTGCTGAAGTTGCTTATCAGCTCAAGGAGATTTTGGGCTGAGACAATGAGGTTTTCTAGATATACAATCATGTCATCTGCAAACAGGGACAATTTGACTTCCTCTTTTCCTAATTGAATGCCTTTTTATTTCCTCCCCTGCCTGATTGCCCCGGCCAGAACTTCCAACACTATGTTGAATAGTAGTGGTGAGAGAGGGCATCCCTATCTTGTGCCAGTTTTCAAATGGAATGCTTCCAGTTTTTGCCCATTCAGTATGATATTGGCTGTGGGTTTGTCATAGATAGCTCTTATTATTTTGAGATATGTCCCATCAATACCTAATTTATTGAGAGTTTTTAGCATGAAGGGTTGTTGAATTTTGTCAAAGGCCTTTTCTGCATCTATTGAGATAATCAAGTGGTTTTTGTCTTTGGTTCTGTTTATATGCTGGATTACGTTTATTGATTTGTGTATGTTGAACCAGCCTTGCATCCCAGGGATGAAGCCCACTTGATCACGGTGGATAAGCTTTTTGATGTGCTGCTGGATTCAGTTTGCCAGTATTTTATTGAGGA
Organism: Hylobates moloch; assembly: GCF_009828535.3. NCBI lineage: Eukaryota > Metazoa > Chordata > Mammalia > Primates > Hylobatidae > Hylobates > Hylobates moloch. The sequence continues at coordinate 38,179,589 of NW_026652297.1, read as the reverse complement.
TTTTTGCATTGATGTTCATCAAGGATATTGGTCTAAAATTCTCTTTTTTGGTTGTGTCTCTGCCAGGCTTTTGTATCAGGATGATGCTGGCCTCATAAAATGAGTTAGGGAGGATTCCCTCTTTCTGTGGATTGGAATAGTTTCAGAAGGAATGGTACCAGTTCCTCCTTGTACCTCTGGTAAAATTTGGCTGTGAATCCATCTGGTCCTGGACTTTTTTTGTTTGGTAAGCTATTAATTATTGCCTCAATTTCAGAGCCTGTTATTGGTCTATTCAGAGATTCAACATCTTCCTGGTTTAGTCTTGGGAGGGTGTATGTGTCGAGGAATTTATCCATTTCTTCTAGATTTTCTAGTTTATTTGCGTAGAGGTGTTTATAGTATTCTCTGATGGTAGTTTGTATTTCTGTGGGATCAGTGGCGATATCCCCTTTATCATTTTTTATTGTGTCTATTTGATTCTTCTCTCTTTTCTTCTTTATTAGTCTTGCTAGCAGTCTATCAATTTTGTTGATCTTTTGAAAAAACCAGCTCCTGGATTCATTAATTTTTTGAAGGGTTTTTTGTGTCTCTATTTCCTTCAGTTCTGCTCTGATCTTAGTTATTTCTTGCCTTCTGCTAGCTTTTGAATGTGTTTGCTCTTGCTTCTCTAATTCTTTTAATTGTGATGTTAGGGTGTTAATTTTAGATCATTCCTGCTTTCTCTTGTGGGCATTTAGTGCTATCAATTTCCCTCTACACACTGCTTTGAATGTGTCCCAGAGATTCTGGTATGTTGTGTCTTCGTTCTCGTTGGTTTCAAAGAACATCTTTATTTCTTCCTTCATTTCGTTATGTACCCAGTAGTTATTCAGGAGCAGGTTGTTCAGTTTCCATGTAGTTGAGCGGTTTTGAGTGAGTTTCTTAATCCTGAGTTCTAATTTGATTGCACTGTAGTCTGAGAGACAGTTTGTTATAATTTCCATTCTTTTCCATTTGCTGAGGAGTGCTTTACTTCCAACTATGTGGTCAATTTTCGAATAGGTATGGTGTGGTGCTGAAAAGAATGTGTATTCTGTTGATTTGGGGTAGAGAGTTCTGTAGATGTCTATTAGATCCGCTTGGTGCAGAGCTGAGTTCAATTCCTGGGTATCCTTGTTAACTTTCTGTCTCGTTGATCTGTCTAATGTTGACAGTGGGGTGTTAAAGTCTCCCATTATTATTGTGTGGGAGTCTAAGTCTCTTTGTAGGTCACTCAGGACTTGCTTTATGAATCTGGGTGCTCCTGTATTGGGTGCATATATATTTAGGACAGTTAGTTCTTCTTGTTGAATTGATCCCTTTACCATTATGTAATGGCCTTCTTTGTCTCTTTTGATCTTTGTTGGTCTAAAGTCTGTTTTATCCGAGATTAGGATTGTAACCCCTGCCTTTTTTTGTTTCCCATTTGCTAGGTAGATCTTCCTACATCCCTTTATTTTGAGCCTACGTGTGTCTGTGCACATGAGATGGGTTTCCTGAATACAGCACACTGATGGGTCTTGACTCTTTATCCAATTTGCCAGTCTGTGTCTTTTAATTGGAGCATTTAGCTCATTTACATTTAAGGTTAATATTGTTATGTGTGAATTTGATCCTGTCATTATGATGTTAGCCGGTTATTTTGCTTGCTAGTTGATGCAGTTTCTTCCTAGCCTTGATGGTCTTTACAATTTGGCATGTGTTTGCAGTGGCTGGTACCAGTTGTTCCTTTCCATGTTTAGTGCTTCCTTCAGGAGCTCTTTTAGGGCAGGCCTGGTGGTGACAAAATCACTCAGCATTTGCTTGTCTGTAAAGTATTTTATTTCTCCTTCACTTATGAAGCTTGTTTGGCTGGATATGAAATTCTGGTTTGAAAATTCTTTTCTTTAAGAATGTTGAATATCGGCCCCCACTCTCTTCTGGCTTGCAGAGTTTCTGCGGAGAGATCAGCTGTTAATCTGATGGGCTTCCCTTTGTGTGTAACCCGACCTTTCTCTCTGGCTGCCCTTAACATCTTTTACTTCATTTCAACTTTGGTGAATCTGACAATTATGTGTCTTGGAGTTGCTCTTCTCGAGGAGTATCTTTGTGGCGTTCTCTGTATTTCCTGAATTTGAATGTTGGCCTGCCTTGCTAGATTGGGGAAGTTCTCCTGGATAATATCCTGCAGAGTGTTTTCCAACTTGGTTCCATTCTCCCCGTAACTTTCAGGTACACCAATCAGCCGTAGATTAGGTCTTTTCACATAGTCCCATATTTCTTGGAGGCTTTGTTTGTTTCTTTTTATTCTTTTTTCTCTAAACTTCTCGCTTCATTTCATTCATTTCGTCTTCCATCACTGATACCCTTTCTTCCAGTTGATCGCATTGGTTACTGAGCCTTGTGCATTTGTCACGTAGTTCTCGTGCTGTTGTTTTCAGCTCCATCAGGTCCTTTAAGGACTTCTCTGCATTGGTTATTCTAGTTATCCATTCGTCTAATTTTTTTTCAAGGTTTTTAACTTCTTTGCCATTGGTTCGAACTTCCTCCTTTAGCTCGGAGTAGTTTGATCTTCTGAAGCCTTCTTCTCTCAACTCGTCAAAGTCATTCTCCATCCAGCTTTGTTCCGTTGCTGGTAAGGAGCTGCGTTCCTTTGGAGGAGGAGAGGCACTCTGATTTTTAGAGTTTCCAGTTTTTCTGCTCTGTTTTTTTCCCCATCTTTGTGGTTTTATCTACCTTTGGTCTTTGATGATGGTGATGTACAGATGGGTTTTTGGTGTGGATGTCCTTTCTGTTTGTTAGTTTTCCTTCTAACAGTCAGGACTTTCAGGTCTGTTGGAGTTTGCTGGAGGTCCACTCCAGACCCTGTTTGCCTGGGTATCAGCAGTGGTGACTGTAGAACAGTGGATATTGGTGAACTGCAAATGCTGCTGCCTGATCGTTCCTCTGGAAGTTTTGTCTCAGAGGATTACCCGGCCATCTGAGGTGTCAGTCCACCCTTACTGGGGGGTGCCTCCCAGTTAGTCTACTCGGGGGTCAGGCACCCACTTGAGGAGGCAGTCTGCCCGTTCTCAGATCTCAAGCTGTGTGCTGGGAGAACCACTACTCTCTTCAAAGCTGTCAGACAGGGACATTTAAGTCTGCAGAGGTTATTGCTGCCTTTTGTTTGTCTATGCCCTGCCCCCAGAGGTGGAGCCTACAGAGGCAGGCAGGCCTCCTTGAGCTATGGTGGGCTCCACCCAGTTCAAGCTTCCCTGCCACTTTGTTTACCTATTCAAGCCTTGGCAATGGTGGGCGCCCCTCCCCTAGCCTCACTACGGCCTTGCAGTTTGACCTCAGACTGCTGTGCTAGCAATGAGCGAGGCTCCGTGGGCGTAGGACCCTCCGAGCCAGGTGCGGAATATAATTTCCTGGTGTGCCGTTTGTTAAGCCCGTTGGAAAAGTGCAGTATTAGGGTGGGAGTGACCCGATTTTCCAGGTGCTGTCTGTCACCTCTTTCTTTGACTAGGAAGGGGAATTCCCTGACCCCTTGTGCTTCCCAGGTGAGGCGATGCCTCGCCCTGCTTTGGCTCATGCAGGGTGCACTACACCCACTGTCCTGCACCCACTGTCTGGCACTCCCCAGTGAGATGAACCTGGTACCTCAGTTGGAAATGCAGAAATCACCCGTCTTCTGCGTCGCTCATGCTGGGAGCTGTAGACTGGAGCTGTTCCTATTCGGCCATCTCGGCTCCGCCCACTTCTGATTTATTATCTACCTTAGAATGCCAGAATGAGGTAAGGTCTGACTTTTACAAAGTGAGACTTAAAAGTGCATTTATTTATTCTCTGAATATCTTTGAGTACCTACTAAACTGCAGGCACTATGTTAAAATTTTTTTTTTTTTCTTTTTTTTGGAGACGGAGTCTTGCTCTGTTGTCCAGGCTGGAGTGCAGTGGCACAATCTTGGCTCACTGCAACCTCTGTCTCCCGGGTGCAAGTGATTCTCCTGCCAAGGAGAATTTTGTGGGCCAAGATGAACAAGACATGGATGATAGGAGGGCTCCTGATCTGGTGGGGAGCTAGACAGGTGCACACATAGTTGCAGTTGAGTATGATAAATATTATAGTTCAGATCCATACAAAAAGCCACAAGATCACTGGATAGGGAGCAACATGAAAACTTGAGCGATTTGGAAAGTTCTTCCTGCAAAAGTATTCACTTTCCAGAGCCCTATTGGCAGTGGCAAATTACCATGTACAGAAAAAAGAGCAGGAAAGGTCTCATCTACAACTCTGCTTTTTTTGTTGTTGTTGTTGTTGTGATGAAACTTTAAATTTTATTTGTATAAATTTATGGGGCGCAAGTGTAGTTTTGTTACATACAAGTCAGGGCTTTAGGTTTTCCATCGCCTTAATAACATACATTGTACCCATTAGGTACTTTCTCATATTTGATGCTATTTAATGGAATAGTTTTCTTTTCTTTTCTTTTCTTTTCTTTTTTTAACACCAGTATGCAGACTTTCCAAACGTGATGAGACCTGCCATTGTCATTTAAATGCATTAGGCTGCATCCATCAAGAGCTTGACCCAAAGTGGCTTAGCAATAGAGGCATTTATTTATTAAATTAGTCAGAAGTCTGGGGCAGGCAGACCTGTTTTGTTCAGCAGTTCAACTTGTTACTGAAGATGTCCTTTTACTCTGCCATTTCTCCACGTGTTGGGGAAGCCTTTCCACGTGGTGGTATGAAGGCTGTAGCAGCTGAAAGCTTTGTGAACTCACCTATCCAAGCACATCCCACACTCACAAACTTTGTATAACGAGACTATTCTCTGAGAACCCTGATTTTCTTTTCTTTTTTTTTTGAGACAGAGCCTTACTCTGTCACCCAGGCTGGAGTGCAGTGGTGTGATCTTGGCTCACTGCAGCTTCCGCTTCCCGGGTTCAAGTGATTCTTGTGCCTCAGCCTCCCAAAAGGCATGCACCACCACACCAGGGTAATTTTTGTATTTTTAGTCAAGATGGGGTTTCACCATGTTGGCCAGGCTGGTCTCGAACTCCTGACCTCGGGTGATCTGCCTGCCTTGGCCTCCCAAAGTGCTGGGATTACAGGCATAAGCCACCGTGCCCGGCCTGAGAACCTTCATTTTCTTACCCATGTTGTGTTTTTGTTCCTGTGCTCCTGTGCCTGTCTGCTGTGCTGAGCTGCAGATGTGTCCTGCCACAGCTTTGCAGGACAGGGATAAGTTGAGACATGAAGCAAGAAGCCTCACCTGTCAGGCTGCCCTTGGCATGACTAGAGTGTATGTGGGAATTTTCACCTCTTATTTTGGGGTCCATTCTGTTCCTTCTTTGAACCATAGTCTCTAAAGGGTAGGGTGTTTTGGGACAGATTTTGTCTTACTTTAGATATAAATAATATAAGATTAACCCACTATAAATTTATTTTTTATTTAAAAATTTTTTTAAAAGATAGGCTCTCACTCTCCCATGCAGGCTGGAATGTGGTGGTATAGTCATAGCTCACTGCAGCCTTGAACTCTTGGGCTCAAGCCATCATCCCACCTCACACTCTTTCCCTAGTAGCTGGGACTACAGGCATGCACCGCCACACCTGGCTAACTTCAAAAATTTTTTTGTAGAGACAGGGTGTCACTCTGTTGCCCAGGCTGGTCTTGAACTTCTGGCCTCAAATGATTCTCCTGCCTCGGCCTCCCAAAGTACTGGGATTACAGGTGTGAGCCACTACAGCCAGCCAGTGACTTCTTTTTCTCAAGACATATCAGTAGTGACTTCATTGCTACTCAGTAATGAGTGACTTCACTACTCATCAGTAGTGAGCTGAAATCAGTATTTTCTTACTCAGTCCCGTACACACACAGTCCACACACTGTCACACACACACACACACACACACACACACACACACACGCGCCATACAAATATGCACACATATGGAAAAAAACCCTGATGATGAGCATTGCTTTTCTTTGGGAATATGAGTGATGATTCTTCTCCTCTTTTTTCCTCTTTCTTGCTACCCCCTTTCCTTCTTTTATGTATTTGAGCTCAATAGAATTTCTCATTATTGAGTATATATTATTAGTAGGAATTTGATGAAAACAATTTTTTTTTTTTTTTTGAGACAGGGTTTCACTCTGTCACCCCGGCTGGAGGGCAGGGGTGCGATCTCGGCTCACTGTAACCTCTACCTCCTGGGCTTAAGTGATTCTTCCACCACAGCCTCCTGAGTATCTGGGACACCACCGCACCTGGCTGATTTTAAAAAAATTATTTATAGAGACGGGTCTCCCTGTGTTGCCCAGGCTGATCTCAAACTCCTGGGCTTAAGTGACCTTCCTGCCTTAACCTCCCAAAGTGCTAGGATTACAGGCATGAGCCACCGCGTCTGGCCAATAATTTAAATAAAAGAAAAATTATTGGAAGATATTTATGTCCTTTGCTTTATGCTTTTACTGTCTCATTCTTTTTTGACTGCCATAGGAGAATTGTATCTTATTTGTTTACAGTATTAGACCTGGGCATATAAAATACAATTTATATATTGTATTACTAAGGATTCTTAATGTGGACCAAAAATCCTGGATCAAGTTTTTTGCTGTTTCAATGATGAGACATGTATATTAGAAAATCAAGGTAGGAGTATCCTAGACATGGTTAACTTTAGAGGACATGCTTTATTTTGTGCTGTTTCCCTCTTGGGTAGAGAGAGACTCTAAGAAGATTAAATGGAGTGGAACACTGCAGGTTTTGAGAATAAAGAGTTTATTTCTCCAGGTCATAGCTTCTAACTGAGGTCAAATGTATCCCAAAGGCTAAGTGGAGTAAAATGATTTGGCAGTTTCCGTATCTACCTGGTGGATAGACTTGCTTACAAAAAAAGCACTCGGTTGGTATCTTGATCATTAGTTTCAGAGGATAAACCTTTGATTTAATTAATTTGGAGATTGATTGCTATATTCGGTATTGACTTCTGTAAAATGTCCCTCCAGCCAAGGGTCTGGGGCAGACACATGGACAATATGCTCTGAAATTCTAGTTGCTTTTGAAGATATTAGCAATTATTGAGTGCCTTAGGATATAATGCACCTAACTTAGAAAAATAGCTGCTTCTTAACCCACTTTTCTTTCTTTTTTTTTTTTTTGGAGACAGGATCTTGCTCTGTCGCCCAGGCTGGAGTGCGGTGGCGTGATCTTGGCTCACTGAACCTCTGCCTCTTGGGTTCAAGCGATTCTTGTGTCTCAGCCTCTGAGTAGCTCGGACTACAGACGTGTGCCACCACACCCGGCTTATTTTTGTATTTTTAGTAGAGACAGGGTTTCGCCATGTTGGCCAGGCTGGTATCGAACTCCTGACCTCAAGTGATTCACCCGCCTCAGCCTCCCAAAGTTTGTGGATTACTGGTGAGCTACCATGCCTGGCCTTAACCCACTTTTCATAATTTGCATTTTACACCACAAAGTGGAATAATTGGGAGAATATTGGACTGACTGCATATACACAATGAAATAATACCATGTGATCATTCTTGAAAATAGGGTAGTTTTATATGTACCAATATAGAAGTATTTCCATGGTAGTTGCACGGATAATACCAGGTTTCTAACAGTGTATATGTTTTCATGTATGTGAAAAGATTTCCCTTAATTATAAAAATATTTATTTTCTTTTTAAATTTGAATATCTCTGAAATCAACATGTATTTTGCAATTGATAGCCTCCTGCCTGTCTTTGTTAGCTGGGCAGCAGCAGTGGTGTAGTATGAATGCCTGCATGGACATGAACTGGGTTGCTCTTCCACCTGGAATGGTGGGGCAACTACAGCCCTTTGATGTTTCCATCAACACACCATTTAACAACCATTTGACAAACGAATGTGAGTCTAGGCCAGGTGCAGTGGCTCATGCCTGTAATCCCAGCACTTTGGGAGGCTGAGGTGGGCGGATCACCTGAGGTCGGGAGTTTGAGACCAGCCTGGATAACAAAGTGAAACCCTGTCTCTACTAAAAATACAAAAATTAGCCGGGCATGGTGGCATGCACCTGTAATCCCAGCTACTCGGGTGGCTGAGGCAGGAGAGTCACTTGAACCGGGAGGCATAGGTTGCAGTGAGCCGAGATTGCGCCACTGTACTCCAGCTTGGGCGACAAAGTGACACTCCATCTCAAAAACAAAACAAAACAAAACACACAGAACAAAAACAATATGAGTCTAGTTGGTGTCTGAAAACTTTCTTTGACAACTTTGGTAATATTAAGAAAGCATCAACATTAAAACCTGGAGATGTCAGTAGCTTGGAGGCAGATCTTAGAGATGATAGTAGAGCACTCTTTTAAGCAATGCTTTATTGCTTACGCTCCTAATGTTACCGAGCAAAATGTTGTATAGAAATACACAGACATCAATCAAAAAGTGATTCAAAAGAGTTAGACTCTGAAGAAGTTTTGATACTTAAACCAATTTAGCTTGTATTTTTTCTAAGTATTCACAAGAGTGATAAATAATATAAATCTATATTTAAGTAAATTTAAAAGAGCTCTTTCACTAACTAGAAACACAAATTCTAGGTATAAGAAAGCATTATATCATAGTTTAATTGGATATACTTTCCCTCCCTCCCTTCCTTTCTTCCTTTATCCCACATTCCTTCCTTCATCCGTCTATCCACCCCTCCATTTGTTTTATATTTTATTTTATTTTATATTTATTTATTTATTTATTTATTTATTTATTTATTTATTTATTTATTATTTATTTATTTATTTATTTATTTATTTATTTATTTATTTATTTATTTATTTTTTGAAGACAGAGTTTCACTTTGTCACCCAGGCTGGAGTGCAGTGGAGTGACCTTGCCTCACTGCAACCTCCGCCTCCTGGGTTCCAGTGATGCTCGTGCCTCAGCTTCCTGAGTAGCTGGGATTACAGGCGTGCACCACCACACTAAGTGAAGTTTTGCTGTTTTTAGTAGAGACAGGGTTTTACCATCTTGGCCAGGCTGGTCTCGAACTCCTGGCCTCAGGTGATCTGCCTGCCTCGGCCTCCCAAAGTTCTGGGATTACAGGTGTGAGCCACCACGCCTGACCACCTGCACCCTCCCCACAATTTTTTTTTTTTTTTTTTTTTTTAGTGAACTTAACAAAGGAAACTTTAACAAAGGGAAGGGGCCTAGATGGCTGTGGTGTGGGGAAGAAGACTTACTTTTCCCATATAATCTTTTGTTTACTTTACTTTTATTTTTATCAAAACTATATATGCTCCGTGTTTCAATAGCAAATGGGTATCTTCTCAGATTACTACTTTTAGGCTGGGTGCAGTGGCTCACACCTGTAATCCCAGCACTTTGGGAGGCCGAGATGGGCAGATCACCTGAGGTCAGGAGTTCAAGACCAGCCTGACGAACATGGTGAAACCCCGTCTCTACAAAAAATACAAAAATTAGCCGGGTGTGGTGGCATGTGCCTGTAGTCCCAGCTACTGGGGAGGCTGAAGTGGGAGGAGTGCCTGAACCCAGTAGGGGAGGTTGCAGTGAGCTGAGATTGCACCTCTGCATTCCAACCTGGGTGATAGAGTGACTCCATCTCAAAAAAAAAAAAAGACTACTTTCAATAGTTTTTTCTGACTCTTGGTTGTTATCATCAGATCTTTAAATAATATGCTGATACTAGTATTTCATGATTTTTCGCTATTAAGCATTATCATTGACTCCCTGTCTTGGAAGATGAGGAATCACTCTTTTACCCTCTCCTGTTCAACACATATGCACTCATCCTTCCTATATCCCCCATCCACTTACAGTTATATTATCACGTTTGATAGATCAATATTCCCTCTTTACATTATTATGACTATGTAAATAATATTCATAGGTGAACCAGAGAGCACAAGGATTACCTTTCTTTTTTGCCCTGAGTTAATAATTGGGTAATTGTGTCTTAATTTTCTTAATTGCTGGGTTTTCTGTGTACTTATCAGTAATTCAGCCCCAAACTCTTTGACCAGTCAGAAATAATTACTCGTTTCTCCCAACCATGGCCATTTGCATTTTTGTTAGTCTAGATTGAATATCGGCTAATAGTTTAACATTTCCATTCATAATCATAATATCCCTTGGGGCTTATTTTGTTCATCTTTGAAGTCCCAGAATTCTCAGCTTAATGCTTTTCAAATAATAGGACTCAGTAAAACCTTGCTTTTTAGAAATGCCTATGCTTCTCTGAGTTAGTAATGTCTTCTGTCTCCAGATGTGTTGACTGCAATAGAAGGCACTTTAGGAGGTCGAGGTGGGAGGCATCACTTGAGCTCAGGAGGTTGAGAGCAGCCTGGGGAACATAGTGAGGAACCTGTCCCAATCAATCAATCAATCAATCAATCAATCAATCCCTTTTTAGTAACTAACCAGCTAACTAGAGTGTAATACATCTGTATGTGGCCTTTAATAACTAAGAATAAGAGGTAGCAACAAACCCTCTACAGAGTTATCATGAAAGTTTCATGTCAGAGTTCTGCACAACATTCTGGGACTCCAAACTGACTTTGCCAACCCCTTAAGGCCATCTCAGCCCCTGTTTCCCTGAGTGAAGAGCAGTGCCTTAAACTGTTACTCCTCCTCTGTTTTCAGTGATAAGATCAGCTGTAGCATCAAGGAGTAGTGGCAGTGGTGACATGAGCTGGGCAGACAGTGGTGACAGCGATAGTGGCACTGACAATAACCTGGGAGTGCTGGCTAGAGAGTTCTTGCCTGGTTGACTCACTCCCAACAGGGGAGCCTCAGAGACCCACGGACCCACACTCTGCACAATGCTCTTCCCAAAACCTCTCCTCTTCCCAACACCTAATTCTCACTTTTTCTTATTATTGAAAGAAACTGAATTTTGTTTTGTGCTTGGATATTGAAGTTGTCAGAAGTACTTTAATTTGCTTTAAACTTATTCTAGGGAGTTCTAATAGGGAAGTAGCACTATTCATAGTTATCTCAAACACTAGAAGTTGTTTGAGTTTTGTGAAACAGAGATTTAATCCAAAGCAGAAAATGAGAAAAAACTCAGGTCACTGCAAGTTTAGTTACAGCTGAGGTGATTAACAATAGTTGTAATTTATGAACTATTGCTATTCCTACAATAGTCATATTTTGCCAATTGTTTCATGAACTTTGACATTTTTTGGCCCTCGTTTTCCCTTCAGATGGGTAAAAAGCTCTGTAGTAAAATCTTTTAGCAAAAAGATAGTCTTTATCTCTGTTTAATTAATTGTCAAGAACAGAGTGGAGAGGATTTGTCATTTGCGATAAAATTAGAACGTAGTCAAACAATGTTACTGGAGACCTTCACCCCAACCTGATTATTCTTTGTGGTTACCTGGGTCTCAGTATTCTGTATATTTTAACTCTTAGCTCAGAGAAGGAATTTACAGCAGAGTACCTGAATGGGGAGTGTGTTTTTGGTTTCAAGTATTTTGATGGTTTCTTTCTTAAAAGGAGTCTCATCTTCTGATTTTATATTTTTCCTTCTTAAATAAAAGGCTTACATTTTTCTTTTACATTATCACCAGATGGAGGAAGAGAAGGGAAAATAGAAGCCTAGGATGGTAGTAACAAGGGGATAGAACCAAGAAACATAGTATTTTTAGAAAAATCAAGGAACAAGACAGCAAGAGAAAACTTGCAGCAGAACTTGGAATAATCAGTTGTGATCAGATGGAAGTTCCAAGCTTTTGAAATGGACCTCTGTATTAGTCATATTCTGATAGGAAAACAAATTATTCTAGGTATTTCAAACAGTGGGAATGTATTACAAGAATTGGTTACAAAGGGGCTGAAGGGCTGGTGGAGCAAAATACAGAAAGAGAAGGTTATACAGAATGAATAACTGCAGGAAATCCCTGCTATGCTTCGACTGGAGAGACACAAGAGAGGTAGTGGGTCTCTGAGGCTCTACTGTTGGGGGTGAGTTAACTGGGCAAGAACTCTCTAGCCAGCACTCCCAGGTTATTGTCACTGCTAATATCGCTATCACCACTGTCTGCTTAGCTCATGTCACCACTGCCACTACTCCTTGATGCTACAGCTGATCTTATCACAGTCAGGAGTGCTAATGCTTGCTCTACTACATGAGAATTGGAAGAGGTTCCTTCTCTCTTCCTTCTGAGACAGGATAGTTCCCGTGACCCCTCGCGGGCCTTGCGACAGGGGTGGCTTGTTTACTCGGCCACCATGCTCAAACCCCTTGCAGGAAGGGGAGCACGCAGGTGAGCGGGTGCAGGAGCCCGGGCAAGAGCTTTTGGGCGCCAGCAGGAACAAACCGCGTACCAGCCCACGGCAGTGTCTAGGGGTTGCCTGTGACCTCTGAAGCCCCAGAGGGCATGTGTTACAATCAGTGCTCTTTTAGCACTTGTTGTCCGTGGATGGCTAAGTGTTAAACAGCTCAGTGGAGAGTCAGTTTGACAGCCTCTTGCACCTACACTCAGGTCCTTATCCATTGCCCAAGAGGAATGAGGTCAAACGGACTTGAAGGATGGTAAATGCGGAGATTTTATTTAGTGGTGGAAGTGGCTCTCAGTGGGATGGGGAGCTGGAAAGGGGATAGAGCGGGAAGATGATCTTCCCCTGGAGTTTGGCCGGGGATGGCCAAACTCCTCTCTGATTGTCCCTGGCCAGACTCCTCTCTGATCATCCCTGGCCGAACTCCTCTCTGACTATAATCTCTGATGTCCAGCTGCCTCTTCTCCTCTCCATGTTCAGATGCTTCTTCTCTTCTCCTTTTCTGCAACGCCACTCTGCTCCTTTGCCAGTGGAGCTTGGGGTTTTTATGGGCACAGGATAGGTGGTGGGGTAGGCCAAAAGGCAACATTTGGGTGGGAAAGCAGGGATGTAAATTTCTCATTTAGGGCTGAGGGTCCAGGCTTGAGGGTAGAGGCTTGAGGGTAGAACCCTCGCCAGGGACCCCATCCTCTTCTACCCAGTATTTCCCTGCCTCCTGTCTGTATCATTCCCACCTTCAGTCTTCCTACAGTGCTCCTAGTTGTAACACCTAATTGCAAGCCAGTTGTCCAGGGAGCCTGAGGAGTGAAGTTTGCAGGGTTTCAGCCCCATACAATAAGGAGCATAGCATAGAAGGTTGGACATGGAGCTGAGCAACTGACAAGCCAATGACTCATGCGGCCTCCTCTTAGAAAAAAGTACTAAGCTGACTCTGTGCTCTTTATGAACCTGGGTTTGGCTGAGAGTACTGTAATCTTGGGCAAAAGACTGGTGTACTAATAAGGCTAGTGTTTTAAATCCCTAAGGCAGATGTGTTGGGGGACATTGGTGTATCTGGAAGAAATTTTTCTCCACTGGAAAGGAGGTCTCTGCTTTAAATTCTGTGCTTTAGAGATGGATTTATATGAACATTGGCACATTGACCCATTATGGTGGAGATGTTTTTTTTTTTAATTTTTAGAGCAAAACCTTTCATGTAGATCATGTTTTGTTTCTTATAGGAATTTGGCACTGGCATATTTGAAATCATTCCAGGAAAAATATGGATGTGAAAAACAACTTTATCTGCTGGCTTACAGTGTTGGTTCAGCATGTGAAAGATTAAGGGGCTACTCAGATCTGGGGCAGTGTTGCTAAGTGGCAGGTCCTTATGGGATCTGGAGTCAGTCTGGACATTGTGGGTAAGGAGGGGCAAGACTTGGAACAGGATATGAGTGAACTTCCACCCTCACTCCAAAGAAGAAGAGGAAATGAGTGGTTCACTTGTGGGGGTCCTGAGTGGATGGATGGGAAGGTTTGAGGGATTAGGTGACGGTCAGTTAGCAAGCAAGGGAGAGTCCTCTCTTTCCCCCTTTTTACCTCATGCCAGGTCCCAAGAAGAATCACCACCTTCGGCAGAAAATGATGGTAATTTTTATTTTATTTTATTTGTATTTTTTTGAGACAAGATCTCGCTCTGCCACCCAGGCTGGAGTGCAGTGGCATGATCACGGTGCACTGCAGCCTCAACCTCTTGGGCTCACGCAGTCCTCCTACCTCAGCCTCCTGAATATCTGGGACTATAGGTGTGCACCATCACATCCAGCTAATTTTTTAAAAACATTGCTTGTGTACAGGGTCTCACTATGTTGCCCAGGTTGGCCTTGAACTCCTGGGCTCAAGCAATCCTCCTGCCTCAGTCTCCCAAAAGGACACAACAGTTTTATGGTAGAGATTATTTTTTAAAACAGATTACCTTTGGGGAGCATTCTGCAGGAGCACTTCTCTTTTCCAAATTAAGGCAGGCTGGGCTTTCCACATCATTAGTGTGCTAAAGCTGGCTAACATTTCTGTGGGGGTCATTGCAAGTACCAAGAATGTCATTCCATGGAATCAACATTGCAGCAGGGCCTGTCATCTCTCTGGTCCTTTCCTATTTGCTGGTCCGACGTTCTTGTCCCCACCCGGGGTTTTCAGCTCTAGATGAGTGATTCACACTTTGTTAGTAAAGTGAGGTTAATAATGTATGTTGCCTTCTGTTTTCACCAGTTTGTGTGGGGGTAGTGAAAGAAGAGGCCATGCTCCTGCAGCAGGAGAGGGGCACATAAACATGTCCCATAAAGTATGTCACTCTCAGGCTCCTCTGCTGTTTCAGATCCAGTCTCCATAGTCAGCAATCTGCCACCCTTTGCCAGCATTCATTTTGTTCCATCTGTATTCCAAGTTGCAATTCCCTTTACAGTGCACGTTAGTGCTAAAGATCTATTTAGCTGTTGTTTAAAGGAACGAATACATTTGTCAGAATTCAATAAACACAAAATAACCCAGAGGAATGAAAGTTTGAAGCTGAAGTTGTTAAATGTAAGAGCAGTGAACATGACTAGAAAACTAGTGAGCCAATTGCACATACGTTAGTCACATTTTTGTGGATATACCATAGGTTAATTGATTTTCATTTCTCTATAGACTCCAGTTCCAACTCTTGTTACAGTAGGCATTGCGCTGGAGTTGGGAAGAGCTAAATAACTCAGTTTTTTTCTGAGCCACATCCAATACCTTTTAGAAATTGTTCAATATTGACACTTACGTTCTAGGCCATGATATCCCCAGTGAAGTAGTTTAGGTTGGTCGTGGTTCTTTTTTTGTTTTGTTTTGTTTTGTTTTTGAGACAGAGTCTCGCTCTGTCGCCCAGGCGGCAATGCAGTGGTGCAATCTCGGGTCACTGAAACCTCTGCCTCCCAAGTTCAAGCGATTCTCCTTCTCAGCATCGAGTAGCTGGGATTATAGGCATGCACCACCACGCCCAGCTAATTTTTGAATTTTTAGTAGAAACAGGGTTTCACCATGTTGGCCAGGCTGGTCTTGAATTCCTGACCTCAGGTGGTCCACCCACCTCAGCCCCACAACGTGCTGGGATTACAGGTGTGAGCCACATGCCTGGCCAGGTTGGTCATGGTTCTAATTTCAGTACCATGCGATTATAGGTGTGGGCTATTGTGCCCTGCCAAAATGACCTATTTGTAATCTTCTCCAGAGGAGTTTAGTTTGAAAGCATCTGACAATCTTACAGAAAACCTATATTAGCGTGATTGCACACATGCACACGCATGTGTGGTTGTGTTTTGTGTGGATGTATCTCAGGGAAGCTACCAGGAAATGCTTTTATAGATAGCAAACATGGGAAATATTTCTGGAACCCTAGGTCCCTTTAACTTTCCTCTCTATTAAGAAGCATCTACCACTATTAAAGGCAGCTGCACCCCTGCAGACTAAACATAATTCAGATGAATGCAGGAGACCTTCTGATTTTCATTTTTAAAATGGCCTGTTGCTTCTTCATGCATGCGTATGAATAGATTCTGCAGGCATTTTTGGCCACTATAGATTGTATGCAAGAGGGATCTCAGCCTCTTCTCCCCTTCCTTCCCACATGGAGATTCTCATATCAGCATAGCTATGAGCGAGTCTGTAAGCCTGCATCTCCTAATTGTCATGAATGACAGGCTCATTATACCTAGTGCAGCTTTGGAGTCCTGTTCCTATTAGCAACACAGCCTGAGTGGACCTACATAGTGGCCACAAGAGTCTAGACACAGCTGCCTTCAGCTTTTCCTCCTCTTTCTTGATGTAGACCAGGAGAGATGGGACTTGAGCCCTGTCCATTCTCTGAAGCACCCGAGGCAGGCTTTGTGTCTTTCTGCTTCCCAGCTCTGCATCTGGCATCTTTGCTGAGGTGCACCCATGCTGAGCCAGGTTAAGAATCTTCCATGTGCCACCTAGCAGGTAGCAGCAGACAGTGACTGGTGTTTGGGTCACTCACTCAAATCCCCTGTGCCTGATCCCCCCAGTTAATTCTGGACCCACTTTTGTTTTAATCATATCCTCTTTAATCTCTCATCTCATACCTTGAATCCCTGCTTCTGATTCCTGTGGACTGGACTCTAGTACTTTCTCTCCCAGGTAAATGGCCTTGATTCTCTGTTATGCCTTAGGTGGCAACTTTGTGTTCTAACTCAGTTTTATCGGTTCTGGTTCCTATCATTGGCCGCTCGACCAGCTTAGATGCTTTTTGAGCAGCAACTGTTGTACTTCAATGCAATCATTTGCCTTTCTTCTCACATTCTCTTTCATATCCTCATGTTTCTCTATCTTAATGATTATTATTAACCTTTGCCAGCCCTCCAACTCTGTACGCCATTAGATTTCAGGTGTATGGGTGAGTGTTCTTTTTGAAGCCTAAGGTCAAATATAGCACATGCCAGTAAACAAGGACAAGCCCATTTTTACATTAGTACGTCATTGCCGAAGATTGAGAATAAAAGCCTGTTATCAAAACAGAGGCACTTTCTTCAGCAATTTCTCTGTGCTTAGTATATGTCCTGTGACATAATCTTATCTGATCTTTGTTTAAAAGCCTTTCTTGATTAATTGATTTCTCATTGATGTAGTGTTGGCACTGAAGAGTTTATCTTTATTTGTGGGAGTGTACACTGGCATTAAATAATTAATTTTTATGAGCTCTGCCAGAAAATGTTGATAAAGTTTTATTTTGGCGTAAATATATATTTGGTATTTTCTTTTCCAGTGGGTATTGCAAGATGAATTTTTTCCCATTTCCTTATATTTATTTTAAAAAAAACTCAAGGGTCTACAAAATTATCCATGTCAAGAATACTTCAGAAATTGTATATTACCTATTGTGTTATTCTCTTAGTTCTTCTTTCTCAGTTATTGAAAAAGTTCTCCCTGATTGGATCTCCACTCATGCAGTCAGGAAACAATCGCTTACCACATCCATCACTTCTGTCTGCACATCATCATGTTTCAGAGGTTTTTCAATCAATCCTGTGGATGCTAGGGTCACTCATAATTGTAATCCTGTTAGGCTTTCTTTATTTCTCGATGCGCTTGTTAATTCCTGTCCATCCTGCAGTGGTCTGTAACATAGTGCTATTATCAGCTCTTTCGTCTTTAAAAGCCTCTTGTCTACCATTTTGACTAAGATTGATTAACTGCACTTTGGTGAAATCGATCATTTTGGATTAAAAAAAATCTATCCTCTATATTTCTTCTGGCTACTTTTGCACGGTTTCACTTTTTTTTTTTTGCAATTAACCAACCTGCTGACCTGGTTGCTTTCCTTTTTTGGCTTCCTTTCTCTTGCTCTTTTCTTTTTAAAGAGCTATCTTTATCTCTTTGTTTCTCCTGTTTTCTTGTAGGCAACACTTTGAGGAAGAAAAGCCCATTGCAGGAGGCAGTGGAATAAATTCTCCTTTAGAACCTGGGCAGACACAACTCCCGTTTCCTTTTTCATAAAATGAGAAACGATAGTCCCCCTCTTTGGTGATCCTCTCCCTGAGTAGTTTCTGGGGTGAAAGCCTTGTGACTGATTGCCAGGCACTTTGCAGTGACACTGTAACATGCTTCGTGTGTGTGTGTGTGTGTGTGTGTGTGTGTGTGTATGTATATGTATGTGTGTATACACTCACACACACACACACACACATATATTTTGAGACAGAGTCTTGCTCTCTCACCCAGGCTGGAGTGCAGTGGCTCAGTCTTCGCCTCCCGGGTTCAAGTGATTCTCCTGCCTCAGCTTCCCAGGTAGCTGGGATTACAGGCAATGCCCAGCTAATTTTTGTATTTTTAGTAGAGACAGGGTTTCACCATGTTGGCCAGGCTGGTGTCGAACTCCTGACCTGAAGTGATCCACCTGCCTTGGCCTCCCAAAGTGCTGGGATTACAGGTGTGAGCCACCATGCCCGGCCACATGCTTCTTATTCATAGCCTCGGACTCCTCTGTATTCTAATCTTACCAGGTAGACCCAAACTTAGCAACATTCTTTTGGAAATACTAATTAATATCTCATTTTCTTCTCCTAGGTACTGACTTTAACATAGATAGCTTACCTCTGCCTCGGAAAGCCCATCATGACTGGGCTCTTTTTCACGAAGAGTCCCCGAAAAACAACTATAAGCTCTTTCATAAACCAGTGATCACCTTGTTCAACTACACTGCCACGTTCAGCAGGCATTCCCACTTGCCACTAACTACCCAATACTTGGAGAGCGTTGAAGTCCTGAAGTCACTCCGATACCTAGTTCCTTTGCAGTCCAAAAACAAGCTTAGAAAAAGACTTGCTCCACTGGTATATGTACAGTCAGACTGTGACCCACCATCAGACAGGGACAGCTATGTTCGCGAGCTGATGACTTACATCGAGGTTGATTCCTATGGTGAATGTTTACGAAACAAAGACCTCCCTCAGCAGCTGAAAAATCCAGCCTCTATGGATGCCGATGGCTTTTATAGGATCATTGCACAGTATAAGTTTATCCTAGCTTTTGAGAATGCAGTTTGTGATGACTACATCACTGAGAAGTTCTGGAGGCCTCTGAAACTGGGGGTAGTCCCTGTATATTACGGATCCCCCAGCATCACAGACTGGCTTCCAAATAACAAAAGTGCTATTCTTGTATCAGAATTTTCTCACCCCAGGGAACTGGCAAGTTACATCAGACGACTGGATTCTGATGACAGATTGTATGAGGCCTATGTAGAATGGAAGCTGAAGGGTGAGATCTCTAACCAGCGACTTCTGACAGCTCTCAGAGAACGGAAATGGGGAGTGCAAGACGTCAACCAGGACAATTACATGGATGCATTTGAGTGTATGGTGTGCACCAAGGTGTGGGATAATATCAGGCTTCAGGAAAAGGTAAGCAAATCAAAGGTGGGCATAGAGCCAGCAGGCTGGACATCTTGGTGTTCTCTGCTCTCCTGCGTTTCCTTCTGTTGTTGCTACCTCATCAGTGTTCTTCATTCCTATCAGAGAGGCCGGGCTCTGCAGGAAGGTTGAATATTCCATTACTACCTTTTGGGACTGTCGTGAAGTTTACAAGCCCTGGACAGGCCTTCATTCCTGAAAGCCTTCATTCTCCTTTATTGTTTGTTCTGGAGGATCCTGTGCTGCAGGTGCTGGGCAGTGACACAGAAAGCTGCAGAAAAGGGGAAGAAATCCCAAACATAAAAAATTAAGAGTTCTTGCCAGGCATAGTGGCTCACGCCTGTAACTGGAGCACTTTGGGAGGTTGAGGTGGGTGGATCACTTGAGCCCAGGAGTTTGAGACCAGCCTGGGCAACATGGCAAAACCCCATCTCTACTAAAAATATAAAAATTAGCCATGCATGGTGACATGCACTTGTAATCCCAGCTACTGGAGAGGCTGAAGTGGGAGAATTGCTGGAATCCAGGATGCAGAGGTTGCAGTGAGCCGACATCATACCACTGTACTACAGCCTGGGCGACGGAGCGAGACTCTGTCTCAGAAAAAAAAAAAAAAAAAGAGTGCTGCTTATCCACACGGTCAATCCTTTGCCTCTCCATCAATGCTGTGGTGAAGGAGTATGATAATTTCTGCCACACCTCTCACACTGACACTCCACAGCCTCCACTTTCAAACTCATTTTCATTTTGCTTGCTGCTCTAATATTTACTCTTTCTCTTTCTGGCAAACACGTGCTTATTAATATAGAGAGAAACTACTCAAATAATGATGGGGATAATCCTTATAAAAACTTTCTTAAATTGTTATGAACTTCTTAGCAATGTCTTCAAATTTCTAGATTGTGCTTGGTGTTTGTTTGCTTACTTTATTTGTTTATAATGGGAATGAACCTACTTTATGTGTAACTGAGTTTGTTCAAAGGAAATTTGTTGAAAGAAAAAGAAAGATTACTTTCAACTTCTCCTGAAATTTTTACAGAGTGAGGTGGCCCACACATAGCCCTTGCCTATCATCCGTCATAGCTGTGCCAGACTCTCATAGATGTGTAAGGTTTTATCTAAATATTTTCTTCTTCTTCTTCTTCTTTTTTTTTTCTTTGAGACTGAGTCTCACTCTGTTGCCCAGGCTGGAGTGCAGTGGCACCATCTCAGCTCCCTGCAACCTCCACCTCCCAGGTTCAAGCAATTCTCGTGCCTCAGCATCCCGAGTAGCTGGGACTATAGGCGTGAGTCACCACACCTGACTAATTTTTGTATTTTTAGTAGAGACGGGGTTTCACCATGTTGGCCAGGCTGGTCTTGAATTCCTTACCTCAGGTGATCTGCCTGTCTCAGCCTCCCAAAGTGCTGGGATTACAGGTGTGAACCACCACGTCTGGCCTTATCTAAATTTTCCGAAGGCCAACAACTTTTCTTAAATATTTACATGTTTACTTTGGTTATTATATGAATTTTAGGTCAAACATAAACCTAAACAGCGTGTGAAATTATCTTTAGGTATTGTATGTATACCATATGGGGCTCTCAGATACTAAGTATATGGTAGACAAATTTAAAATATTTGAAATATATTTTTTAAGATTTTAAGAATTATGAAAATTTAAATTCTTCTTTCTTGTTTTGTATAACTGTTCAACTCATAAAATCATTTGTTTTATGCTGACTGTCTTGGTCCGCAACACGAACACTAAATATTACATCATTCTTCTCAGAGAATGCATCCTGATTTCTGATGGCTTCCTGTGTGATCTCTAATTTATAGGGCCATAAGCAAAAAATTAAATACACACATACACACACACACCCCCACCCACCCACCCATGTGAAAACATGAGAGAGTAGAGACCACATTAATTGCCCATGCTATACCAATTATTTATTCTCAAAATATATAAAGGTAGAAAACAGAATTTCTGAGGGTGATGATTTGCTTAGGCTATGTTTCAAGACCATTTCAAGGCTTCAAGATTATATTCACAGAAAACTGAAATATGCAAACCCTAACTGTTTCTGTACCTCACAAAAACCCTATTGAGATAATTATTGGGAACTGGAAGAGAGGGTATGCTGGCGTTGGTAAATAGCTTTTTTTTTTTTTCTTCTGAGACTGAATCTCGCTCTTTCTCTCAGGCTGGAGTGCAGTGGCGTGATCTCAGCTCACTGCAAGCTCCGCCTCCCGGGTTCACGCCATTCTCCTGCCTCAGCCTCCCGAGTAGCTGGGAATACAGGCACCCACCACCACGCCTGGCTAATTTTTTGTATTTTTAGTGGAGACGGGGTTTCGCCGTGTTAGCCAGGATGGTCTTGATCTCCCAACCTCGTGATCCTCCCGCCTCGTCCTCACAAAGTGCTGGGATTACAGGCGTGAGCCACTGCGCCCGGCGGGTAAATAGCTTTAAAAAAGATGTAGGAGATCATTCCTGCAGTTCTAACAGAAACAGCTAACTGAATGTGACATTTCAGAATGCCCAAAAGTAGTATGATTGGATGTCCTTCTCTTTGGACTCATTGAGGAAAATGAGAGTAGGCTTTTCTCCAGCGTGCTCTGATTCCTCCCAGAAGAGGTGGTCAGTGAAGATGATTAGGAGGCTTTGCTTGCATTTTAATGAAGTAGTTCCAATTCCAAAATGCTAATGTGCTTATTACTGAAAAGCAGAATAAAACGTTCTATGAAAGTAAATGAAAACGTATTAGACCACTTTTTTTTTTTTTTTTTTTCGAGACGGAGCCTTGCTCTGTTGTCCAGGCTGGAGTGCAGTGGTGTGATCTCAGCTCACTGCAACCTCTGCCTCCTAGGCCCAAGTGATTCTCGTGCCTCAGCCTCCCAAGCAGCTGGGATTACAGGCGTATGCCACCACACCTGGCTACTTTTTGTATTTTTAGTAGAGACAGAGTTTCCGCCATGTTGACCAGGGTGGTGTTGAACTCCTGACCTCAGGTGATCCACCCGCCTCGGCCTCCCAAAGCTCTGGGATTACAGGCATGAGCCACAGCGCCCAGCCACCAGTTTTCATTTGCACTTATTTTATGGGATTTGTTCTATATGGCACAACATAAAGTAAGCTACTTAAGTATGTTTCGTTTTTTATTTTCCTCTTTCAGCCAAAGTGATTCTCCTGCCTCAGCCTCCTAAGAAGCTGGGATTACAGGCGTCTGCCCTCTTGCCCAGCTAATTTTTTTTGTATTTTTAGTACAGATGGGGTTTCACCATGTTGGCCAGGCTGGACTCGAACTCCTGACCTCAAGTGATCCACCCACCTTGGCCTCCCAAAGTGCCGAGATTACAGGTGTGAGCCACTGCACCCTGCCTTCCTTCACTCTTGGCCAGTGATTTGACTATTCTCGGCTGCTTGCCTGATAGGGTGACCCAGACCCTCTTCCCTTAGGAGCCTGTGGTTGCCTTGCCCCTCTGAGCCCGTGATCATGGCAGTTACACTTTCCCCCGTTCATCGTGGTCGCATCCTCAACAGACCCTGTTTGCTTCCACTATGTAGCGGGAATGTCATCTCCTCGTGAGTCCATTACCATCACCCATACAATAATTTCTTCATCTTCCTGCTTGCACAATGAATTCAAAGTGACTGGGTAGCAGTTACAGCTCTGTAGATTCAAGTTCAGTGGGAACCTTCCTGTGCCCCTAGTGGAAAAGGATGCTCCTTCCCCTACCACCCAGGAACCAGGAACCTGGAAAGCCTAGGGTTGTAGGGATGAGAACCACAAAATAAGCAAGTCGGTCACTGGGAATGAGGGTGAGATTAGTCAGTTCTACTTCAATGGGTTGGTTCCTGTATCTAGTCTAGGTATTTGGAGCACAGTCCCATGTATGGACTACTGGTGTCTTAACCCAGAGAGTATTGTCCTCGAGCTGAGCTGTTTACAGGCTATTCCATAGTTCTTTGAGGCTGGCTTCTTCTGAGTGATAGGGTACCTAGTAAAACCAGTGACTGCTGTGCTCACTGACACATTGTTGTCACAGTGTCATGTGTCCATTTTGGTACCTCCCTCACCATGCAATGGGTCCCTGAGTCTGAGTTAGTGTTGTACAACATACCATGTTGCTGAAGAAGGTATTCTTTTTTTTTTTTTTTAAGACAGATTCTCACTCTGTCACTCAGGCTGGAGTGCAGTGGCATGAACTTGGCTCACTGCAACCTCTGCCTCCTGGGTTCAAATGATTCTCCTGCCTCAGCCTCCCAAGTAGTTAGGATTACAGGTGCACATCACCATGCCTGGCTAATTTTTTTGTATTTTTAGTAGAGACGGGGTTTCACCATGTTGGTCAGGCTGATCTCAAACACCTGACCTCAGGTGATCCACCCACCTCAGCCTCCCAAAGTGCTGGGATTACAGGTGTGAGCCACCACGCCCGGCCTGAAGAGGGCATTCTGTAACCCCTGAGTGATAGAGTAGGCAGAGGTATGGGGGACAAGGCAGTTCCCCATGAGTGTATCTAAGGTAGGTGTCAATTTCAGCAAGGACTAATTGCTATTCCTTCTCGAGTAAAAGGATTTTAGCCTGTCACTGGGAGACTAGAGACTAGACATTCTCCTCAAGGAATGGTGCCGTATCAGAAGCTTCAGCGTTGATCATTGTTGCTGGTAGATCAGGTCTTCAACAGTGCTAGTGATGAATTCTGCCTTTGAGTGAGAGTCAAAGCTCTTCTGTTCATGCATAGCCTCCATCATTCCTGCAATGTCCTGTTCATGGGTCAGTGGAACCAGTATTGGGGTAACAAAGGGACAGGCCGGCTGAAATCCAATGATAACTCATAATACCTACCTGCTTGTTGTGAGCTTTCTCTCAGTGGCTGCTTATTGGTGTGCATCAATATCAGATTCTGATTAGAGCCGTGTTGATCCTGTGTAAACACCAATTTCAGCAAGGCAGCTGCAGTTGGAACTACTGTCAGGTTAAGTTTCTGGTAGTCCCCTATCATCTGCTATGATTTATCTGTTTTTTTTTTTTTTTTCAGGGGTCAGAACGGTGAATTAAATGGTGGTGGTGGGATTATGATGGGGAAAACTCCTTGGTCTTATGGGGCATTGATCTCTGCAGTTTTTCCAAGATGGTGGTGTTGCTTCAGACTTACCATCCTGTCTGAAGGGGCAGTTGTTTTTTGAGACAGAGTCTCACTCTGTCACCCAGGCTGGAGTGCAGTGGCGCAATTTCGGCTCACTGCAACCTCTGCCTCTCGGATTCAAGTGATTCACCTGCCTCAGCCTCCTGAGTATCTGGGATTACAGGCATGCACCACCACACCTAGCTAATTTTTGTATATTTAGTAGAGACGGGAGTTTCAACATGTTGGCCAGGCTGGTCTTGAACTCCCGACTTCAAGTGATCCTCCAACCTCAGCCTCCCAAAGTGCTGGGATTACAGGTATGAGCCACTGCACATGGCCTCTTACCCAGTTCTTGACAGTATACCCTAGCCTTTGCTGCTTTTCTTGGTATATAAGCTATTTCTTCTCAGAGTAGGGCCTCTATTTCTCACGTAGGTGATGAGTGCTGGTGATAAAGCAGGTGATATTAATTTTAATGGGGCTTTACCACCAGCAGTGGGGCTTCTATTGCCATCAGGTGAATAATGCTCTTTAGTGCCACTCCTGGTACCAACTATCTTCACCTGGCTTCCACAGAAAACAGAAATGGAAACAGAGGCATCTGTGCCATGATTCTGTTAGGGAGTGCAGTCCTAGAGGGTTGGAGGGAGGAGCAGGGAAGGAAGGAGGGCAATGCGAGGATGTTACTGAGCTGAGTCTTAAGTGGGAGTGATTGGTTCATCCTCAGGACCCTGCCCCTGAGAAGCACATACTGCACTCGGAATCATTCCTTCCAGGTAAGGAAGGGGAGATAATTGATCCATGGGCCCTGCTTTCTCCGTGGTCCAAAATTTGCCCCACTGGTCCTAGCTCGCTCCACCTTTTGGGTTGCACGTGTGTGATATGGGTGCTGAGAAGAGTTCCACAGTGACTCCAACAGTTAAATTCTAGGGCAGGAAGTCACATGGAAGGAGGTGAGGTGTACTGTTTGGTCAGAGCCCTGCGCAGGTGGGGCAAGGGATATATGAAGTTGAGAAGTTCGGGAATCTGCTAGAGGGCGGTACTCTTACCCTCGTTCATGCCACTCTCCCCTAGTCTAATGATCTACTGTTAAGTTTCTTTGGACGATTCTCAGTTGCTGCTGGGGTAGGAGAACGTCGGTTTCTTGCTTGTGCACAGTGATGATTTGGGTCTTCAGTTGCCTCCTACAAAACTGGCAATCACTTGCCTTTCAGCCCCTTCTTTACACCCACTGCCAGAGGTTCTGTGCGCCACCAAATTCTGCAGCATCTTGTGCATGCTGCAGTGAACTTTGAGTTGCTTTTCTGCTTTCCTGCTGCTTCTTAGAACTCAGCTTTCTCACATCAACTAAGTCATTTGCCACCCATCTGTTAACTTTGTAACTTCCGAAATTTTTTGTTTTATCATTTTGTTTTTCTTCAGGAATCTATGCCATAATAAAAAAAAACCTTACTGTCATTTTATGGGATTTCAGGAGGGAATGAAATTAAAAGTGTGTGTCTCATCAACCATTTTTGTTTGGAAATCTCCATTTGATTGATTGACTGATTGAGACAGGGTCTCTGTCACCTAGGCTGGAGTACAGTAGTGTGATCTCGGCTCACTGCAACCTCCAGCTCCCAGGCTTGAGTGGTCCTCCTACCTCAGACTCCCAAGTAGCTGGGACTGTAGGCGCATGCCACCATGCCTGGCAAATTTTTGTAGAGATGGAGTTTTGCCATGTTGCCCAGGCTGGTCTCGAAGTCCTTAGCTCAAGCAATGTGCCCGTCTCAGCCTCCCAAAGTGCTGGGATTGCGTGTGTTAGCCACTGTGCCCAGCCTTTTTTATTTATTAAACAAACTAGTTGGAAAAAATTGTATTGAAGGTGCACTCTGATTCGAGCATTATTGTGCTAGATAATGGTAAGCAAGAAAAGACATGGTCCCTTGTCATAGGGCTTACAATTTAGATTAGACATTATTAAAGGAATAAGCCTTGTGCACTGTGAAGGAAAAATTCTCTAAAATGGGGGATCTGGATACTTTTGGTAAAGATTCTACAAGAGTCTTCCAAAAGGCCATCTTATTCACTGGCAGCCAGCTGTTAGTACTACCGCCACAGTATCAGAATACAGCTGTTACAGAGATTCCATTAACTACCACGCTAAGATGATAAACTTGTAACAAACGCTGCATTTAAGTGCACTTTCTTCATTTTAAAGCTTTCTAGCATAAGACATCCTTTGGTACTAAATCACCACCAGAAGTAATAACCCTAAGTCATCAAATGGGCACTTACCAGGAGAGCATGAACTACTTTACATGTCCTTTCTTTCAACAAACTTTTATCTACTATCCATGAAGGGTAAGACCTTGCACTTCCTGTATCACCTTTCTTTGAACAAACTTTTATCTACTATCTACGAAGGGTAAGATCTTATACTTCCTGTATCACGATGTCAATTGTTCAAAGATGTACCTTAGGTCAAAATTTTTCTTCCTACAGATTAAACGTGATGTTTTAAATAGTTTGGATTTCTTTTTAATTTAGAATGATAAAGTATAAAAATGGAGGAAGGCTTCTAGGAAAAAAGGATTTAGTATGAAAGGACTTAAAAGACAAGATAATTTGGTGATTTCCTATCTGTATTTAAACTGAACAAAACAGACAATCTGTCTTAAGGTTAATAGAATTTGCTTTTTAACTGGAGTTGCCTGTAGTAATTTTCCATTGCTTTATATATTTTATATATATACATATATAAATTTGATTGATTGAGACAGGGTCTTGCTCTGTTGCCCAGGCTGAAGTGCAGTGGTGTGGTCATGGTTCACTATAGCTTCCACTTCCTTTTTTTTTTTTTTTTTCCACTTCCTGGGCTCAAGTGATCCTTCCATCTCAGCCTCCTGAGTAGCTAGGATTACAGGTGCATGTCACCATGCCTGGTTAATTTTTTGAAGTTTTTCTGTAAAGTTAGAGTCTCACTATGTTGCCCATGCTGGTCTCAAACTCCTGGGGTCAAGCCATCCTCCTGCTTTGGCCCTCCAAAGTGCTGGGATTACATGTGTGAGCCACAGTGCCTGGCCTTTTTTTTTTTTTTTTTGAGACAGGGTCTCATTTCTATCACCCAGGCTGGAGTGCAGTGGTGCAGTCAATCATAGCTCACTGCAGTCTTGAACTGCTGGACTCAAGCAATCCTCCTGCCTCAGCCTCCTGAGTAGCCAGGCCTACAGCATGTGCCACCATGCCTAATTTTTAACTTTTATTTTTGTAAAGACAGGGTCTTGCTATGTTGCCCAGGCTGGTTTTAAACTTCTGACCTCAAGCAATCCTCCCACCTTGGCCTCCCAAAGTGCTGGGATTATAGACATGAGCCAATGTACCTGGTCACTTTTTGTATTTCAAATTGAAGATGAGAAGGAACAATTCCAAATGGGAGATTATTAGTTATCTCATGTTTTCTACATATAAACCATCCATTTTCTTATCACCTGTCTTCTCTTACCTTCTTGAAGTGGTGGTCTTAGAATCATACAATGTCAGAATTGAAAGTAGCTTAGGGATCACCTAATTCACCATCTCTTTGGCTGTAGAAACCTAGCATTTCCATTTGACTCCCGTTTTATATTACATCTCCCTGCTGAAATTACCCTTATGTTCATGCATATCATGCATATTGTCTCCCTTTTCTACTATATATATATATATATATATATTTTTTTTTTTTTTTTTTTTAAGACAGAGTCTCACTCTGTTGCCCAGGCTGGAGTATAGTGGTATGATCTTGGCTCAGTGCAACCTCTGCCTCCTGGATTCAAGCAATTATCCTGCCTTAGCATCCTGACTAGCTGGGACTACAGGTGCATGCCACCACGCCTGGCTAATTTTTGTACTTTTAGTAGAGACAGGGTTTCACCATGTTGGCCAGGCTGGCCTAGAACTCCTGACCTCGTGATCCACCTGCCTCAGCCTCCCAAAGTGCTGGGATTACAGGCTTGAGCCACTGCGCCCAGCCTTCTACTATATTCTTTAACATATTAATGGTAGTTTAAAGTTCCTGCCTGATAGTTCCAACATCTGAGTCGTTTGTGAGTCTGGTTCTGTTGATGGCTTTATCTCTTGGTAGTGTTTGTTTTTTGTTTTTTCTCTTTTTATGTGTTTCATGATTTTTTTTTTTTGATTCCTGGACATTATGTACAAAAGCATAGAGACCAAGATCAATGTTTATGTGTGGCAGTGGACATGCCGCTTTTCTGTCAAGGCTGTTAATGTGTGTGGATGGGGGAGGAGGGATGTGTATTACTCCATTTTCCCACTGCTTATAAAGAGCTAACCAAGACTGGGTAATTTATAAGGAAAGAGATTTAATTGACTCACAGTTCTCCATGGCGAGGGAGGCCTTGGGAAACTTACAATCATGGTAGAAAGCAAAGTGGGGAAGCAAACACATCTTACCACGACAAAGCAGGAGGGGAGTGAGGGAGGGAGGGAGGGAGAGGCAGAGAGAGAGGAAATGCCACACATTTAAACCATCAGATCTCATGAGAACTCACTATCACGACAACAGCATGGGGGAGATCACCCCCATGATCCAATCACCTCCCACCAGTTCCCACCCTTGACACATGGGGATTACAATTCAGGATGACATTTGGGTGGGGACACAAAGCCAAACCATATTAGGGAGGTAGAGTCAGTTTAGTCAAGAGTTGAACTAGATTTGGATTTTGTGTTGCTGTTGTTACCTTTTGTGGTCCTCAGGTTTCAAACGTTTCCAGTAATAATAATTATCCAGTGACTAAGCACTGCTATTACCTGTGTTGAAAGTGGGGCCTGGGGTGTTAAAGAGTTTTTCTCAGTATTTCTCCTCCACCCTCAGCTTTTAGCAATTCCTGCATTGCTATGCCACAGATGAGGTCTATTTCAATATTCTTGCTTCTCCCCACCAGCAAACTCCTGTTACTCATTCCTTAGCAGTAGACTTATGTTGGGAGTAGGGAAGGTTCTTTGTTGTCTTCACAGCCTCAGGCTTAGGCAGGTTCTGGATTCCTGGGTCTCAGGGGTGAAGCTTTTCCAGTGTCCTTGCCTCTTCTTCCCTTGGCAGCCAAGCTCTGCCTTGTATCTGTGGTTAGTTTGGAGGGAGAGTTTATGCCCCTCCCCAGTGGTATAACTTCTGGTATCATGATAGGATTCTAGGCCCAAAATGGTTTCCATCCTGCCCCCAACCATGAGAAAGAGGAGTTTTGCTTCTCCCTCTCCCCCAGAGGTAATAGATTTTTCCCTTGGATCTGGGAGCAGAAGGATTTGCTCCTGCTCCCCCAGTGGCTTAAGGCCTTTATATTTATGAGGAAAAGGTCTGGGGAGGGTAGAGAGACTTCCTGAATGTCCCCTAGCAGAGGAAGATCATCCACCACGCTGTGCCAAGGAGGGGGACCCTTTCTAATCCTGTGCTGCCCCTAATCTTCCTTCTGAGCATTTGATGGAGGTCCATAGAAAAGAGCTTTTGATGAGTTTGAACTCTCATTTTTGTATCTGGGCATCCCAGCTATTCCAGCTGATGTGGTTACTCCACTTCTAAGAATTTATTAAATTTTCACCTGATTTCTTGTTAGCTGTTTGTATGGTGATCACCTCTCTCTCCTGTGTTCTGCCAAAGGTGAAACAGATTATCTATCTTTCCTCAAAGGGGCTTTGTCACCCTCTGGAATTCAATTCCCTGATGGGCTCAAGAAGTTATGAATTCAAGCATTATCTGTATTTTTCTCATTGCTAGGAACCATGTTGTCTTTGGAAACAAAATCTTTTAAAATCATACTTTAGAAACAGCTGGTTTTTCTGCACAAGACCTCAGCTGGAAAGGGATACTGAAACTTAAATTACTTCTAAAACTGTCATAACTACTTCATCAGACACACTTCCTTTGGGTCATACTGTGAAATATTTCTGGCAGAATATTAGAGTGAAAAGAGTTCATTTCATAAGATTCTTTTCTCTGTGATGTCACATTGAGTTGGAACTTTATCCTACACTTGATGGGCTCCTCTCCTGAGTGGGAAGGCAAGGAAATAGGGTAATATTACTGACTTTCTCATATAAACCGTTATGCAAGGTCAGGGTTGGGAAGACCATGGAAGGTTATGTGATCTGTGCAATTACCAGCTGACTGGTGACTCGAGTATCATGAACAAGCTGTCCATTAATTTGTGCTGGGGCATTTTCAGTGTTGGTGATTTCATTATTTTTAAAGGTAGCTTATTTTATCTTTTGTTTGTTTTGTTTCCAGAACATTTGGTTCTTTGTATTGAACTGAAACTTCCCCTTTTATAGTCAATTCTTTTTTTTTTTTTTTTTGAGACAGAGTCTCACACTGTTGCCTGGGCTGAGTGCAATGGTGTGATCTCAGCTCACTGCAACCTCCGTCTCCCAGGTTCAAGTGATTCTCCTGCCTCAGCCTCCTGAGTAGCTGGGATTACAGGCATATGCCACCACGCCCAGCTAATTTTTTATATTTTTAGTAGAGATGGAGTTTCACTATTTTGGCCAGGCTGGTCTCGAACTGTTGACCTCGTGATGCACCGGCCTCGGCCTAATTGCTGAGATTACAGGTGTGAGCCACTGTGCCCGGCCTTTATAGTCAATTCTTAGCTACCTGCTCTGATTCCTCAGTTTGGCAGGATACAGTCTGGCATCTGTACCTACCAGCCAATAGAGGTGAACAGTGGCCTCTCAAAAGTTGCAAGTTGTTTTGCATCTCCTTACTTGACTTTGTTCTGCTCTTGCTTCAAATCCAGTCTCTATCCAACCATGAACTCTGGCTAACGTAATCACAATTTTGAGCCTACCTTTGGTCCTTTGAACTTGATATTCATAGATTTCCAAGATTTTAAGTCTTAGCATTCCTAATGGTTTGCAATTTCAATTTGCACTCTGGTTCTCTGTGCTTGGTGAAGAATCCCTGCTCAAGTTCTAGGCCCTTGGAAGTCAGACTTCATGATAATCCATCAGTGGTTCCCAAGAGAAAGGAGGACTTGGCAATCTCTGTCCTTCACATTTTACCAAACAAGTTAATTCACACTTCCACTTATATAGTCCCTTCACTTGAAGGGACTTCTTTGCTTGAAGACAAACTCTGTTCACTCAAAGTCATCACCTCTTCACACTAGATACTCCTAGTATCTCCTCATATATTTCCTATGGGAGTTTTAAAGAAAAGAAAATATGTGGAGCCAGTCATAGGTAGCACCCACATTTTTGTATTTCCAACTGGTTTTTCTGCTATGCTTTCTAAATTTGGAATGGATGAAGATTCTAATCATTATAAACCTGACACATAATGCACTGTCTTCCCATTAAGACAGTTTTTTTTAAGAAAAATATATACATGCATATAAGTTGAAGAATCAAATATTTCTACAAAGTTAATTAACAAAAACAGCAGTCTTCCACTTATTTTCCCTTTTCTGTCCTTCCCAGAAGCAACCACAATATGTAGCTAATTATTTAATTATTTTGGTATTTACCCAATGTTTCTTTTTCTTTTTCTGTTCTTTTTTTTTGAGATGGAGTCTCACTCTGCCATCCAGGCTGGTGTGCAGTGGCATGATCTTGGCTCACTGTAACCTCTGTCTCCTGGGTTCAAGCGATTCTCCTGCCTCATCCTCCTGAGTAGCTGGGATTACAGGCACGTGCCACATTGCCTGGCTAATTTTTGTATTTTTGGTAGAGACAGGGTTTCACCATGTTGGCCAGGCTGGTCTCGAACTCCTGACCTCAAGTGATCCACTTGCCTTGGCCTCCCAAAGTGCTGGGATTACAGGAGTGAGCCACCACACCTGGCCTATTTACTCTATGTTTCTAAGTAACACATTTACGTACCTTTTTTTATATTCAGTGTTTGAATATAACTGTGTGACTGTTATTAAAAAATAAACCATGTAGTACACTATCATTTTCCCCCTTACATGTACAGTTTTTTGTTTCTTTCCCAGGTAATAATTGCCTTCTTATTTGATTATTTTTCCATGTACCTGTCAGTCATTCAGTCTTTGTTGATTGTTTAACTCTCCTCTGAAGATGTTGAGATACGGCAGGCGTCCATCTCTCTTGATCTTGTGGGAGGGATCTCTCCCGGAGCCTCCGACCCACTCCCATCTGTGCTCATTGTCCTCTACCTTAGTGTGGAGCCTGAGATGTCACTTCCCCAGCATTTTGGGAATTTTCTTTCTCTTCTTTTTCTCTCTTCTGTTGACATCTGTTTCCTGCATGCTATGTCTCCTGTTTTCTTAGTTTATTCTCTTGTTTTGGTTGATCATACTCTCCAGTCGCTTCATGAGAAGAGGTACATGGGAGAATGTATGAAAATGTCTTCATTTCAGGTGAGCATGGTGGCTCGTGCCTGTACTCCCAGCACTTTGGGAGGCTGAGGCAGGTGGATCACCTGAGGTCAGGATTTCGAGACCAGCCTGACCAACATGGTGAAACCCCGTCTCTACTAAAAATACAAAAATAAAAAAAAATTAGCTGGACATAGTGGCAGGCACCTGTAATCTCAGCTACTTGGAAGGCTGAGGCAGGAGAATCACTAGAACCCAGGACGTGGAGGTTGCAGTGAGCTGAGATCATGCCACTGCACTCCAGCCTGGGGGACAAAGCGAGATTCCGTGTCAAAAAAAAAAAAAAGAAAATGTCTTCATTCTACCCTAAATTTAAGCAATAGATTAGCTGACTGTAAACACTGAAATGGACATTCATTTTTCTCAGAATTTTGAAGGCATTTTGCCATTGTCTTTTACTAAAAAAACTTTTAATTTTGTTTACAGAACATTTTAAAGATAGTTCAGAGTTCTGTATGCCTTTTCCCTGGCTTCGCCTCATGCTATCATTTTACGAAACTGTGGTACATTTGTCACCAATAAGAAATTCATATTGGCACATTACTGCTTGCTAAACTGCAGTCTAGTCATATTTCTCTTTAGTCATATTTGGCCATATTTCTGTAACATCCTCTGTCTGCGCTAGGATCAAATCCAGGATACCAGGCTGTAATTAAGCCATCACATTTCATTAGTCTCCTCCAATCTGTGATGGTTGCTCAAACTTTTTCTTATTTTTAATAACTTTTGAAGAGTACTGGTCAGTATTTTGTAGAATGTCCCTTCATATGGTTTGTCTAATGTCTTCTCATGTTAACACTTGGGTTATGGATTTTGGGGAATAATAGCACAGAGGTAAACGTGTTCTCATTGCATCCTATTAGGGCAGCTGTTCCCAACCTTTTTGGCACCAGAGACTTATTTCGTGGAAGACAGTTTTTCCACAGACCGGTAGGTGGGTGGGGGATTAGATGCTTATAAGGAGTGAGCAAGCTGGATTCCTCACATGTGCAGTTCACAATAAGGTTCACCCTCTTAGGAGAATCTAATGTCGCTGATGATCTGACAGGAGGCAGAGCTCAGGCAGCAATTCTCATATGCGTGCTGCTCACCTCCTGCTCTGCAGCCCAGTTCCTAACAGGCCATGGAACAGTACTGGTTCATGACCCGGGACTTGAGGACCCCTGTATCAGGGGATGCATTATACCAACATAACGTATAACTGGTAATGTTAACTTTGATTGCTTGGTTCAGATGGTATGTGCTAGGTTTTCCCACTGTGAAGTTGCTAATTTTCCTATTCTTCTATGTTTTGTTACTCTTCTGCCTTCTTCCATTCTCCCAATTCTTACGGGTTAATGCCTTTCAAGAACAGTCGTTTTACTGTCATTTTAATGGTGTTTCTGGAGGAAATGAAATTGGATATGTGTGTTCACTCTGTTATCCTGGAGTTTTTCTGTCTCCCCTCTTTCTCTTTTACTTTGTTTTTTCTTTTCTCCCTTCTAAATTATTGGAAGGTCAAATCTTGAACATGTAGGCCATTTTAAGGACTTGGACTTGAACTTGGAATGAGAAGGGCTGCTGAGTGTAGCCTGTAGAGGATCAAAAGTAGAATCAAGGGGTTAGTTAGGAGACCATGGAAATAAGCCAAGACTGAGCGTGGACCAAGCTCATGGTGGCATTTTGAAGCTGGGAGGTATTATGCAAAGGTCAGGTACCATTATTGTTGGGTGGAAACATCTTAATACTGGGGACAGTTGAGTGCAGTGGAAATATATTAAAAACAAAGGATTAGTTGTAACATGTGACAACATAGATAGATGTAAAAACAGTGCTTGGTGAAAAAGTAGCAAACAAATGAGATATACAATAACATATAAGTATACTAAAAATAAATGCCCAGAGATTGAGAACACATTTTGCAATGAGTATTCGAATACACTTACATGCAAATACAAAGAACTGTGTTAAACACCTTAAAATATTTGTCTATGGGGAGGAGGGTAGGGATGGGATAATAGGGGGAAAAGGAATAAACAAATCAACAGATAAATAACCAGAGGGAGGGGAAGGCTTTAGAATGCAAAGAGAACTGCATTCGATCTGAAGTATATACTGTTTGGGGCAATTTATGTAACTTTTTTGTGCTTTAGTTTCCACGCCTGTAAAATGGGGCAGTAGCACCTATTTAATATGCTTACCATAAGAATTAAGTGAGGCAATATGTGAGATGCTTTCTTTCCCTTTTAACTCCATGGGGTAAAACTGTTGCTTTAAGGAAAGCCTGTGCTGTGTTCCATTATTGTGAGATGGGAACATGGGAATTGTGCTTCCTTATAATATGTTTTTAATTCAGTTCTCTCTGCTCTTCCTGCAGGGCTTACCACCCAAAAGATGGGAGGCAGAAGATACCCACCTGAATTGCCCAGAGCCCACGGTGTTTGCTTTCTCACCACTCCGGGCTCCACCTTTGAGCTCTTTGCGAGAGATGTGGATATCCAGCTTTGAACAATCCAAGAAAGAAGCCCAGGCACTAAGGTGGCTGGTTGATAGGAATCAAAACTTTTCATCTCAAGAGTTTTGGGGCCTAGTATTCAAGGACTGATTTCAAAAATGATCAGAATGAAACAGACTAGAGCCTTCTTGAGGTTTATTTTCTAGGTTGCCTTAATATTTGAATATAATAGCTATTCTGTTGACTATCCATCAGGATAATAATTAGTTGCTGCAGTACTCATAATGAGCCCTTTCAAAGAATAGATGTAAATTACCCTTAGGGGTTGCCACTATATTTTTTATACTAAAAAAGGAAATATTTCTTATGGACACTGGTTATCTTCCATGTCCATGTCTGTGGACCCACATACTTACTGCCTTTTGTGGAAATTCACCTAGAGTGAGTACTTTCCTTGTGCAATGGAGGGAGACGATCTAGCTGTAGATTCTTGATACTCACCTCACTCTCAACAGCTTATTGGTATTTGGCAAACCTGGTGTCCTGCAGCCGAGCATGAACATGAAATACATTAGAACTTGGCAATGAGAGATCCCATCTGTTAGTTTCCCGGCATGTAAGTGAGTAATAAAAGCTGTTTCAAGTTTATCCGCTATCCACTCTTCAAGTGAAAAGAACTTATGTGTGTCTACCTTCTTCTCCATACCCTGAGCCACCTCTCTCACTTTCTTTAGTTATGACTTGCCCTATCGCCTCCCATTTTCCCTTCCAAGTAGAATGTCTTGTAAAGACACAGTAACTCCTGTGTGTTTTGATTAGTGAGATGTTACCATTTATCCCTTCTGCTGCACCGAATAATATTAAGAATTGCTATGATTATGATTCAGGCTGGACAGCCTGGACATTTTGAGCAGCGCAAGAGTAGAAGTGAATACCCCCACGAACTCCAATTGTGCTGAAGCTGATTTGTCTGTTCATAGGATGATGTGCAGCCTGTCACGGTGGCAGCCACAGGCATTCAGTTTGTGAGCATTTCCTGTCATTTCTGATCCTGCTATAGGGAAGATTCAGCTGTCCTGTCTGGGGCATCTACTGGAGCACCTCAGAAGACAAGGAGGAAAACACTGGCTCATATTTTCTTTCCATGTGAGGGAGGGGAGGCTTCTAGATGATACTAAAAGCCTGTTTC
The DNA here is from genome assembly GCF_009828535.3 of Hylobates moloch. NCBI lineage: Eukaryota > Metazoa > Chordata > Mammalia > Primates > Hylobatidae > Hylobates > Hylobates moloch. The sequence continues at coordinate 38,143,297 of NW_026652297.1, read as the reverse complement.
CACTGTTGTGTCATGGTTTCCGTTCTTCATCATGGAAAGCTGCAAGCCTCAGAAGGCAGCCAGAGGACAGGAAGAGTCTGTGATGCTCATGTCTGTGTCATGGCACGAGGGGGAATTGACGAGTGCTTCCTTAGCATCAGCTCCTATTGTATTGAAGGCTGTGCCCTTGGTGTGCTTAGCAGTGAGCAGTGTCTTCATTAGGTAGCTCTGGCTGGGCTTTGTCAGCCAGCATGTGAGAAAGGAGAACCAAAACCAATACCTCCTTATAGAAGCCAGAAGGATCACACTGGGTGAGAGAAGGTGTCTATAACTGGGTTCTTCCCAATCTCAGCTCTTTCATTAACTAAATATGATCTTGGACATATCTCTTAACCTCCATGGGCCTTAGTTTTTGCATCCAAAAAGAAGTGATTGGGCTGGTCTTGGAAGGTTTTTTTCTTTTTTTTTCCCCTGTGTAACATTCTTAATTGTTCATCAAAATTTAAGAAATTTAATTTTGTAGATGTTTTTACTAAAGAGGGTAACAAGCTATTTTGGAACCGCTGTATATTATTCAAGGGAAGCACGCTGTTTGGAGGAAGGAGCATACTCAATGGGTAGTATTGAGGATGAAAGGGAATTTCTCTCTCTGCCATTTTATTTGATAATATTAAAGAAATAAAGACTGGAAAGGGGGATTCCTTGTTAAAGGTCAGATTTTAAATTGCATATAAAATGAAGTGAGTTGCTTTTTTTTTGAACCCTCAAAAGAAAGCCTGAGAGGTGATTTATGCCTCTGGCAAGATATTATCATGATAACTTCAGTTCTTCTCCATAAATGCCTTAAGCAAATACCCAGTGCTTGTGTGCTGTGTGTATGTCTTAAACCTTAACTTTTCATGAAATCTCGTTCTATCTTAGTTCTTCATCAAGTCCATAGATAAAATCCTCTCTAAGCCTTTCTGAAATGTGTATCCCTGAACAAATTTAGTGAAATGAAATCATTAATCTGTGTTGATCCCATTTTGCCATACCTTTCACTTTACCTCACTTCTCCGTTTGTGAAATATTTTAAGAAAGCAACCTCCCTCACAGGACTGTTGTGAGGAATGCCTCATGGCTGTGAAGGAGTTTGTACAATGCAACATTTTGCTTAGTCCTTCAGTACATTTTACTTGGATTGTTTTCAATAACTTTATTTTTTTTTTGAGACGAAGTCTTGCTGTATCACCTAGGCTGGAGTGCAGTGGTGTGATCTCAGCTCACTGCAACCTCCACCTCCTGGGTTCAAGCGATTCTCCTGCCTCAGCCTCCCAAGTAGCTGGGATTACAGGCACCTGCCACCAGGCCCGGCCAATTTTTTGTATTTTTTTTTTTTTTTAGTAGAGATGGGGTTTCAGCATATTGGCTAGGCTGGTCTTGAACTCCTGCCCTTAAGTGACCCACCCACCTCGGCCTCCCAAAGTGCTGGGATTACAGGCATGAGCCACTGTGCCTGGCCATTCAAGGACTAATTTTTTAAAGCAATATGACAAAATGGTCAGAAGCCTTTTCAGAAATGTTGAAGAAAATGATCACTAATGCTAGTTAATAGTCTTCACCTAAAAATGACTGCAACTTTGACCCTTGATCATATAGCAAATACATTTTGGAACCTGAATGCTGACTGACTTCTTTGTTGCTGTTAAGGACTAGATTCTAGTAACCAGAATATCATTTGGGGTCATTATCATTGTTAGTAACAGATTGGAAACATATAGTGTTCTATGCATTGCTCAGAAATAAAAGACATAAGCAAAAATGAACATCATTCCTTCGGCCACACATTGTATATTACACATAGAAGAACCTGCTCAATATCTGTAAAAGACTGTATGAATCCAAGCACAGTGCCGACCTGCCCAGTAAAATGCCCAGTAAAATGTGCATTAAAAAAGTCATTAATAGGACATAAGTCCTGCTAAAGATGACAATTCATTGGGAGCTCAGGCAGCTATAACAGAATACGATAGACTGGGTGGCTTATAAGCAACAGAAGTTTATTGCTGACAGTTCTGGAGGCTGGGAAGTACAAGATCAAGGTGCCAGCAGATTTATTGTCTGGGAGAGCCCACTTCCTGGTTCATAGATGGCTATCTTCTTGCTATGTGCTTACGTGGCAGAAGGGGTGACAGAGCTCTCGGAAGTCTCCATCATTATGACCTCACTCTCCAAAGTCTCCTCCTCCTAGTGCCATCACAATGGGGGTTAGAATTTTAACATGAATGTTGGGGAAACACAGAATTCAGTCTGTGGCATCAGTATAGAGTTAATTTTCAGTGAATTATGTTGATTACCCTTAAAGCAAGATGAGTACAACTTTGGATAAGTGACATATATCTTCCTTGGAATCTTCAAAGTATACTATTTAGAAATTAATAGACCAAGAATAGTGGTGGTTAGTTTGTTTCAAGTAATTTTGCAATCCTGAATATTTTACAAATAATTTTCTTTAGGAAATTTCTTTCTTTTAATTTTGATTATTAATGGTAATATCTTTACTGTGTAATTCTAATATCAGCATATATCTTGTTGTCTTTGAGTATAGACATAAAAATGCTTGAAAAACTCAAAGGGGATATAGAATGATGACTCTAAGAAATAATCTAGTTTTAGTTGCTACTCTGCAACATACTGTCTTTATTATCTTGGTCAAGTTATTTGGCCTTTCTAAGATTCAGTTTGCTCATCTGTAAAATGATGTTATAATATCAACCTCCTTGTAAGGTTATCGTGATGATTAAATAAGCTAGTGTTCACTTAGCTCAATAGATGCTTGTTGTAGTGGTTACAGCTATCTGTAGTCATTACCCTTTTGTGTTTGAAGAGCTTGATTGAGATTTGTCCAGAAAAAGGGAATCATTGATAATAGTACCCGGGGTGGTACACATTTAATGTGTTACAAAACAGGCATTGTACTAGGCGCCATTGCTGATAGGAATAAGACACAGGAGAGAGAGGTGTGAAGGGTTTTGAGTAGGGCTTTTTGATATTATGATGGTATTAAAACCAAGGACTGAGGAATGCTTAAATTATTCTCTGACTCTTCTCACCCTCCATGGGATTTCTGGTGGAGTTTTGCACAAGGCTCTCAATAGGATAATGAGACTCAAATAGCCTCTTTATAGTAGCTTTGCAAATCACATAAATGCAGTACACTGATTTCTTGTATAAGCTGGATCTGAGCATATTATTTAGATTTGAAGTGTAACTAGGAGAGGATCTTTTACTGCCTTTCCATTTCCCAATTCTGAATCTTGGGACTAGTCTATTCAATGTGCTTACAATAAGAAAGAGGAGCGAAAAATGCCTAGATCTGTAGGTATTGACTCTGCTTGCTCATACTGAAGATCAACTGAAGAAGGGGAAGAAGAGGAGCCTGAGCAGCGTTTCTCCTAGGAGACAAGCCCTCTCTTGCTCTCCATGTGATATGGATGCAAGAATATGGAATACAATGCATGGGAGCTTACTTTTAAGTCATGTTAACCTTTCTCACTAGTAAAATGTGGCCTCATCAATATCCTGGGATTCAACCAATTAATTTGGCAACACCATTGGTGCTGCTAGGAGGCCCAATTAAGGAGATCGGCAAGGGGCAGAGGTGTTTGAGGAGAAGCGACTCTTTAGGATTATTGTCCTCTCGAGTCATTGGGCTTAACAGCCAAGCCTCTGGTCAGTCAGAGGTGTGGCTGTATCCCAAAGAGGATATGACCAGTCATGACCAGCAGAGACCTTCTTTTATCTTCCTGAGGCTTCTTCTCTGCTATATACCCTTGCCCCTTTGTATCCTCCTGGAACAGTGACACGAGCAGTTAAATTACTGTCTCTAAGCCTCTGAAATGAGTCAGAACTGGAATTGATTAATGCCTCCAAGGGCAGTTTGAGCATTAGGTCAAAAATTTATTGTTTATTTTATTTCCCATGCAAACCATAACCACATCATCCAACCCAGCTTACCAGAGAAGATGATTCAACTAGCCCAAATAGGCCAATATGAATATTTGAAATTTTAAGCTTCTAAATTAAAAAAAAACTGATTATGAAAGTAATTATATTTAAAAACCATTACTGTAGGTAGGGGGTAATATTAATGCTTTTGGGTCAGGTTATTATCCCAAGAGCTTTTGGAATGAATGTAACATAAGTTGCTTCTTATATAAACGGAGTAAATTCATCTGATGAGTCCACTCATGGGGAAAAAAAAAGCCAGTTTTACATAAGAATGCCCTTAGTGAAGCAATAAAAATGATGAATTTTATTAAATCTTAACCTTTAAGTGCATGTCTTTTGTTTATTTATTTTTTTGCCAAGACCAGCTCGGTTGGGGAGACCCTAACCCAGCGGTGCTAGAGGAGTTAAAGACACACACACAAAAATATAGAGGTGTGAAGTGGGAAATCAGGGGTCTCACAGCCTTCAGAGCTGAGAGCCCCCAAACAGAGATTTACCCACGTATATTTATTAACAGCAAGCCAGTCATTAGCATTGTTTCTATAGATATTAAATTAACTAAAAGTATCCCTTATGGGAAATGAAGGGATGGGCCGAATTAAAGGAATAGGTTGGGGTAGTTAACTGCAGCAGGAGCATGTCCTTAAGGCACAGATCGCTCATGCTATTGTTTGTGGCTTAAGAAGGCCTTTAAGTGGTTTTCTGCCCTGGCAGGCCAGGTGTTCCTTGCCCTCATTCCGGTAAGCCCACCACCTTCCAGTGTGGGCATTATGGCCATCATGAACATGTCACAGTGCTGCAGAGATTTTGTTTATGGCCAGTTTGGGGGCCAGTTTATGTCCAGATTTTGGGGGACTTGTTTCCAACATTTATTTATTTATTTTTATTTTTTTGTAGAGAGAGGGTTTCTCCTTGTTGGCCAGGCTGATCTCGACCTCCTGACCTCAGGTGATCCACCCACCTTGGCCTCCCAAAGTACTAGGATTACAGGCATGAGCCACCATGCTCAGCCAGTACATGTCTTTTTAATATTCTGTGTGACAAAAATAAGAGTAAAACACTTGTGCTACACATCATAGTATAACAGGAGTCTCACAGTGCTTGTGTGATTGAGTTGTGAGCTGAACTTGCTGCTTTTTCCATGGAATACTATTTTTACTTAAAAAAATCTGACAAACTATGCTTACTCGGTCTTGTGTTTTTGTCAATAATTTTCATGAAAACAAAGTGAGCCTGTCACTTTAAGAGACAGAATTTGTTGCCAATGATAAAAATCTCAGCTTTCGAGTGAAAAGTGAAATTTTGGAAAATGAATATCCACCACATTGAGCTTGACAACTTCGCAATACTTAAAAGACTTTCCTGAGTAGATTGGTGGTAATATTAACAAATGTTACTGTTGACACTGAATAAATGCAGAAATAATGATGTGGAATAATGTTTTTAGTTTGTTTATCATTTGTTTTTATAATTATAAAGAAGGAAGTGTTAATTACTGGAGACAGCAATTTTTACAAGTTAAATACTTTGTTTTTTAGTTGAGAAGTTCTATAAGTGAAGTTTTTTTAGTATACTTTGAGTTCTAGGGTACATATACACAACGTGCAGGTTTGATACACAGGTATACATGTGCCATGTTGGTTTGCTGCACCCATCAACTCATCATTTACACTACATATTTCTCCTAATGCTATCCCTCCCACAGCCTCCCATCCCCCACAGGCCCTGGTGTGTGATGTTCCCCACCCTATGTCTAAGTGATCTCATTGTTCAATTCCCACCTATGGGTGAGAACATGCAGTGTTTGGTTTTCTGTCCTTGTGATAGTTTGCTGAGAATGATGGTTTCCAGCTTTGTCCATGTCCCTGCAAAGGACATGAACTCATCCTTTTTTATGGCTGCATAGTATTCCATGGTGTATACGTGCCACAGTTTCTTAATCCAGTCTATCATTGATGGACATTTGGGTTGGTTCCAAGTCTTTGCTATTGTGAATAGTGCCACAATAAACATACATGTGCATGTGTCTTTATAGTAGCATGATTTATAATCCTTCGGGTATATACCCAGTAATGGGATGGCTGGGTCAAATGGCAATTCTAGTTCTAGATCCTTGAGGAATTGCCACACTGTCTTCCACAATGATTGAACTAATTTACAGTCCTACCAACAGTGTAAAAGCATTCCTATTTCTCCACATCCTCTCCAGCATCTGTTGTTTCCTGACTTTTTAATGATCACCATTCTAACTGGCATGAGATGGTATCTCATTGTGGTTTTGATTTGCATTTCTGTCATGACCAGTGATGATGAGCATTTTTTCGTGTGTCTGTTGGCTGCATAGATGTCTTCTTTTGAGAAGTGTCTGTTCATATCCTTTGTCCACTTTTTGATGGGGTTGTTTTTTTCTCGTAAATTTTTGAGGTCTTTATAGATTCTGGATATTCGCCCTATGTCAGAAGGGTAGATTGCAAAAATTTCCTCCCATTCTGTAGGTTGCCTGTTCACTCTGATGGTAGTTTCTTTTGCCATGCAGAAGCTCTTTAGTTTAGTTAGATTCCATTTGTCAATTTTGGCTTTTGTTGCCATTGCTTTTAGTGTTTTAGTCATGAAGTCCTTGCCCATGTGTATGTCCTGAATGGTATTGCCTAAGTGTTTTTCTAGGGTTTTTATGGTTTTAGGTCTAACATTTAAGTCTTCAATCCATCTTGAATTAATTTTTGTATAAGGTGTAAGGAAGGGATCCAGTTTCAGCTTTCTACATATAGCTAGCCAGTTTTCCCAGCACCATTTATTAAATAGGGAATCCTTTCCCCATTTCTTGTTTTTGTCAGGTTTGTCAAAGATCAGATGATTGTAGATGTGTGGTGTTATTTCTGAGGTCTCTGTTCTGCTCCATTGGTCTATATATCTGTTTTGGTACCAGTACCATGCTGTTTTGGGTACTGTAGCCTTGTAGTATAGTTTGAAGTCAGGTAGCGTGATGCCTCCAGCTTTGTTCTTTTGGCTTAAGATTGTCTTGGCAATGTGGGCTCTTTTTTGGTTCCATATGAAATTTAAAGTCGGTTTTTCCAATTCTGTGAAGAAAGTCATTGGTAGCTTGATGGGGATGGCATTGAATCTATAAATTACTTTGGGTGGCCATTTTCACGATAGTGATTCTTCCTATCCATGAGCATGGAATATTCTTCCATTTGTTTGTGTCCTCTTTTATTTCATTGAGCAGTGGTTTGTAGTTCTCCTTGAAGACGTCCTTCACGTCCGTTGTAAGTTGGATTCCTAGGTATTTTATTCTGTTTGTAGCAATTGTGAATGGGAATTCACTCATGATTTGGCTCTCTGTTTGTCTGTTAATGGTGTGTAGGAATGCTTGTGATTTTTGTACATTGATTTTGTATCCTGAGACTTTGCTGAAGTTGCTTATGAGCTTAAGTAGATTTTGGGCTGAGATGATAGGGTTTTCTAAATATACAATCATGCCATCTGCAAACAGGGACAATTTGACTTCCTCATTTCCTAATTGAATACCCTTTATTTCTTTCTCTTGCCTGATTGCCCTGGCCAGAACTTCCAAGACTATATTGAATAGGAATGGTGAGAGAGGGCATCCTTGTCTTGTGCCCATTTTCAAAGGGAATGCTTCCAGTTTTTGCCCATTCAGTATGATATTGGCTGTGGGTTTGTCATAAATAGCTCTTATTATTTTGAGATACGTTCCATCAATACCTAGTTTATTGAGAGTTTTTAGCATGAAGGGCTGTTGAATTTTGTCAAAGGCCTTTTCTGCATCTATTGCAATAATCATGTGGTTTTTGTCGTTGGTTCTGTTTATGTGATGGAGTATGTTTATTGATTTGTGTATGTTGAACCAGCCTAGCATCCCAGGGATGAAGCCAACTTGATCATGGTGGATAAGCTTTTTGATGTGCTGCTGGCTTCGGTTTGCCAGTAGTTTATTGAGGATTTTCGCATCGATGTTCATCAGGGATATTGGTCCAAAATTCTCTTTTTTTGTTGTGTCTCTGCCAGGCTTTGGTATCAGGATGATATTAGCCTCATAAAACGAGTTAGGGAGGATTCCCTCTTTTTCTATTGATTGGAATAGTTTCAGAAGGAATGGTACTAGCTCCTCCTTGTACCTCTGGTAGAATTTGGCTGTGAATCCATCTGGTCCTGGACTTTTTTTGGTTGGTAAGCTATTAATGATTACCTCAATTTCAGAGCCTGTTAATGGTCTATTCAGAGATTCAATTTCTTCCTGGTTTAGTCTTGGGAGGGTGTATGTGTCCAGGAATTTATCCATTTCTTCTAGATTTTCTAATTTATTTGCATAGAGGTGTTTATAGTATTATCTGATGGTAGATTGTATTTCTGTGGGATCAGTGGTGATATCCCCTTTATCATTTTTTATTGTGTCTATTTGATTCTTCTCTCTTTTCTTGTTTATTAGTCTTGCTAGCAGTCTATCAATTTGGTTGATCTTTTCAAAAAACTGGCTTCTGGATTCGCTGATTTTTTGAAGGGTTGTTTTGTGTCTCTATCTTCTTCAGTTCTGCTCTGATCTTAGTTATTTCTTGCCTTCTGCTAGTTTTTGAATTTGTTTGCTCTTGCTTCTCTAATTCTTTTAATTGTGATGTTAGGGTGTCGATTTTAGATCTTTCCTGCTTTCTCTTGTGGGCATTTAGTGATATAGATTTCCGTCTACACACTGCTTTAAATGTGTCCCAGAGATTCTGGTACGTTGTGTCTTTGTTCTCATCGGTTTCCAAGAACATCTTTATTTCTCCCTTCATTTTGTTATTTAACCAGTAGTAATTCAGGGGCAGATTGTTTGGTTTCCATGTAGTTGTGTGGTTTTGAGTGAGTTTCTTAATCCTGAGTTCTAATTTGATTGCACTGTGGTCTGAGAGACAGTTTGTTGTGATTTCTGTTCTTTTACATTTGCTGAGGAGCTTTACTTCCAATTATGTGGTCAATTTAGAATAAGTGTGATGTGATAGTGAGAAGAATGTACATTCTGTTGATTTGGGATGTAGATTTCTGTAGATGTCTATTAGGTCTGCTTGGTGCAGAGCTGAGTTCAAGTCCTGGATATCCTTGTTAACCTTCTGTCTCGTTGATCTGTCTAATATTGAGAGTGGGGTGTTAAAGTCTCCCATTGTTATTGTGTGGGAGTCTAAGTCTCTTTGTAGGTCTCTAAGGACTTGCTTTATGAATCTGGGTGCTCCTGTATTGGGTGCATATATATTTAGGATAGTTAGTTCTTCTTGTTGAATTGATCCCTTTACTATTATGTAATGGCCTTTTTTGTCTCTTTTGATCTCTGTTGGTTTAAAGTCTGTTTTATCAGAGACTAGGATTGCAACTCCTACTTTTTTTTTGTTTTCCATTTGCTTGGTAGATCTTCTTCCATCCTTTTATTTTGAGTCCATGTGCATCTTTGCACATGAGATGGGTCTCCTGAATACAGCACACTGATGGGTCTTGACTCTATCCAATTTGCCAGTCTATGTCTTTTAATGGGGACATTTAGCCCATTTACATTTAAGGTTAATATTGTTATGTGTAAATTTGATCCTGTCATTATGATGTTCGCTGATCATAAATTTGATCCTGCCATTATGATGTTCGCTGGTTATTTTGCCTGTTAATTGATACAGTTTCTTCATAGCATCGATGGTCTTTACCATTTGGCCTGTTTTTGCCGTGGCTTGTACGGGTTGTTTCTTTCCATGTTTAGTGCTTCCTTCAGGAGCTCTTGTAAGGCAGGCCTGGTGGTGACAAAATCTCTCAGCATTTGCTTGTCTGTAAAGGACTTTATTTATCCTTCACTTATGAAGCTTAGTTTGGCTGGATATGAAATTCTGGGTTGAAAATTCTTTTCTTTAAGAATGTTGAATATTGGCGCCTACTCTATTCTGGCTTGTAGGGTTTCTGCCGATAGATCTGCTGCTAGTCTGATGGGCTTCCCTTTGTGCATAACTCGACCTTTCTCTCTGGCTGCCCTTAACACTTTTTCCTTCATTTTAAGCTTGGTGAATCTGACAATTACATGTCTTGGGATTGCTCTTAAGTGAAGATTTTAAAAATCTTTTTTTTAAATTTGAAAATTGGAATAAGATAAAAGATAACCAGAGCTATCGATCAATGAGTGAAAAGAAGCCTTGGTTTTTCAATTGGGAAACATGGAAAAAAATGTATTCAGGACCATGAAAAATGCCTTAAAAACCTATCAAGGAAATTATGATTGTTTTGCATTACTCAGAATATTAAACTGCCTGAAATTTATTAACGTATTCTATATATTTTTATTGAGCATTTATTATGTGCCAGGAATTATTCTGGGCAAATGGGATATAGCAATGAATGGAAGTCACAAAACTGCTGCCACCACAGAGCTTACATTCTAATTCTAGCGGGGAATTAGAACAGAAATGCTTTAGCAAAATGTAAACCACTTCAAGGAAGCTTTTATTTCTCTGTTTTGTGGACGTCTCATAAGATAGAATTTACCTCCTGAATCTCTGTCACTCTATTTGAAACATGAAATGTGATACAAATGGATTCTATTGATAAAGTATATTAAATGGGCTATATTATTAATGAGATTTGTTAAAAGTACTAAAAGTTCACATTTGAAGTGACCTGGCAAGTCCAGAATAAGTCCTTTTAATTTTTATACCAGTGTTTATTCCTGTTCCCCGGGAGAGGAGGCATTTTTTTCTGTCAACACTGGGCGATTTAAGAACTGACTTGGGGGATGAAAATAACTATGGTGAGCCCACAGGGGCAAGCAGTTCTGCTCCAGCCAATCCACATCTGTTCACCTTAAGTAGAGAGGCTGGGGTGAGTCAGTATTTACTCAGCCTCAGTGCCTCAGAAAAGGTGATGAATTTTATCTTATGAGCTGCTTTCAGTCATCATGTATATAGTTCACACACCATTAATAAAAAGACTCATTCACCACGGAAATAATCTGCTAGTCTGAGAGAATGTTGGTCCCTAAGACAAGCATCTTGAAGTATCAAAGTTTCGTCACAGATATTTACTACTTCCTGTTTCTGTGGTCTAAAATTCACCTCAAATGTGTAGTTAACCTGTAAGTGATGAACCACTTCCATCACTTCTGCAATAAAATTAAAACGTGTCTGCTGGGGCACCCCCTCCCCATTTGTTTGCTTGTGTGTTTATTTTTGCAGTGACTCTAGGGCTGCCATTGAAGACACATTTTAGTAGCTTTTATTCAGAAAGACCATGCAGCTCTCTGTGCCTTTTAGCAGGATACGTTTTCTGGAAAGAATAAAACAGTAGGTAGAGGGACCTTATAATTTATCATCCAAGTTGGGGCACTCTGAGAGTGGAAGAGGCGCTATTGGTTAAGCCAGAACAATAGGTATAAACTGGCATGTGTGGTCACTTGAGCTATAGGGGGTGTAGGGGAGGAAAAGATGTTTCAGTACCACTACGTTCAGAAACATTCTCTGGTGATGGGATCCTTGGATAAGAAAAAAGTTTCCTGATATTTATTTATTTATTTATTTTATTTTTATTTATTTTATTTTTATTTTTATTTTTTTTTGAGACGGAGTCTCACTCTATTGCCCAGGCTGGAGTGCAGTGGCTCCGTCTTGGCTCACTGCAAGCTCCGTCTCCTGGGTTCAAGTGATTCTCGTGCCTTAGCCTCCTAAGTAGCTGGGACTACAGGCACCCACCACCACGCCCGCCTAATTTTTTTTGTATTTTTAGCAGAGATGGGGTTTCACCGTGTTAGCCAGAATGGTCTCGATCTCCTGACCTCACGATCCTCCCGCCTCAGCCTCCCAAAGTGGTGGGATTACAGGTGTGAGCCACCGCGTCCGGCTGGTTACTGGTATTTATTAAGGGTCCCCTGTGTGCCGAGTACTTTGCTGGATTCTGTCATATATAATGGCACTTATCTGACACAATAACCATTTGAGGTAGATAGTTTGTTTTGTTTTTGTTTTGTTTGTTTGTTTGGTTTGGTTTTTTTTTTAGATGGAGTCTTGCTCTGTTGCCCAGGCTGGAGTGCAGTGGCGTGATCTCGGCTCACTGCAACCTCCGCCTCCTGGGTGTAAGCAATTCTCGTCTCAGCCTCCCGAGGAACTGGGATTACAGGTGTATGCCACCAAGCCCAGCTAATTTTTGTATTTTTAGTAGAGATGGGGTTTCACCATGTTCGCCAGGTTGGTCTCGAACTCCTGACCTCAGGTGATCTGCCCGCCTCGGTCTCCCAAAGTGCTGGGATTATAGGTGTAAGCCACTGTGCCTGGCTGAGGTAGATAGTTTTTGATTTTCTTGCTTTTATAATACTAAACAAAATAAAACTAAAATAATATAGCTATGGTGGGGTGAAATTTTAAACTTCTTTTCATTGTGAGAAGTCAATAGTTAAGATTTGCCAATAGTTTCTTTTTGTGGTGGTAGAGCAGATCCAAAGCCTCCCAGTGGAGATGATCTGAACTCTAGTTGGAACCTCTTGTGCAAGCCCTTTACATATGGTGATTTAAGGCTCTGAGGCTCCCTTTGTTCTATAGGGTGGGAGTAATTTTCTGTGTTTGGAAAAGGTAGTGCCCTCACCAAACATCTTAGTTATGGAAAAGTCAAAAGTCAATTATAGGAAGAAGTGGCAATTTGAGAATAGATGCCATAAACTCTCGGAAAGCAAATTATTGAGACTTAGAGATCCTTCTTCCTCACCTTACAAAACCCATTTTCCCACAACATCTTATTTTGAAGAAGTTTAAGAAGTACAAAAAAGTTGTGAGAATACTATAAACACTTGAATGTTCTTCAGTTAGATTCACCAGTTGATAATATCTTGCCACATTTGCGTTATCTCTTTTACTTTCTCTTTATTTTTTTGCTGTTTGAAAGTAAGTTACAGCCATTGTAACAATTCACCCCTCCATCTTCTGTGATTTGTCTTAGTTCATTCAGACTGCTATAACAAAATGTCATATACTGGGTGGCTTATAAAGAAAAGAAACTTATTTTCCACAGTTCTAGAGGCTGGGAAGTCCAAAATCAAGGTGCCAGCTGATTTGGTGTCTGGTATGGGACTGCTTACTGGTTCATAAACAACCCTCTTTTTGCTATAACCTCGCATTGCAAAATGAGTGAGAGTTTCTCTGGGGTCTCCCTCTCTTTTTTTTTAAGAGATAGGGTCTTGCCATGTCGCCCAGGCTGGTTTCAAACTTCTGAGCTCAGGCAATCTACCTGCTTCAGCCTTCCAAAGTGCTGGGATTACAGACCGAGCCCAGCACTCTGGGTCTCTTTTATAAGGACACTAATCACTAATCCCATTTATGAGAGCTCCATTCTCATGACTTAATCACCTCTTAGAGGCCACACCTCCTAATACCATCATCTTGCAGGTTAGAATTTCAACATGAACTTTGGAGGCGAACAAACATTCTGACCATAGTAACATTCTTCTAAGTAATCACAAGAGCATTTTTGCACCTAATAAATTGAACACTGATACAATACTATTATTTAATACACAGTCCATATTTACAGTTTTCTAATTGCCCCAATGATGATTTGCTATATTTCTTTTTTCTTTCCAATTGAGAATTGCACATATTTTTTACACATCCATCTGTTAATCTAGACCAGTTCTCCTGTTTTACTTTGTGTCACTTTGGTTTTGGTCTTTTATGACACTGACATTTCTGAAGAGTCAAAAACATTTATCTTACAGAATATCCCTTTTTAAAATTTATTGATTACTTATTTATTTTTGAGAAAGGGTTTTGCTCTGTTGCCCAGGCTGGAGTGCAATGGCACCATCCTAGCTCACTGCAGCCTAGACCTCCTGGGCTCAAGTGATTCTCTCACCTCAACCTCCCAGGTATCTGGGACTACAGAAACACACCACAACATCGGCTAATTTTTTTGTATTTTTTATATAGAGAGATGGGGTTTTGCCATGTTGCCTAGGCTGATCTGGAACTCCTGGACTCAAGTGATCTGCCCGCCTCGGCCTCCCAACGTGTTGGGATTACAGGCATGAGCCACTGTGCCCAGGCTTGTCTTGTATAATATCCCATAATGTAGATTTATCTGATTGCCTTCTCATGATTAGATTCATGTACCCCCTTCTTTTTTGAGGTTCAACAGTATTAGAACATCTATAATGGACTAAAGAGACCCTGATTGAGGCTGCCTGTTAGAGAGGAGACCAGATGCCTATAAGTGGAGATTATTTGGGAAAACAGAGTCTGGGGTGGTGACTCAGGCTTTAACAAGTAGGTCTACGGGACAGTTTTTTATGTAGTTCTGCATGTGTGTGTGCACGTGTAGGTGCATGCACAACAAATTTTTGAGATTGAGAGAATTAAGAGAAGGAGAAAAATAGGAGGAAAAGGAATAGGGGAAAACAAAAGAAAACTTAAGAGGTATATACAGAGAGAAATATATATATATATATACACATATATATGTGCAAATATATATATATTTGCAAGAGGATAATGGTGGTAGAGAATGGGATCTTCTAATGTACCGATTAATTTTTTTAGTTTTCTCTCTGTAACCAAGAACAACTCCTTGGGCTAATAGGCCCCTAAAATTCTTAGATTTATTAGAATAGTTAGAAAAGAAGATTAAAACCTTTTGGAGATAGGAAAGATAGAAGCTCATATTAAAATAAATGTGATGTTATTGTCAGAGATGATGAAGCAGGACATATCAATATAAATATAACATCCCAGGTTATATAACTAACAAATGGCAGATCCAAATTTCAAACCCAAGTTGGTTTATGATAACGCATGATGGTTAATTTTATATCATCTTGACTGGACTAAGGGATGCCTAGGTAGCTGGTAAAACATTATTTTTAGGTGTGTCTGTGAGGGAGTTTTCAGAACAGATCAGCATTTAAATCAATCGATGGAGGCTGCTGCAATTTTTTTTTCAATACTCCTGAAAAAGCTGTTCATTTTCCACAATGATATGGAAAAATCCAGTTGTATTCTTATAACCTTTAATATAAATATGAGTTCTTTACAAGTGGAAGGGAGCCTCTGTCAGCACTTATAAGTGAGCCTGTTTTTCCCTTCTTTAGAAAGGAAGATATAATATTGATATTGGAATATAAATAATCTGGTTTGCACGTATTAAACACTTGGAAAATCCTGCAGCAGCTGTGTTAGCTTTAAAAGATACTCCCATTGATAAGAAAGCCTAGGTGTGGTGGTCTCTCGCCTGATTTGTTTGCAGGGTGCCCTTGTAATTCTGCGTCCAAAAGTATTTCCATTTCTCCATTGTGGGTACTGGCAGAATAAGGCTCACAAAGGACTGTGAAGTAAAGATCACATATTTGTGTAAACAACAAAAGTTCAGAAAAAAGTACTGTTGGGATTTCGGAAGTGACACTATGGTAAACCATGATCATAGTTATGGGAAATGACCATAAAGTTCAAAGAAAAATAGCATATGATGTCATCCCCCATGCCCTACTTGTTATGCTCCTCCCCATATGAGTCTCAGATCTAAGAAACAAAGACGCCATTAGTCAAGTCTGTTATTCTCTTTAATTTGATTCTTATCCAAAATTTCCTTTATTTTTGCAATTATAGAAGATAACATGTGATGGTTAATTTTATATGCCAGCTTGACTGGGCTAAGGGATGCTCAGGTTGCTGGTAAGATATTATTTCTGGGTGTGTCTGTGAGAGTGTTTCCAGAATAGAACAGCATTTGACTCAGTAGACTGAGTAAAAAAGATCGCCAATGAAAACAGGCATTATTTAATCCAGAGGGCTTAGATAGAACAAAAAGGCCAAGAAGAGCGAATTATCTCTCGATTCTTGAGCTGAAACATCCATCTTCTGCCTTCATGCATTGTTATTCCAGGTTCTTGGGCCTTCAGTCTCAGATTGGGAATTACCCTCCTACTGCCCTCAGACTCAAACCGGGGCTTACATCATCAGCTCCTCTGGTTCTTGGGCCTTTGGACTTACAGGGAATTACACCACCAACCCTCCTCGTTCTCCAGATTGTGGAACAGATGGTAGGACTTCTTGACCTTCGTAACTGAATGAGCCAATTCCCATAATAAATCTTCTTAGCTATATGTAATCTCCTATTGGTTCTGTTTCTCTGAAGAACTCTGACAAATATGATGTGGTTCTCCAAAATTCATATTCTGCCTATCTTTTGAAACACCAACACCACACCAAACAAATTTTACTATAATAAGAGGCTTTCAAATTTTCAAAAAGTCAGGGGGCGGGGGTGATGACAAAAACAAGTAACAGAGCTGTATGGATAATGAAGAAAGAGAGTAAAAAATGCACTTTCTGAGGAAATATAAAAATAGTGTTAAGTTGGTGAAGCAGAATTGTACAGTGGAGCTGATGCACACAGCATAATTCCAGAAAAGGAGGCTTTCTGTTGGTTTCTTTACCGAGGCCAAAGTCTTAGTTTTGATTTCAGGAAATCCCCAAACAGGAAATAAGATGTTGCAAGCTTTGGGCTTTTGGGACAGACTCAGGAGAGAGACAAATTCTAACAACTTAAAAATTGCTCAGTGATTTCTTGGCTTCTGAGGGCATGTCACCGAGCCAAGGTGAAGCCACCCTTTCTCCCTCTGACTGCAGCTGGCTCAGGTGCCAGATCTCACCGCCAAGCACCCCAAAACTAGTGATTGCTCAACACAACCACATTCCCCATGTCCTCACCGGGGCTCTGTTGAAGTTGCACAATCCTTTAGCAAACTTAAGGGGTCATTCATGAAGGGCATGAAAAACAAGGAGAAAACAAGTTCTAATCTTGTGCAGACAAGAAAGAATCTGTTTTGGCAATAGCAAGGAGGGGGATGGCTGTAGAACTCCGGGGTTTCTGCAGTGATCTCAGTGCTGGCAGCCTCTAGGATGACCTTGGAAAAGACTTTTAGTCTGTGTCAACTTGATCAGAATCTCCAGACAAAACATGCGTGTGTTCAGCCAAACTGACTGTTTCCAACATTTGCCTGTTTGACATCATATAGGCACAGTCTTCATTGCACTGGGCTTTAATTTTACTCTCGTAAGAGATGTTGGGAAGGGATCCCTGTCTACTTCCATTCCCTCTTTGTCTAACACCCCTGCAAGCAAATTATAGGGAAACATTCAACAATGAAGATCTATCAAGCTATTGCACCATTCATGTATTAACCAGAATATGGTGGAGTCAAGTTTACATGAATTTGGAGATGGCTGGAAAGTGACACTGGGGACTACAAACCTGAATGTGTTCAATGGGATTTACAAAGCTTTTGAAATGTTGCTCTCCTCAGATGGGCATGCTGCTTCCCAATTAAACAGAAAACTTGGTCTCAGGCTGTGCACAGCTTCTCTCATGTTTACATGTGTCCCATATGTCCTCAGGGCACTGCCCACTGGGATAATTGATTAATCTGAGGTGGTCATTAATTGTTTGATGTCTGTCGTAGAGGAGGATAGGGTGGCCCCAGGGTAACCTGATCTGAGGATAGCCAGGGGTGAATGACAGTATCTCTATTCTCTCATGTCCTGCCAAGTCCCGACATTCAAAGTGAGCTTGGCAATTATCTAACAAAGAAAAGAGCGACATGTGGCTTTTCCCAATGGGGGCTTTCATTGTCCATTTGTGTCCCTTTGTTTACTGCCTCTCACAGAAACCATGACAACCATATTTGTCTCTATTTCCTCTCCCCTAGATGTCTCTGGTTCCATCTGTTAGATATTCACTGATGAAGTCAACTTTTTTGTCTTTCTCATTATAAGTGAAAATACACTTATGTGGGTTCATTTAAAAAAAAAGGAATGAAAAATAAAAATGGGATACTTGGCTTGATACATTGTTAAATAACTTCTCCACACTTTCTTAATTTTCGCTAGCCTGTGGACATATTCATTTATCTGATTTGTCAGAAAGTGCCTGTGCAACGTGAAGAAATGCATCAACGCACGGGGAAATAAAGCCCCGTTTAAGGTATCTGTGTAACAGAAAAGTGGCCCCTTCATTCTCCGGCCAAGTGGTGCACATTTTGTTTCTAACTCCAAAATTTCAGGTAGTGACAGCCAGGAACACCTCTTCTTCCTCATAAGGTGGTTTTGCTTTCTAAGGCTTTTTATAAGTGTGTGGAATTGCATGGCTATTTGATGAATACTAGACCTAGAAAGCAGTGACTATGGCTTCACCCTCAGCAGGACACAAGAGGGGTTTCTTTTTGTGTAAAGTGTCATTTACAACTTGGTCCCATTGACAGAGCCGTTCAACACACAGCCATCCCAGGCCTGGGAGTCCTGGCTTATATCTGGTTTTGTCTTTGTTATTAAATCTTTATCACCTTGAGCAAAACATTTTGTCTCAATGTGAACCCCAGCTCCTTCATATGTAGAATGAAGTGAAACTAGATGACATATAAATTCCCAAACAGCTTTAAAATGATATAATTCTGTCACGGCTAACCACTGGCTAATGATTTTGCTAGTTTTTATCTTTTACCTGTTATATACAGTTATAGCCTCTATCCTTTTTTTTTATCTCACTCTGTAATGTTTCTCATCTGTCTTGCCTGTTTTATATTTTCCACTCTCATCTGTTTCAATTTACTGTTTTAGTCCTTTTCTGTTGCTATAAAGAAATATTGGAGGCTGGGTAAGAGGTTTATTTGGCTCACAGTTCTTCAGGCTGTACAAGAAGCATGGTGCCAGCATCTGCATATAATGAAGGCTTTAGGCTGCTTCCACTCTTGGTGGAAGAGGAAGTGGAGCTGGTGCTTGTGGAGATCACATGGCAAGGGAGGAAGAGGTTAGGGCGGGAGGTGCAGGGCTCTTTTTTAACAACCAGCTCTCTCGAGAATAATAGAGCAAGAACTCACTCACACCCCCTGCCCCTGCCAACTCCCCATCACCAGGAAGGGCATTAATCTGTCATGACAGATCTGCTCCTATGACCAAACCCCTTTCATTAGGCCCCACCTCCAACACTGGGGACCAAATTTCAACATGAGGTTTGGAGGGATCAAACATCCAAACTATAGCATATACTTATGACTTTAAAACATATTTAAAAATGAGCTTTAGGCCTGGTGCAGTGGCTCATGCCTGTAACCCTAGCACTTTTGGGAGGACGAGGTGGGTGGATCACCTGAGGTCAGGAGTTCGTGACCAGCCTAGCCAACATGGTGAAACCCCTTCTCTACTAAGAAAACAAATCTAGCCAGATGTGGTGGTGCACACCTGTAATCCCAGGTACTCGGGAGGCTGAGGCAGGTTGCAGTGGGCAGTGAGCCGAGGTCGTGCCACTGCACTCCAGCCTGGGCAACAGAGTGAGACTCTGTCCCAAAAAATAAAAAAAAAAAAAGAACTTTATTGCATTATAATTATATAAAACACAGTGCACCCATTTCACATTTAGTGAATTTTTTCAAATGTATATAAATGTATTTATACTACCACAATTAACATTTGGAATGTTCATCCACCCCAATAAGTCCCTTAGTTTCTCTTTACAGTCAATACTCCCCTTTTCCTGGCCCTAGGCAATCACTGATCTCCTTTCTGACACCAAACACTTTTTTCTCTTCAAAGCCATGCTTCTAATCTTGATGCAAATATATATATGATCAATTTCCCACTGGGAAACTTGACTTAGATGCATGCAAGCCCCTTGACCTTAAAACAATGGAAATCAGGATCTTTTTCTGTCATCAAAATTGTACGTCTGAGAATCATCCTGTATTTCTTCCTTGCCTCCTCTTCCCATGTCAATCAATCCCACTCAATAGTCCACTTCCTTAATATATTCACATCTGTCCCTTCCTTCTGCTACTATTTTTGTGCAGGGTCTAACTAACCACAGTCTAGTCTTACCAAATCCACAGGAGCTGGCTGTGGATTTTCACATCCACTCATCGTTGTCCCTTAGGGTGTCAAGGACACCACCCTCTGTTTCAGGGAGAAGACAGGGCCTGGGAAAAGGATGTGGGTCATTTCAGATGGGGCTCAACATACCCTCAGCCAAGATGAATCTCTCTTACAGATGATCCACAGTCAATATGCAAGAAGATGTTAATAAAAAGCTTCTGCTCAGCAAAGGAAATAATCAGCAGAGGAAACAGATGACCCAGATAACAGTAGAAAATACTTGCAAACTATGTATCTGACAAAGGACTAATATCCAGAATCTACAAGGAACTCATCAAAAAGTGGGCAAAAAACACGAATAGACAATTCTCAAAGATATACAAATGGCCAACAAACATATGAAAAAATGCTCAACATAACTAAATATCAGGGAAATGCAAATTAAAACTATAATGAGATACCACCTTACTTCTGTAAGAATGTCCATAATGTTTACCATGATTTAAAAATTAAAAAAATTAGATGTTGGTGGGGATGTGGTGAAAAAGGAACACTTTTACCCTGCTGGTGGGAATGTAAATTAGTACAACTACTATGGAAAACAGTATGGAGATTCCTTAAAGAACTGAAAGTAGATCTACCATTTGATCCAGCAATCCCACTATTAGGTATCTGCCCAAAGGAAAAGAAGTCATTATATGAAAAAGATACTTGCACATGCGTGTTTATGGCAGCACAATTCACAACTGCAAAAATATGGAACTAGCCTAAATGCCCATTGACCAATGAGTGGATAAAGAAAATATGGTATATATACACCATGGACTACTACTCAGCCATAAAAACAAACCAGATAATGGCATTTGCAGCTGCTTGTAAGGAGTTGGAGACCGTTATCCTAAGTGAAGTAACTCAGGAGTGGAAAACCAAACATCATATGTTCTTACTTAAAAGTGAGAGCTAAGCTATGAGGATACAAAGGCATAAGAATGATACAATGGACTTTGGGGTCTCAGGGGGAAGGGTAGGAGGGGTGCGAAGGATAGGAGGGTAGGAGGGTGCGAAGGATAGGAAGGGTAGGAGGGGTGCAAGGGATAAAAGACTACACACTGGGCCCAGCGTACACTGGTCAGGTGATGAGTGCACCAAAATCTCAGAAATTACCACTAAAGAACTTATCTGTGTAACAAAAAGCCACCTGTTCTCCCAAAATTATCAAAAAAAATTTTTAAAGGCACTTGTGAAAAAAGCAAGGAGAAGAGGAGCTGGCATGTCTACTTTCCCAGGAAAAGGGATACATTCATGAATGGGGACAAATGTCTGTGGCCACTGGCTTGACTCCTACAGCTATCTGGCACTGGTAGCCAATGCAGCAGGTGAGGCTCTTGACACGGAACTACTCCTTTCCATGAGGCTTCTCTAGATGCATGCCCCATACATTAGGCTCCATGGATCTCCTCCAAGGTCAAGTCCACATCCTTTGGCTCTCAGCTCAGATGAACTTCATACAGTCTTTTTCCAATGTATTTATGTGGTGTAACCTTTATGTGCTGCTTATTTTAGTTTTTTTCTCATATAAACGAAACACTCTCTAGCTCAATATTCTTTAAGAGCCACTCATCACTTTTAGGATAAAGACTTTCTGATATAGCCCTTGTCTGACTTCCTAGGCTCACCTCCTTCTCTCCATTCATGTGCCCCTGTGCTCTGCCTGCACCAAACTACTTGCCTGTTCCCTAAACACTCCATGCTCCCTTCATACTTCTAAATCTTTGTGGACTCTTTTATTTCCTCTGCCAGGAATATCAGGACATAAATGATTCCTATTTTTTTCTTCAGGACTCACTTCAAATTATTTTCTCAGTAAAGCCTGCCGTAATATCCCCAAAGGCTATTACTCTTCTTCTTTCATTACATATTTGTATTTCTCCTGTGTAATTACCAGGTTATACACCAATGTGGAAAAGGAGGAAGTGGTACAACCCATTCCCTACATGGTCTTAACAGTTACCTGGTTAACTCACACATATACACTTTCATGTGTGCACATCCACACACCTACAAGGAACAAGGAAGGACACACCCAACACTCTTAATTTTTTTTTTTTTTTTGTTTGAAATTCTACATTCTGGCTCTTTGAGAGTTTTAATGAGGAGGTGGACTCATTATTTTCACTCATCATCAATTGAGAGTGACTCTTCTGCCACATTTTATTAGTTTTTCTTTCTCCAGTTTCTTTCACTGGTTCTGAGACAGTATGTTCCTTGTCTCCAATGTTCTGGACTATGTAGCATTCATCTGCAATAACACAGGCATTTTCTGTAGGTGGCCTTTTTTTTTTTGAGGCAGAGTCTTGCTCTGTCACCCAGGTTAGAGAGCAGATCTCAGCTCACTGCAACCTCCACCTCCCGAGTTCAAGCAATTCTCCTGCTTCAGCCTCCGGAGTGGCTGAGATTACAGGTGCCCACCACTACGTCTGGCTAATTTTTGCATTTTTAGTAGAGACCAGGTTTCACCATGTTGGCCAGGTTGGTCTCGAACTCCTGACCTTGAGTGATCCGCCCACCTTGGCCTCCCAAAGTTCTGGGATTACAGGTGTGAGCCACCACACCTGGCCACTACATTGTCTTTTTAAAATATCATCTGTTTCCTATTGTCTTCTCTTATGTTAGTATGGTATGCACCTGGCATCAGGAGGCAAAGGAAAAATCAATCCTGCATTGTCTGTAAAAGAATTTATTACATTGTAAGTTTTAGAATCTGTTTACATACTTGTCTCCTGCAGACTGAGTTCCTTGAAGGTCAGGTGGTATCCTTTCCTCTATACATCCCTAATGCCTAGCACAGTGCCTGGCAGATTCCATCAATGAATGAATTTATGACTTTGAATTCTGCCTATACTTCTATTGCCAGTTAATGGTTTATGTTAAGTAGCCTGTTTTGCCTTAATTAAAAACCTGCCCATGAGTAAATAAAGTGTACTTGAATATACGTCTGAATTTAAAACATTTTCTCATTTAAAATTAGCAACAAGCATGAGTAATATTTTCATGTGCCAATGCCTTAAATTCAATGCATCGTGTTTTAAAATAGGAACTAAAGCCAAGTCTGGATAATTAATTTAGATAATTTGTCAAGTCTTACTGCTGGTGGTGGACATGTAGACATAATATATAGGTACAAACAGTATTTGCAGAACCTATGGTACTTTAAAAGGGAATAAAATAAATGATCAGAGAAAATACAACCAAACAGTGCAGGCTTTTTTCATTAGCACTTCCAGAAAAGGAAGCTAAGTGTCAGCTCAGGGTGTTGACTGCAGGGATCAAGGTGGAGATGCTTGTTTTTTTTAGGGATTGGAAGGACCTGGAGCAGTTCTCTTGTTTTTGTGCAGATGGTGACAGGCGCAGGAGAAGGAACACCTGGATATATTTGAAGAATAGTCTGTATTGCTAAGTGTCAGAGAGTTGGGTAAAGCATTCAAAAGGCACTTTGGAGATCTATATTCCTAACAAATGCCAATAGTGTATTATAATTTTTGGTTTTATGGAGAAATTATAGTTCCTTCAGGGACTAAAACTTCATAGAAGTTTTCTCTGACTAATCTACCTCATGATGATTCTTTGCTTGCTTTGAATAACTGTGACATTCACATGGGCTGTCTCTGTTCTCTATATTTATATTATGTTTGTTCATATGATGCCTTAGAGTAAGCCCAAATTGTATCTCACCTACTAGATTATTTTATCCTGGGGGCTCATGTCTTTCTTTGCATTCTCTATAGCTCAATATATGTTCCAAACATTTTTACTTATGGCCGTGATGTGACTTGAGCCTCAAAACAACTTTGTAAGATGGAAACATTATAACTCTGATTTCTGCAGATTGAAAAACAGATGTGGAATATTGAGTAACATCCAAATGTATGCAGAAAACAAGGGGTAGTGTCCAGATTGAGAGCAAAGTTTATGATCATTCTGCAATAAGCTCTGAAAAGAAACAGAATTATTCCAAAGGAAACAATTAGTGGTCCTTTCGCTGACAACATAAAATGGAGAGGCAGCAGTGATTAGTTATGGGCCTGGTATATTTTTCATGTTATCTGATAATTACATTTATTCCACACTGGTCATTCATGAAGCATGTAATCTAAAGCTCAACTTGTAATTGGTGCTTAATAGAGAAGGGTTTGTTGGCTGACTGTAAACCAAACCCTCAGATAATAGAAGAGGATGGACATCTGTTGATCTAGAAGTTTATGTAAAGCAGTTAGGTTTAAGTTTATGTAAAGCAGTTAGGTTTAAGTTCTAAGGAAATTTAACTCACAATTAGGCAGTTTGAGTGCCTCTCACAGTTTTTTGTTTTTTTTTTTTCTTTCCACTGCACTGAGTGGCTATAATTTAAAAATGTAGGGCCAGGCACGGTGGCTCATGCCTGTAATCCCAGCACTTTGGGAGGCTGAGGAGGGTGGATCACCTGAGGTTGGGAGTTCAAGACCAGCCTGACCAGCATGGAGAAACCCCATCTCTACTAAAAATACAAAATTAGCTGGGCGTGATGGCAGGCACCTGTAATCCCAGCTACCTGGGAGGCTGAGGCGGGAGAATCGCTTGAACCCAGGAGGCAGAGGTTGCGGTGAGCCAAGATCGCCCCATTGCACTCCAGCCTGGGCAACAAGAGCAAAACTCCATCTCAAAAAAAAACAACAAAAAAACAAAAAAACAAAAAGTAATAAATACCAACTTCTGTAGCTGCTTTGCTGTCTTCTTTCCTCTTTCCATGCCCCATTGTTCCTCCTGCCATCATGCTGGTACCTCCTTAAGGCACTCACATATTTCATCCCTTGCAAATGGAATATAAAAACATATTAAAATAGCCTGTAATCCCAACAGTTTGGGAGGCCTAGGCGGGTGGATCACTTGACGTCAGGAGTTTGAAACCAGCCTGGGCAACATGGTGAAACCCTGTCTCTACTAAAAATACAAATATTAGCTGGGCGTGGTGGCGGGCGCCTGTAATACTTGCCACTCGGGAAGCTGAGGCACGAAAGTCACTTGAACCTGGGAGGTGGAGGTCGCAATGAGCCGAGATCGTGCCATTACACTCCAGCTTGGGTGACAGAGTGAGACTCTTACTAAAAAAAAAAAAAAAAAAAAATTAAAATACACTACATGTGGTGATTAATTGTCACAAGAACATCACCCAGGGCCTTGATGTCAGACCTGTTTTAAATGGTGTGAATTCAATGTCTGTCACTCTCAAGCTCTTTTGAATTTTAGTGTCTGAATCACCCTATAGTAGCATTGCTCTTTTTTTTCAGGGTAATTTAATAAAAAGATGAAATTACTCTGCATACATTTTTAATTGCAATTCTTGAGATAAAATAGGTTGTTGTCATCCAAGTCCTCTCTCCTGAATCAACTGCAAATATGTTATTAATGCAAACTATTTTAGTCCATAAGAAATCTACTGGAGCAACACAATGCTCATAAAAATATGCCCTGTTGGCTCTATCACCGTCTCAGTTGCTTTAGACAATTTCACATTCAATCTTTATTTTGATTTCTCTTATTATTCAGCTCTATTTATTCCTGGGACCCACGTAGGGTGTCACAGTTATAAAAATGTCATAAAATCAGGCCATAATTGAAATTACCTTTAGGCACAAGTGACTTATCCGTGTACAAAGGTAAATCCTACTGTTAACTTTTACTGAGCAAGGGATTCGGCAAGTTGCCTCTTAAATAATTTGGAAATTGCCATCTTAGGTTGTTTTCTGTCCTTTTGATATGTGTCTTTAGTCACCTTAGATTTTAGCTGGAACATCTTCGCTGTGGCTCTGAAGCAAGCTAATTTACTTTTCTGTATCACAACCTTCATCTGTGTTTTTGTTTTCCCTCAGCAAGTGAAGGAAGAAGATCGGGGCATTAATCTCACTCCATTAGAAGGATGCATTTCCGTTTTCATCCAATTAGCTGCTGTAATTTGAAGCTTTCGGTGCCTGCTGATAAGGCAGGAGGCTGGCAGCAGAAAAGGCCGTGGAGAGTTTTCAGAGGGGGCTGTGTGAGCTGTTATCACAAGTTTCACTCAGAAGATCAAGTGTCAGGCCTGCTCACACCAGTCAGATCCTCAAATCTTTATATATTCATTAACCATCGATATGTGGTTATTCAGGGAGGTGGCAGCAAGCCTTCAGACAGTAAGGTCTCAAGGTGCACAGAACCAAAGTAGCCAGTAATGAATTCACATCTCTGAGCACAGCTTGTTCTTAGGAGTGAAGGATTTAAGAAGCTGGCTTCTTTCCCTCTTTTAAAAAAGTAAGCGTATCCAGAATTGACATTTTTTTAATAGGAGAAAAAGGCACACAAAACTTATTTTAACGTGCATAGGGGAAACTCTCAGGAGTGTGATTACCCCTGGAAATTTTAATTTTACTCCATTTATTCATTCTTAGGGATCTCTTTGATATTAACAAGACAAACGAACTAACGGAAAAATGGAACCTGTTAGTTTTGGAAGGCTGAAAAGATTTCTGGGAATTCCTAACACAATGGGGTAATGATTTGCATAGGCAAAGGGAAGTGGGGGTTTGGAGGTCCCCACAAGGAAGTGTGGGTTGGGGGTACTAACACCCCATATTATGTCTGTCTACCACTTTCTGCCATATGAGAGGAGCACACATGTACTTCTTAAAATAAGACAAGATATCCTTAGAAAATGTTAGCTTGACTTTCAAGATGATGCGTGTGAGTTTCTGCTCCAAATATTGAAGTTGGACATTTTCTCTTCTAGAATGATCATCTCCCATTTTTCTAGGAAACTTCTAGCATCAAGAAGCTCTTTGTGAAAAATAACTGAACAAGTAAAATCCTTTCAGAAAAAAACTCACTGACTTGAAATATCTAGTCAATTACCTCTAAAAGCAAGGATGGACAAGTGAGATAGTAAACTTGGGGTCTGGATCTCTTTTATTTTGCTTCCCTTTTCCTCATCAGTATAATAAAGGGGTTGTGTACTTGGTAATTGCTAATATCTCTTTTGGTTTGAATATTCTATAATTGGAGAGGCAGTACATTTCGATTTAGGATTGGCAAATATCAAGCCTGTCTATTGCATTTCTTGCTGGTTACATTCATGGCAGACACCTCTAATCAATTGTGAAAGCATTTCCTGCTAATTTTAGAATCCCAAGGCCTTAGAAACCTTCTCAGCACAGAACTTTGAACAACCATTATCCATCAGATGAAGACAAAATTTTAACACCATTCCAGACATGATGGACAGGTATGTAGTGAAGGACAGAGGTCAGGACAGAGATCTGGTCCTGTGTCTGTCTGTACACACCTGTGGAACCCTTGAGAAGTAAACTAAATATTTTAAAATTAAACTTGATATAGGTTTTTGCGTGAAAGTAAGTTTTCTTTTCCTTTTTTTTTTTTTTCCTTAGACGGAGTCTTGCTCTGTCGCCCAGGCTGGAGTGCAGTGGCGTGATCTTGGCTCACTGCATGCAACCTTTGCCACCTAGGTTCAAGTGATTCTCCTGCCTCAGCCTCCCGAGTAGCTGGGATTACAGGCACGTGACACCACACCCGACTAATATTCTGTATTTTTAATAGAGACGGAGTTTCACCATGTTGGCCAGGCTGGTCTCAAACTCCTGATCTTAGGTGATCTGCCCACCTCGGCATCCCAAAGTGCTGGCTTTACAGATGTGAGCCACTGTGCCTGGCCAGTTTTCTTTGGGATAAATGACTAGAGGTGGAATTGCTGAATCATATGGTAACTGCACATTTAGTTTTTAAAGACATTGGCAAATGGTTTTTAGCATGGCTGTAACATTCCTACTAACAACGTTTGAGTGATCCAGTTTTTCTGCTTCTTCACCAGCATTTAGTGTTGTCACTATTTTTAGTTTTGGCCATCCTGATACATGTGTAGTGATTATCTAATTGTGGTTTTAATTCACATTTTCCTAATGGCTAATAAGATTGAACATCTTTTCATGGGTTTTATGCTGTCTGTATATCTTCTGTGAAATACCTTGTCATGTCTTTAGCTCATATTCTAATTGGATTTTTTTTTTTTTTTTTTACTGTTAAGTTTTGAGAGTTCTTTATATATTCTAATACTAGTCCTTTGTTGCAATATTTTTTCCCTTTGGTCAGTCTTGCTACAGATTTGTCAGTTTTCTTTTTTCGTGGGGGGACAGGGTCTTGCTCTGTCAGATAGGCTGGAGTGCAGTGGTACAAACACAGCTCACTGCAGCCTCAACCTCCTGGGCTGGAGCAATCCTCCCGCCTCAGCCTCCTGTATAGCTGAGACCACAGGTGTGAGCCATCACACCTGGTTAATTTTTTAATTTTTTTTTGAGACAAAGTCTCTCTCTGTCAC
Source organism: Hylobates moloch (assembly GCF_009828535.3). Classification (NCBI taxonomy): domain Eukaryota; kingdom Metazoa; phylum Chordata; class Mammalia; order Primates; family Hylobatidae; genus Hylobates; species Hylobates moloch. Next base: position 38,115,073 of record NW_026652297.1, on the reverse strand, counting down.
CCAGGCTGGAGTTGCAGTGGTGTGATCTCAGCTCACTGCAGCCTCCACCTCCCGGGTTCAAGCAGTTCTCTTGCCTCAGCCTCCTGAGTAGCTAGGATTACAGGGGCATGCCACCATGCCTGGCTAATTTTGTATATTTAGTAGAGCTAGGTTTCACCATGTTGGCCAGGCTGGTCTCGAACTCCTGACCTCAGGCCTTGGCCTCCCAAAGTGCTGGGATTACAGGCATGAGCCACCATGCCCAGGCTTTTTTGATTTTTTTGTAAATATGGAGTCTTGCTATGTTGCCCAGGCTGGTCTTGAACTCCTGGGCTCAAACAATCTTCCTGCCTTGGCTCCCCAAAGTGTTGGGATTACAGGCATTAGCCACCAAGCTTGGCCTAATTTTCTTTATTGTTTTTCTGTTTTCAATGTCATTGATTTTGACTCTTATTTTTATTATTTCCTTGCTTCTGTTTGCTTTAGATTTATCTTGCTCTTTTTTCCCCCTAGCTTCTTGAGGTGAGAATTTGGATTATTTATCTCAGGCTTTCCCCCACCTTTAATGTATACGTTTAGTGCTATAAATTCCTCTGTCAGTATTGCTTTAGTTGTGTTTTTGGTCAGTTTAATATATTTTCTATTTCTTTAGAGCCTTCCTCTTTACTGAAATATTATTCATAAGTGTGCTGTTCAGTTCCCAAGTATTTGGATATTTTCTTTTTTCTTTTCTTTTTTTTTTTTTGAGATGGAGTGTCACTCTGTTGTGCAGGCTGGAGTGCAGTGGCGCAATCTCAGCTCACTGCAACCTCTGCTTCCTGGGTTCAAGCGATTCTCCTGCCTCAGCCTCCCAAGTAGCTGAAATTACAGGTGCGTGGCACCAGTCTTGGCTAATTTTTGTATTTTTAGTAGAGACAGGGTTTCACTATGTTGGCTAGACTGGTCTTGAACTCCTGACCCCAAGTGATCTGCCCACCGTGGCCTCCCAAAGTGCTGGGATTACAGCTGTGAGCCACCACGCCCTGCCAAATATTTTTTCTCTTAGTGCTCTGTTATTGATTTTCAGTTTGATTCCATTGTGGTCATTCATATGATTCCAATACTTTAAAATTTTTAGGTTTGATTGATGATCCTAGATATATGGCCTATCTTGGTATATATTTTCTGAGTGCTTAAAAAGAATATGTATTCTGCTATTGAGAAAAGTGCCCTAAAAATATTGAATAGATTCTGTTGGTTGATGGCATGTTGTGTTCTTCTGTAGTCTTTATATTTTCTGTCTAGTTGTTCTGTCAACTGTTGAGAAAAGAGTGAAGACTTTAACATAATTGTACATTTGACTATTTCTCCTTTCAGTTCTGTGTGTTTTTGCTTCACATGTTTTGTAGCTCTGTTGTTTGGTGTACACTTACTTAGGATTACTATGTCTTTTTGGTGAACTGCTTTTTTTTGTCTTTCTATAATGTCCCTATCTGTCTCTGGTACTATTTTTGGCTCTGAAGTCTACTTTATCTCATATCAATATTACCAATGTTGCCTTTCTTTGATTAATGTTTGCATGATATATCTTTTTTTTAAACATCCTTTTTTATCCTATTTATCTATATCATTATAGTTTAAGAGAATTTCTTATGGGCAGCATGTACTTGGGTCATATTTTGAAACCTACATGCTGGGTTTTTTTTGGGAGTGTATTTAGACCATTTATATTTGATGCAATTTTTTTTTTTTTGAGACAGAGTCTTGCTCTGTCACCCAGGCTGGAGTGCAGTAGCGCGATCTCGGCTCACTGCAAGCTCCGCCTCCCGGGTTCACGCCATTCTCCTGCCTCAGCCTCTCCGAGTAGCTGGGACTACAGGCGCCCGCCACCACGCCCGGCTAATTTTTTTTGTATTTTTAGTAGAGACGGGGTTTCACCGTGGTCTCGATCTCCTGACCTCATGATCCGCCCGCCTCGGCCTCCCAAAGTGCTGGGATTACAAGCGTGAGCCACCGCGCCCGGCCTGATGCAATTTTATATGTACGACTTGATAATTTAATAATTCACACACACACACATATATATATATATATGTATATATACACACACACACACACACATATATAGCTAGACTTTATTCCCCCACTATCAACACCACAGTGGTACATTTCTTGCAACTGATGAATTTACACTGATATATTATCATCACCAAAGATTTGCCATTTACATATATATATGTGTGTGTGTGCATTATTTGATTGTTTTTAAGTGGTTTTTTTTTAGATATTACATCACATATACATGAACTTTACAATTGGCTGGTGGTGTCATTTTACCAGCTTGAGTGAGATATAGAAACCATGTCTCCTTTTACATTCCTTTACCTTTCTCCACTTATAATAGAATTGTTTAAGATATTTCCTCAACATACATTTAGAACCTTATCAAACAGTGTTATAATATGTGCTTCAACTAATAAACATAAATTAGAAAACTCGAGGGTTTTTTTGTTCATTTTTTGCTTAGCATATTCTGTATAATTTTCTTCCTTTTAAGAACACTTTTAAAAACCATTCTTTTAGAGTAGGTTTTCTGGCAACAAATTATTTTAATTTTCCTTCATCTGAACATGCCTTGATTTCTCCTTCATCTCTGAAGAATATTTTTGTTGGATATAGGATTCTGGATTGATAGTTCTTCCCTTTCAGCATTTGAAAATATCATGTCATTTCTTATTGGCCACTGTGGTTTTTGATGATAAATCAACTGTCATTTGAACTGTTTTTCCTCAATAGGTAAGGTGTCATTTTTCTATGGTGTTTTCAAGACGTTGCCTTTAGTTTTAAGAAGTTTAATCATGATGTGATATGTCTTGATGTGGTTTTCTTTTTTTTTTTTTTTTTTTGAGATGGAGTCTCGCCCTGTCACCCAGGCTGGAGTGCAGTGGCGCGATCTCGGCTCACTGCAAGCTCCACCTCCCGGGTTCACGCCATTCTCCTGCCTCAGCCTCTCCAAGTAGCTGGGACTACAGGCGCCCACCACCACGCCTGGCTAAGGTTTTTGTATTTTTAGTAGAGACGGGGTTTCACCGTGGTCTCGATCTCCTGACCTCGTGATCCGCCTTGATGTGGTTTTCTTTGGGTTTAACTTGTTTGGTCATCTTGAATCAACAGATTTATGTCTTTTGTGAATTTTGGAAAGTTTTCGCCCATTATTTCTTTGAGTACTTTTTTAGCCCCACTTTCTTTTTCTTTTCTTTTCAGGGTTCCAAATACACAAATGGTAGATCTTTTGTTACAGTCTCACTGGTTCTTGAGGCTTTGTGCATTTATTTCAATCTATTTTCTCTATTGTTATTTGGGCAATGTCTAATGTTTTCCCTTCCAGATAACTGATTCTTTCCTCTTTCCTGTCCAGTCAGCCTACTCAATGAGCTTTTTATACTTATGGTTTGTATGTTTTAGTTCTATAATTTAATTTCCATTTGATTCTCTTTATATCTTCTATTTCTTTCTTGAAACTTTATATCTCTTTGTTGAAATTTACTATTTTTTCACTTATTTCAAGCATGTTTATATTGCTCATTGGAGCACTAAAAAATTATGGCTCCTTTAAAATTTTTTCCCAGTAAATTTCAACATCTCTCTCAGTAGTAGTTGCATCTATTGATTGTCTTTTTTCAATTAGTTTGAGATATTTTTAGTTCTCGGTATGACGAATAATTTTTTATTGCAACTGGGTCATTAAAATATTATGTTTTGAGATCTTGATCTTTTTTCCATTGAATGCTTCATGAATTTGCACGACATCCTCATGCAGTAGCCATAGTAATCTCTGTATCATTCCAATTTTAGTATTTGTGTTGCTGAAGCAAGAATAAGATACGGATCTTATTTAAGCCTTTTGTTTTAGCTGCTTTTCCTGCCACTGCTCCAGGAGGGGAAGGGGAGGTGTGTACTGCATCATTTCTGCCAATTGGAGGTGAAATACTGACACCTCACTTGGCTTTTGATGACACCCGAGGAGGGAACTCTTCACTACTGATGGGCAGTGGTGGAAGTTCAGCTTCCCATATGGTCTCCACTGATACTGCAATGGGGGTGATTTCATTGCTGCTGGGCAATGGTGAACATCATGACTCTTCATTAGACCTCTTCTAAAACCTCTCCAGCAAGGAGAAAGGGTGTTTCATTTTTGCCTATAGAAGTGGAAGTCCACACTTTGCATGTGGTCTCCACTGACACTGTAGGAGGGGGGATCTTATTACTAGCCAATGGCAAGTGGCAAGTTTTCTTATCTATAATGTCTTTGTCTGGCTTTAGGATTAGGGTAAGTCTGGCCTCATAGAATGAGTTTGGAAGTGCTTCTCCCTCTTTTACATTTTAGAAGAGTTTGAGAAGTGTTGGTGTTAATCAAAAAAAATTGAGTAGAATTCAACAGTGATGTCATCTAGAAGGTTGTTGGGAGGTTTCTGATTTCTGATTCACTATCCTTACTAGTTATAGGTTGTTATGGCCTGAATTGTGTCCCCCCACTGCCATTCATATATTGAAGCCCTAACCTCCACTATCTCAGAATGTGACTATATTTGGAGATAGGACTTTTAAAGCAGTAGTTAATTAAAATGAGATTTTAGGGGTGGCCCTAATCTAATATGTGTCTTTATAAGAAGAGATTAGGACATGGACAGAGATAACAGATATGTGTGTGCTTTGGTATCAGGGTAAGGCTGGCTTCATAGAATGAGTTTGGAAGCATTCCTTCCTCATCAAAAAAGACACAAAAGAAAGGCCGAGTGAGGACAAAGACAATGTGGCCATCTGCATGTGGCCATAGATCTTGGAAGAAATCAAACCTTCCGACACCTTGATCTTGGACTTTCAGCCTCCAGAACTGTGGAAACATAATTTTCCATTGTTTAAGCAATAAGTCTGTGGTATTTTGTTTTGCCAGCCCTAGTAAACTTATTCGGATTTTCTGTTTCTTCACGATTCAATGTTGATAGGTTGTATATTTCTAGGAATTCATCCATCCCATCTAGGTTGCCAATTTGTTGGCGTACAATTGTTCATAGTACTCTTTTACATTCCTTTTGATTTCTGTAAAATTGGTATTAATGTCCCCTCTTTCATTTCTGGTTTTCATTTCTGTGGTTGTTGGTGAGAGTAGAGGGGTTGTTATCTACCAGCTTTCTATCTTGCTAGGCTGTCCACTTCCTAGTTCTTTGGCCTTTCCTAGTTGCCTGCCTCTTCAGCTCCAACTCTGATATGTATTAGGCAAAAAGAAAACACAGGGTACTTGCCACTTTGTCATTCTTTGAATACTGAGTTCCTTAGTCAGTCTACTACATTTATAATATGAAGGATAAAGAGCTGTACTTTTCAGAAGGACTATGGAGAAGTACTTTTCCATCTTCCTGAGTGCAGAAATGTCAATGTTTATAATTATTTGTGAAATGTGAGGACTAGATTAGATGATTTTAAAAATCTCTTCCTGGTCTATTGATCTATACATTTTTCCTGTTTTAAAACAGCAAGATCCTAATTAAATAAATGTAGCCACTTTTCCCTTTAGGTGGGGAGTAAGTAGAGTAAGAGCACTCACATCAAACCAAAGGCAGAGGCTTCATCATCCTATCTTTCTTTAGAGGAGTTCTAGGTTAGTGGTAGAGTTCAGGAGTAAATGTCTTCCTTATTCATTCACTCTCTTCACTCCTGGTGAATGTGCACTGTGGGCAGAACATCTTTGCTAACCTTTTGTTTTCCCCTAATATTCTGGTTACCCTATTGTCAAACAGGAGCCTGTTCAGTGGCATAGGTGGTTCAGAAGAGAGACAGGCCAGGATTCTCTCTTCCCTACCTGTATCTCCCCTTTTGGTAACCTTGTTATTGCCTTGGCCCTCATGCCTTGGCCCTTCAATGTTCCTGCTAATGTCTACTCTTGGGCAGGACAACTTCAGTTACTTTCTCACTATCAGGAACAGTTCTGTATATCAGGAACTGTGCTCTATATTCCACTGCAATTCCATGACTTCATCTGCCATTTTTTGCTGACCTGGCCAAGAGCTGGCATAAACCTTTTTCAGCCTGTCCTCCCAGGCTCTCTGAATACCTTTTTATGTTATCCTCAAACCTCCTCCCAATCCAACAGACCCAGTGGTTTCCTGGAACTGGCTCCTACTAGCTTATGAGACCCAATTGTTAAACTTTTAAAAGATGTGTGAGCTGCTTGTTAAAAACAGCCACTATTAAAAATTAAATCACATAAACTTACAATCAAATAAATAATATTAAAAACAAAGGTTAAAAATACTCAAAATTCACCACTTCCCGGTGATGTATTATAACTTTCCAGTGCCTGTCCTCTGGAGGTTATTTCTCTCTGTTGCATGTATATGGTGGAAATGCCTTAGGGTGGGGTGCCCCTGCCCAACTCCACTTTCAGTGATTTCACACTGGTAGCTTGAAACCAGTCATGACGGGAGTATTTGTAACTAGGAAGTTAAAAAATGCTACAAACCAGGGCAGGATTTATCATTTTGTTGACTATCTAGACTTTAAAAAATGATAGAGAAATGTTAATAATGTGGGTTAAATTTAAAATTGTGTCGTGTCTGTAACTACGTTATGAATAACACAGAAATTGAAGAAGTAGTCTTTCAGTATTCAACACGACAGTTGACCTTTGAAAAACATGCGTTTCAACTGCCCGAGTCCACTTATACGTGGATTAAAAAAAATGTTACACCGGTGTGCCGGCTTCTCCTGCCTCCTCCTCCACCTCTTCTGCTTCTACCACCCCAATATAGCAAGACCAACCCCTCTTATTCCTCCTCCTCTTCAGCCTATTCAGCATGAAGATCATGAGGATGAAGACCTTTATGATGATTCACTTCCACTTAATAAACAGTAAATATATTTTATCTTTTTGATGATTTTCTTAATTTTCTTTTTCTAGCTGACTTTTCTATAAGAATACAGGATATAATACATGTAACATACAAAATACGTGTGAATTAGCTGTTTATGTTATCGGTAAGGCTCCCAGTCAGCAGTAGGCTATTAGTAGTTAAGTTTTTGGGGAGTCAAAAATTATAGGCAGATTTTCAACTGTGCCTGGGTTTGGCACCCCTAACCCCTACAACTATTCAAAAGTCGATTGTATTATCCAGTTCTAAAGAAAAGTTATGTTTATGTCACTGATGAATGAGTGAAGTTCTAACATATATCTTTGTTGTTTCACTGTTGCCTTATTCATTAAATATCAACCAACATTCACGCCAGAATTACATTCATATCATCAATGACTTGAGTGGCTTCATTGCCAAATTCCATGCTAATTAGGCACTTATTCTTAGTCTGTTTGTCAAAACATGATTGAATTGCAATTATGAGTTAGCAATCAACACCAAAGTTTGGTAAAAATAAGCATAGCCATTCTGTGAGTCAATTTCTATATAGAATTTATAATAAAATATGTTTTACATTTCATTATTGTGCTGCAATCTTTTATATCAGTAAAATGTATAAGACACACACACACACGTATATATTTCTTTTTCCTGGACAGCTGGTTGCTAAACATGTATCAGCATACCATTGCTCGGATCTTAACTCTTATCAAGGCATTTCAGATGCCTTATTTTTAAAAGTTCCGTTTACAGCTATAAGATGCACTTCAGGCAGTTTTAATTGTGAAAAAAATCGGCTCCCATGACTCAATTATTCTCAAAGCCTCCTTATAGAAATGTGCTCAAAATGTAATCCATCAATTCACCACCAGGTGTCACTGTGGTGTAGGGTCATAGCCAGAAGGCGCCTCACCTTATGCCTCCCAGACGAGTATTGTTGGAGTTGAATTGCTTCCAGTGAAGTTACACACTGAACATCTCCTGAAGTCACTTTCTGGAAAGACAATGCCACATCCAAGTTATCTGACAGAAAGCAGCGAAGTAAACAGAGGCTGGTTCTGTTTGCTTATTTTGTAGTTTTAACTCTGCTATTATGTTTATGTCCAGAAAGCCCAAAGATCTTCTGTTTAGCTCTAGAACTGTATATTACTTTGCTATTCTATTCTAAGTGTGGCTAATGGACCAGCACCATAGGTATTACCTGGGAACATGTTAGAAATGCAGAATCTCAGACCGTGTCCCGGACCAGTGTACTACTGCTGTAGAATCTGCAACTCGGCCGGGTACTGTGGCTCACCTGTAATCCCAGCACTTTAGGAGGCTGAGGCAGGCAGATCACTTGAGGTCAGGAGTTTGAGGCCAGCCTGGGCAACGTGGTGAAACCCTGTCTCTACTAAAAATCCAAACCTAGCCGAGTATGGTGGCGCATGCCAGTAATCCCAGCTACTTGGGAGGCTGAGGCAGGAGAATTGCTTGAACCTGGGAGGCAGAGGCTGCAGTGAGCCGAGATCATGCCAGTGTACTCCAGCCTGGGCAACAGAGTGAGACTCTGTCTTAAAAAAAAAAGAATCTGCAACTTAATAGGGTCACCAGGGGATTCTTATGCACATTCAATAAGTGTGAGAAGCACTAGTGTATGGGACCCCTATGTTGGCAGTTACTGTACTGCTATGAATAAGATAAAATGGTAACTTTCAGCTTGTTGGCCTAGAGAATAAAGTTAGTGGGAAAGGAAGTGACGCTTCCCAAGACAGATGATATTTTCCTTAGTGCATGTTGGATTGTCTATTTTTTTCTTTTTCTTTTTAAAAAAAATTTAGGAGAGAAGAACTTTTCTAGGTCTTTCCCTGTATAACCTGGCCCCAGCATATTTCTTCAGTGTTATCTCTTGCCACTTCCCTTCCTCACTCTGTATTTCAGCCATACCAGATTATCTGCCAATACAGTATCCTTAGAACCCCGGTCTGATTATGTCATTCTATTGCTTAAAGGGGCTTCCTCTTGCTCTTAGAGTACGGACCTGAATCCGTGCCATGATTTGCAAGGGCTTGCCGGGTCCAGTGTCATCTTGCTTTCCAGTCTCACTTCTTGGCACCCCTCTCCTCCTTATATTCAGTGCTCAGCTCCCCTGGGCTTTTTGCCTCAAGTGTGCCCCACTATTTCCCACTATTTCCTTTGCCTAGTCCATTTGCTGTCTCGGGAATACACTACCCCTGGTCCCAGCTCTTCTGTTGCCACATCAATACTCTTTGAAGAACTGGGGAAGCCTTTTCTAAGCCCCTTCATTATGTGATTCCCCACTCTTTGCATTTTCATTTCACAGTGTTTATTGTGTTTGGGATTACTCTTTTCTAGACATCTCTTTTCCCTGGTAGATGATTTCTCTATAAAGGAAAGGAATATGTCTGTCTCTTCATCCAAAGGTCCTACCAAGTCCTTCAACCCCACTACATGGTCTGACCTCCTTACCTCCCTAGTCCATCATCTTATCACTTTTTCCCCCATCCTTTCCACTCTGCCTCTGTTCTCCTTCTTGTTCCTGAAACATACCAACTTTGCACCCGCTGATCCTTTTGCTTAAGTCCCTTCCTCACTTTCTTCAGGCCTTTCAGCCTTCTGGGCTGATCCCTAGTCATTCTGCTAGAGGCAGAACTAATGGAAAGTTTGGCGATTTGCCTTGGTGTAGGGCTTGTACCGCGTCTGCCTTTTGGCGGAGCATTTTGTTGCCTACCGATAAATGGAAAATAGCTGATCTATCTTGTAGACATTTTACAAAGGTGTGACTCTGGCCGAAATTCTTTTCTCCCTGAACTTCAGGTTGCTATGATTAGTTTCTACACAAGCTCAAGCCCGAAGATGAAGGAGAACAGATATGTGCAGATTGTGGATGGAGTAGGGAAGAGGGCACCATTGGCCATGGGAAACGAAGGGCTGGGGCAAAAGAGACTTGGAAAATGGGGGAGTTGTAATGGCAGTGAGAGTTGTTTGTTATTTTTTGGCCTATCTATCTGTTAAGGCTGAGAAATGGTTAAGGCCCCTTCCTCATTACACGCGAGTTTACAAAAATAATATTGTTGATGCAGAAGAGAAGCTGAAATAAAGCCAAACAATCTATGTTGTGCTTTTCCTTAGCATGAAAAAATTGTTGCTTAGAGAACAAATGTGTGCTTCTATTTCTCCTTCATTCAGCTCCCTACTTAGCACCCACTCACGCTGTGAAATTTCTTACATTTAGGACCTTCCTCCCTCCCTCCCTCCCTTTCTTTCTTTTTCTTCGTCTTCTTCTTTTTTTTTTTCTTTCAGACAGAGTCTTGCTCTGTTGCCCAGGCCTGAGTACAGTGGGGTGATCTTGACTCACTGCAACCTCTCAGGTTTAAATGATTCTCCTGCCTCACCCTCCCAAGTAGCCGGGACTACAGGCACACGCCACCATGCCTGGCTAATTTTTGTATTTTTTCTTAGTAGAGACAGGCTTTCACCACGTTGGCCAGGCAGGTCTCGAACTCCTGACCTCAAGTAATCTGCCCGCCTCAGCCTCCCAAAGTGCTGGGATTACAGGCATGAGCCACTGCCCCCGGCTTCATTTTTTTTTTTTTCTCTGCCTCCACCACCTCCTCCTCCTCCTCCTCCTCTTCCTCCTCCTTCTCCTTTTCTGAGACAAGGTCTTCTTCTGTTGCCCAGGCTGGAGTGCACTGGCTTGATCACAGCTCACTGCAGCTTCCATCTCCTGGGCCCAGTTAATTCTCCTGCCTCAGCTTCCTGAGTAGCTGGTACTAAAGGTGTGTGCCACCATTCCTGGTTACTTTTAAAAATCTTTTTAGAGACAGAGTCTCACTATGTTGCTCAGGCTGATCTCAAATTCCTGGGCTCAAGCAATCTGCCTGCTTCGGCCTCCCAAAGTGCTGGAATTAGAGGTGTGAGCCACTGCCCCTGGTAATACTTGTATTTTTCTTAAGCCAACTATATTTGCATAGGTCAAACCTCCGTCCCTTGATGAATTTATCTTTCAAAATTCACAACTTAAGCCGTCTGCTTCTGTGTGAAACCTTCCATGATTTTTCTCTATGAAGAATCCATCACTCTTTCTCTACTTTAGTAGTGTATAGTTTTAGTCATACTATTCAGTATTTTTTTTTTTAGACAGAGTTTCACACTTTGTTGCCCAAGCTGGAGTGCAGTGGCGCGATCTCAGCTCACTGCAACCTCCACCTCCTGGGTTCAAGTGATTCTCCTGTCTCAGCCTCCCGAGTAGCTGGGATTACAGGCACGCGCCACCAGGCCTGGCTAATTTTTTGTATTTTTATTAGAAATGGGGTTTCATCATGTTAGCCAGGCTGGTCTCGAACTCCTGACCTCAGGTGATCCACCTGCCTCGGCCTCCCAAAGTGCTGGGATTACAGGCGTGAGCCACTGCGCCCAGCCCTATTCAGTATTATATATAGTTAATTTAATTGAATAAATATTTGTTACATGCCTACATTTGTTAAACGTCTACTTCCTACTGTTCTAGGAAGCGTGCTGGGTGCTGGGATTAAAAAGGTGAAAACCACAGTGCCTCCCCGTGAAGACTTCACATCCAGGTTGGGAAGCCCAATTGAGATGAACAAAATAGAAAGAAAACCACAGACTCAGAGATGTGAAACACCATGGCAGGCCTGGGAAGGGGCTTCTGGCAAGGGATGACTGGAGCATGGGTTTTTAAGGAAGGGAGGAAGAGGGGCCAGGACAGGAGGTGAAGGGAGCCGAAGGCAACAACAATGATAATATGAACTACGATTACATTTATGTGCCAGGTGCTGTGCAAAGTGGTTCCCAATAATATAGAGATGTTAAGTCACTTGGCAACACCACAGAGCTTGTTAGTGGTAGAGCCAGAATTTGAATTTTATTATAGGTAAATTATCAGGCCAATAAGCATTTAAAAGACATCTTCAACGTGTGAGGCACTTTTCTAGCTAATGTGCATGTTTGTCTCCCCTGCTAACCTGTGATTTCTTTGAGGGATGGAAATTTTTTTTGTTAGTTTGTTGTTTTTGTTTTGGGATGGAGTCTAGCTCTGTCACCCAGGCTGGAGTGCAGTGGCATGATCTCAGCTCACTGCAACCTCCACCTCCTAGGTTCAAGTGATTCTCCTGCCTCAGCCTGCAAAGTAGTTGGGATTACAGGCACCTGCCACCACGCCCAGCTCATTTTTGTATTTTTAGTTGAGATGGGGTTTCACTGTGTTGGCCAGGCTGATCTCGAACTCCTGAACTTGTGATCTGCCTGCCTCGGCCTCCCAAAGTGCTGGGATTATAAGCATGAGCCACCGCGTCCGGCCTGGAAATCTTTCTATATTTATCTTTGTCAACCCCATATCTAAGGGAGTGCTTGGAATGAAGCAAACATTTAAAAAATTGTAGTTTCTTTTCCCCTTTTCCACCTTGCCTTATTAAAGTGTTGTCCACCTTCTAATTGCTAAACACCAGCATCTTCCTCTCATCTCTTCCTTCTATTATTATTATTATTAGTTAAAGGGTAAAATGAGCTGGGGTGGAGAAGACCTTCCTTCTATTATTAAGTATTTGTTGGATGAGGAGAATTACAACGTAAAAAGGAATATTATTGTTTTATTATCCATTAGGTTAAGCTTTTGCTTGAGTGAATCTTTGGACAGAAAGTAACTAAAATGTTCTTTGAAATGAAAGACCCATTTATAAGAAATACCAAAGCCCCACAGTTATATTGATGGCAGCCTAGAAACACATTAAATCTTGCACGAACACCTCATTATGAGCACTTATAATTCTTGGCTGTCCACATTTACTTAGGAGTAAAATGAAAATAAGGGGAAGTGCCTCTCTCTTCCTTCTCTGTGGCATTGCTTATAGCACTGGGGACTCCAAGTCACATTATGTCATAAATGGGGAAATCAGTCTAGCTTTCCCTTTGCAGTATTGAGCAATTGTGTCATAGAGGTAATAGTTATGGGTCCAGTATCATAAGAAGAATAAAGAGAAGTATTCAGTAGAAGGCAATTTCCAGCTTTCCAGCTCCTATATAAAGATAACAGCCTCTCCTTTAATAGACCTTGTAAGAATTAGATTTTGTCTCAGAAAATTCTGCTAGTGCTTAGCTTTCTGGAAATGTATTTGAAAATAATCAGTTACTCTTAGACTCTCTAAATGTCCTGTTATATTTCATATTTTCCCATAGATAAGTATGCCCAATCAATAGCAATACATCTTCCCCATCTTTTCCATCCTGAAGTACTTGTTTATTTCTAAATATTTTTCATGTGACTCCTAGAGATGGGAAAAGAAAGAAATTGATTGGGAAAGACAGGACACTTGATGTAGAAATTTGACAGGTGGTATATTGTTGGAAAAGTGTAGAAGGTAGCCAGTGTGTACAATTCTTGGGTATGATATACAAAGCCTAACAGTCTTCGGAAAAGTATATTTCAATATGGTGTCCAATAGATTCACTAGGCATTACATAAAATACCTAAATGTCACATGAAATATCAAAATTATCTTAGGTAATATCTTAGGTAAAATGAGAGAATTTTAATGTATAAATAAAAAAGTGTATAGGGGTCTTTATTGATGAATGGGGGACTGCCCAGGCTCCTCTTTTTAGAGAATGCCCTCTCCCTTGCCCCCATATCTCTGTGGGTGCTGCTCTGCCATTCACTGGGTGCTCCTTTTGCCTTCACAGATTTGGGTGTGGGTATAACAATGGCCAACCAGTGTTCTGCATCTGTCTGACCATGACAGTTGGTTCATGTTCGGGCTCAAGACTCACCAGGTAATAAAGTGTTGTGACTTCTATTTCTCTGCCAGGGATGGCTTAGGGCTGGTGGTAGTTTTTAGATCAGGCCTTACTCCATACGTGCAGGTGAACAATACAGAAGGTACCCATGCAGACAGGCTGTTGATTCATTGACTGTTCCCTTCATGGGATCTGTGCCCAGAGACCACTCTTCATTGCATACTGTCCAGAGTGCCCTGTGGAACCATCCCCATGTGAAAGGCTCTGGGCACAGCTGCAGACTTCTGTTTTCCACCTGTCTTCCTTTCCACCCCGACTTGGGGAATTCTGAATAAGTGAGCTGCTTTTTTTCGTTTTGTTTTGTTTTGTTTTTTTTTTGGCTTACAGACAAAGCAGAAGTAAAACCTTCCTGGATATATCTCAGGTTTCAACCACTCCATGCTCTAATAGATGGAGTTAAATGTGGACATGACTGGACCCCATAGAAAATCTTTTATTGACCCTGAGTCACTGTGGGTTCATCCGATGACACCGTAGGAGTCACCCCTCCTCGGACAGCCTGTCCTGGAAATTCTGTTTCACCAAGAAACATGTAACCTGTCTTGAATGAATTTAATCAGCTTTGGATCCACTTGAGAGATAAGAGAAGAAGATCACTACTTTTCCCAGAAAAGAATAAAAGACTAAATGAGAAGAGTTATTTATACTTCTGGCTGTCACCTTCAGCAGGCAGTTCAGAATGCCCTATTGAGTGGCCTCTGCTTATAATAGAAGGAGTGAAGGCAGAAAAATGGAGTTAATGTTGCCATGAGACATGACAAAGCCTCTGGTTTCCAGGATCAGCCTGAAATGAATTAAAGCCAAATTCTACCAACAAATCTGTCATGCTGCCCTGAAAACAGGAAGTCTAGGCTGGGCCAACAGGAATTAGTCACGGTACACACTGGCAAACCCTCCCAGATCAGGGCATGAAAAATGTGCTTCATCTGCAAAAATCAACTTTTAGAATTTGTGCAGTGTTTTCCATTACCCACTTTCTTTCCTCCAAAGGCCAGTCATCAAATATGCTTGGCTTACTTAGGCTTCTGCTGCACCATTAAGTGTATGAACTTGTGTGTGAAACGGAATCCCATCTAGCTGGGTGCCCTTGGATAAATGACCTCATTTTTCTGGACCTGCGTTTTGTTTTCTGAAATAGGAGGAGCTTGGCATCTTGTGATCCTGAGACTTCGACTTTCTTGGGGGTCAGAAAATAATATATCAGACAGTCATTGAACACCCACAAAATGCTCAGTACTGTGCTAAGAAATGGAGATAGCAAATGAAGAAGATATATTCCTTTAAAGAGTTTCCAGTGTCTGCAGGGAGACATATACTTAGACAAATGTATTATGAAAATGGTGCTAAGGCCAGCAGAAGTCTACATATATAAGGCATCTTACAGTGTGTCACAATGAGTTTTTTCCTGACCCTGAATTTAGCCAAGGCCCAAAGCTGAAGAAAAAAGGCCCTACATACATTCTATCCCAAAGAAGCTCTTCAGCAAACGAGGCCAGCGTCATTTGCCCAGGGCTTACTGGGAGACCAGAGCAGTGCAGGCTCCACTTCACCTCCTATCGCACCACTCCCTCTTTTCAGGAGGAGGGGACCAAAAGGTAGGGGAGGAGTGGGCACAGTGGCTCACACCTGTAATCCCAGCACTTTGGGAGGCAGAGACAGGAGGATGGCTTAAGGCCAGGAGTTCAAGACCAGCATGGGCAACATAGTGAGACCCCATCTCTACAAAACATTTTATAAAATTAGCTGGGCATGGGCCATGCTTTTGTAGTCCCAGCCACTTGAGAGGCTGAGTGGAAGGACTGATAAGCCCAGGAGTTTGAGGATGCAGTGAGCTACGATCTTGCCACTATACTCCACCCTGGGTCACAGAGGGAGACCCTATTTCAAACAAACAAACAAACAAACAAAAAGGAAAGGTAGGAGAGTCTTGGCTACATGAGTGGAGCAATATTCCAGGTGAGAAGCTATGACCTCCCATCCCTAAAGTTAGGCAAAGGAAGTTCTAAAAGGATTTCTTGTAATGATTGGAGGTAACTTCAAGCTGTGGAGGTTGGCATTTCACTCCTTGACTGTGTGTGCTGAGTTGTCAAGTTCTCAGAAATACCCCGAGCTCCTGAGCTCGGTAGGAAGTAGACATTTAACAAATATTTGTTCAATTAAATTAACTATATGTAATACTGAATACTGTATTGAACAAATAACAAATATTTGTTCAATTAAATTAACTATATGTAATACTGAATATATGACTAAAACCACTTTGGTTTTATATTTGTCACATTTGAAATGCCTATTAGATGCTCAGACAGACATAGATCAGGGTTTTGGAATCTCAATCTTGAATTAGGGCACTATGACTTAAGGGTACTGGAGGGCCATGCTGGAGCCCCAGTGTAAGAGTGCCTACATTGTCCCTTTCAGTCCCAGACTCTCACATGTTCCCTGAAGTTTGGGGCCATCCTTGAACCACGAGAGTTTGGATCTGGAGATTTCTGAGGATGAAAGACCCTCTGGAGTAGGCCATGCGAACAGCCTTGAAATATATTGTGGTATAAAGTGTTAGGGGAAAAGATGGGGTAATTTGTATCTCATCCCAGTTCTTCATAGGCCTTACTTAGAAGGTGTCAGAGAGGACCTGACTCCAGCAGTCCCAGCAGCTCCATGCAAAGAGCACCAGGTTTGGTGGAGAAGCAGCAGCTGTGGTCTGCCTGGTGAACAACTGCACCAAACAGTGCATTGCTTGGCCTGGAAACACAGGTGGGCGCGGGGTGTGTACAGATGGTGGAACCCTTCTGGGAGAGGTCCTCAGTTATGGAGGGGGCTGGATTAAAGCCATTTTCTTCCTGGAAATACCATTCGCACCATTAACTGGAAGCCACAATAGACTGAACCAGAGTGAGTCCAGAGAGAGCCCCTACCATGTAAGGAGATTCTCATCCTCTATCCCTTCTCCCAATACTTGAGGAACTTCAGGCTAGAAAAAGAAGGAGCAGGTGTCTTGGATCCAGACCAAGAGATATTCTTGTATGTAACGGGTACTAGATATTGACTGAATCTGCTACAATGTTGTAAAGGGAGCCACTGCCCTTTGTGGTAGAGAAATCAACACAGCCCAGTTGAAGGTTTTACTGAGGTAAAAATACAATTCTCTATTTACATTTCAGTGAGCTGAGAAACTTTAAAAACTAAATTAATGTATCATGGTGGTGATAGCTAACTCCACTTGGGAGCATTCAAGCACTCATGGTCAAACAGAGGACACAGGCTCAGTTAACTTCAGGACAAATCATAATTGATAAGTGATAGATGTTTTAATAATATGTTAGGGAAAATGAAGGCATACCAAATGAATTCTGATTGGGGGTGGACTGCCTCTCTGATGGGGTGATATTTGAATTAAGTGTGAGAAATTTAGGAGAAAGAAAAAAGGATGAACTTTTAGGTACAAGGACCAAAATCAGCAAGACACAGAGATAGTGAAAAGTGTGGTAGTTGGCTATGATTGAGACAGAGAAAGGGAAGAAGGGGATGTGGGCACCAGGATAGAGTTCAGAGCCTTTCCAATCTGGCTTGACCCAACTTTTTAGCTTTAAGGAGAGTGGATTTTATACTTATAGACAACAAAAAGCCATTAAAGTGAGAACATCTTTTAGGAAATTTTAAGCTATTTACTCTGTCAATATTGTTGAAGGAAGGTTAGAAGAAGAAGAGACCAGAGAAGGGGTGATCACATAGCAGGATTTTGCAACTGTGCAGCTCAGAAGTACTAAGTGTCTGAGACAGAGCCTAGCACTGGGAATGAAGATCAGGCAGCAGCTCTTCTAATAATTTGAAAGTGACTGGATGAGGGTAAGAGCTGAGAAGGAAGGAGTGGGCAGCTATGACTTCCAATTTTGTCTGTTACATAGATGATGGTGCTGTGAGACGGGGGACGGTTTGTGGGAGAAGAGTGGGGTTGGGGGTCGCCAATAATAATAATAATAGCCAACATTTGTTATGCATCTACTATGTTCCAGGGACTTTTAAAAGTGTTTTGCATGTAATAACTCATTTAATCTTCACCACACCCTTATGAATAGATACTATTACTACCTCCATTTTACAGATGGGGTTTAGATAACAAATTTGGTTTTATATTTGTCACATTTGAGATGCCTGTTAGACAATCAGATGGATGTAGAGTAGGGTTTTGGAGTCTCAATCTTGAATTAGGAAGTGAGTTTTGGCTGGACGTTTGAGATTATCTTACATGCACGAATCCTTGCATCCTAAAAAAGTGTGCAGGGAGAGCATGTTCTATTACAAAATCAAGGCAGACCCTGAGAAACTGGGAACTCCAACACTAGAAGGACAGAGAGGGGAAGAGACTGCTGTTTGCTCACCGTTATCCATGTTCTCTACCTCCTGGGTACCCAGTTAGGTGACATTTCCAGCCTCCCTTGCTGTGAGGAGTGGCTAATTTCTTCTAGCCAGAGGAATGTATGGGGAGAAGTGATATGGTCATAGTTCATGCCACCTTTCACGTGGACTTTTTTGTGCTTCTTACTGCATCCCAGCTGACTGGGATGGAAACCTCCAGGGAGTCTATGGACACCGCATGTTGAAAAAGCTTCCATCAGCCTCCACTTTGAGTGCCTGTATAGGGCCGGACATTCCTTCCCACCACCCAGGCCTGATTCCTTGAAATTGCTCTGGGCTGTTAGGTGAGCATGAAATACATGTCTGTTGTACTTGAATCATTGTACATTTCTGAGTTTGTTCATTACAGTACTTACCTAAGCAGAGAGAAACTAAAGCATGAAATACATGTCTATTGTACTTGAATCATTGTATATTTCTGAGTTTGTTCATTACAGTAGTTAACTAAGCAGAGAGAACCTAAAGCATGAAAGAGGGGTGAGAACTTAGCCAAAGAGTTGCATCATCTTATGTAGAATGAATATTTCTTTCACAAGGCAGCATGTGCCTAGGTTGAACTTGTGGAATAAGTCAAAAAAGTTACTTCACTTATTATAAGGTTTCTGACAAGAGAGGTAAAGATCTAAATCCTGGGGTGGCTGTTTTTAGAACTGATATCCCCATATCCCTTCCCAAACTTCTGATTTGGTAGGCTGTTATATATTCTTGAATTGGGAGTAAGTCAACAGTGAAACCTTCCACTACCTGTGGTAGGGACAAGCTCATTACTTACTCCAGGGCATCTGACTTGCACATATTCTGTGCTGTACAACATATCAGGGTCCCCTTTCTTTGCAGGCACAGCACAAAGTGAAGGTCAATCAGCACATAATTATGGGAACATCGCTGTGTTGAAAGCAGACTTCATTACTCTTTGTGAGTGCTACCTGATATTGACTGAGGACTCATAGGAAGAAAAAAGCTTCATGCACCCTGCAGATTTGCAATGCAATGCACTGTCATTCCTGTGGAGGATGTACAAGAACTTTGGTCAAAAAAAGGCAAGTTTCCAACAGCATTTTGCCCAGAATATTGTGATGGGGTTTGCAGACATGAAACATACTGTCCGCATCATCAAGACACATAGTTCAGATATTTTCTAGGACCAGCTGCTAAGTCATGACTCAGACACATGCCTTGCTACAAATTCCAGCTCAAGGCACCTGCAAGTTTTAACTGTGTGTGTGGTGTGCGTGCACTTGTATGTGTGCTTCTGTTTCCTTGCAAGCAGGAGAGCCACAGAGATTGGACACTGAAATGAAATGCCCAAAAGGGCAATTAAAATAATTGTTGCCCACTTGTAAAATTGGCATCCTCACGACTAAGATAAGCTTGGGCGGCAAAACACTTAGTTGTCTTTGAAAAAAAAAAAGCTCCACATATTGGGAAAACCCATCTCAGAAACAAAATCTAACTCAGTGATCTCTGAAGGAAAAAAGGAGGAATTGAATGCACCTCCCTTGCCAAGCATATCTGCGAGACAGCCAGTCTCATAAATTTCAGATCAACTTAGTTTGGCCTCTAAACCAAATCTGCCTTAATGCTATTTGTAGATATAGATTGCTGTCTTTTTCATTACCGTTATCAAATGATGCATTTGCGGCTCAGCTCTGAGCTCCTTGACCCATTAAGTGGATTAGATTGCCTGTTGCCTTTGTCCTTTTGGCTTTTGCTTTATCCTCAAATATTCTACCCTTTTACACTACGTATATAATATGCATGCATTATTATGTATGGTATGCACATACACCAGCCTGCCATCCCAATTAGCCTGACAACCCCATCCCTTCTGTTTTATAAGAGGACTGTGTTCAAATCTCTTATCAGAGTCATCAATCCTTCCCTGTAGCAGCAGCAGCAGTAGAAATCCTCTGAGAAATGGCATGTCACAAGCCCAGCTCAGGGCCCTTGTAGTGCTACACTCAGCAAATTGAAGATCATGCTCCCTATTAAGCTCATGGCTGGTGCATCATGGGAGATTCATTTTCAGGAGCAGCTTAGGGCCCCTCCTTTCTCTGTCTTACACATGTTAATCTCTCCTCCAGCCCACAGGAGCTGCAGCAGAAAAAGTTGGCTCAGGATAAGTCCTGATGATGTTATTAACATGAAAACTTGCTCTTATACATTTAGGGAAAAGTTGAAGGGGGAGGAAATAAAAGGGAAAGACGAAGACCAAGAATTCAGTCCTGACTCTTGAAACCAAATGATAGCTCCAGCAGGGTTGGCTGTGGACATAATCAGTTTCCGTTTTTATTCCGTTACGTATTTGTTGAGGGTTGATCACGTGTGGTGTACTATGCTGGGTATTAAGCATGCAGTGGTGAGCCAGACATATGCTCATTGCAGCAACTAGTCGTGGAGACATATAGTTAAATAAGCCATTTTATTGAAAGGTAGTAACAGTTGCAGTGATATGGGTGCTTATTACATAAGCATTCAAAAGGTGCACCTACGTATTCTACGGGAATCAAGGAAAGCTGCCCTGAGGAGGTGACATTTAGGCTGAGACCTGGCAGAAGAGTAGAAGAGTTATTTTCCTGGGAGATCCTCATGTTTTTGGTAGGCAATAAGGAATACTTCTTAGTTTGTCTCCAAGATGGCCACCATCAATTCCTTTCTTCAGGCACAAGCATGTCATTCCCCCATTGAGAAATGGAATCTATTTCCTTACCTTTGAATCTGGGCTGGTCTTAGTGACTTGGCTTGACAATATAATGCCAGAAGAGATGGTCTGAGACTTTCAAGAGCATCTTTGGGGAAAGCCAGTGACCAAATAAGAGGTCCAACTATCCTGAGACCACCCTGCTGCGAGAAGCCAAAGTCACATGAAGTTATCTCAGTGGCTGAGTTGCTGTGGAGGGAGGGAGAGAGAAATGGGGAAGGGAGGAGAGAAAGTGATACCAGGTAGCACTGAAGCGTCAGATGTGTGAGTGAAAAAGCCATTTTAGAAGTGATCTAAGAGCCCCAGCTGCTCTAGCTGGTGCCATGTGACAAACCCTTCAGCTGTATCTTCTCTGAATCCTTGACTCACAAATCACGTTTGTTATAAGCCGGAGAACTTTGAGTGGCTTTTTATGTAGTAATAGCCAACTGGAAGAGAATTGCTGCTGCTTAAGAACTTGCACCTGGGGAACTATACTTAGCCTATTCTTACCTAGACCTGGTTCAGATGATGAGACTCCGGACTTTCATACCTGAGCCGGGGGCCATAATGGGATGAGATTTGGAAGTCTTAGAAGGAGTGAGTGTATTTTGCAGGTGGAGGTCTTATGAATCATTAGTAGCCAGAATATTGATGGTGGTAGCTAGCGTCTAAAAATGGCTTTCCAATGAGCCAAGCCTCCCAGTATTCCTACCCTTATGTAGCCCTCTCCACTTGAATCTGGGCTCATCCTGTGACTTACTGTTAACCAATGAAATGTTTCAGAAGTGATAATTTCTGGGATTAGAAGCCTTATAGCTTTTGTCTGAGTCTCTTGGAATGCTTGGTTGTCTGACTCTACCTCTTGTAACTCAGCTGCCGTGAAGTCTAGCTATGAGAAGCCCAAGCCTCGTGGAGGCCATGTGTTTTGGTTTAAAGCTCCACTTCAGCTTCCAGTCTTTAATTGACATCAACTGCCAGCCATAAGTGCACTATCTTAATCGTTCAGCCCAGTTAAGCTTCAGATAGTCACAGCTCCGTCTGACGTGAGAGATCTCAACCGAAAACTACCTAGCTTGGCTGAAGTAACCCCAGAACTATGAAAGGTAAGAATTAATTATTAATTTAAACCACTGAGTTTTGGAGTAGTTTATTGTGCTGCAATAGAAGAGAAACCATTGCAACTAGTGTTTGATTTGGAAGAATCCATTATAAAACCTAACGTGCCAGAAGAATTTAAACTTGGTCAACACCTCAGAATTTAAAAAAAATGTAGCATTCTAGGTATTGAGAGCTAAATAAACTCTCTTAGGCTAGTTGCAAATTATTGGAATATTATCTCATTATCATTGATCATAACTTTATTTTGTTCTACTTCAATGTTGGGTTATACTCTTCCCCCTAATTTATTTTGAGAAGTGAACACAAAAATGTGTATCAGATGCCTCCCTTCCATATGTCTTAGCAATCAAAGTGTCAATCAATTCATCAGAAATTAAAAATTTAAGATCTCATAAGATCATTTATAACATCTCATATAAATGACATACACATGGCATAGTCTCTGTTCTTAGATACCCAAAGCATTTCTTAATATAGTCTTTCTAGGCAGTGAATGGAAAACACAAAGCTATAAGCAGAGGATGGTATAGTCTATCCCAGTGTCTGGCACATAGTACATCCTTAGTAACTCTCCATTCCACGAATCATGAATTCAATTATTCATTATGTCAGTGCCAAGAGCTGATCAGTAACTCAAGTCCAGGTGCAGCTAGCTATACCTTCTTCATCTCTTAAAGACTATGCCTCAGGAGCTGGCCTGAAAGTCTGAAAGCTCTTCAACCAGTGTCAGCATCAGGTACATCAGAACTAATAATGTTTGGCTAAATACA
>NW_026652297.1:37850838-38092000 GCF_009828535.3 Hylobates moloch | reverse complement strand
ATAAAATTAATATATCATATTAATTATAATATAATATTATAATAGCTAATAATTATATTATGATTATTATAATCATAACATATTATATTATATATTTACATTATATATTATAATATAATAGAACTCATACACACACATATAAATACATACATACATGTGTGTATGCATGTATGCATAAAATCTTGCCTTCCCCTCTTTTTCCTTTTTGTGCAAGGGAATGTGCTAGACATTGTAGGATTTGTATAAATATTTATTTCTAGCCTGAGCTCTTAAGCATGCCCAAGATTCTGAATTACAAGCTTTCCTTTTTAGGTTAAGTGAAACAGTATATTATTGTGGAGCAGTTTAAACTTCAGACGAAAAGACCCTCAATAAATACAAAACAGCAGGAAATAAAATAAGCCTAAGCACTTTGCTGCACTATGGAATTCTTACATGTGGACTTAGATACAGAGACATAGAAGCTGGTCCAAAGCATAGATAACAGGCTATTTATGCCCAGAGCATCAAAAGACCCCACTTTCCCACCTGTCTGACACTTTGCCTGCAATTCTACCATGAAAGGCATTGCTTTGAAATTGGCATTTTATTCACCAGACATTTGTTTGAAAGTATATTGCACAAAAGGGATAATTTAACTACTGGGAAACCAACAGAGAACAGAACAGTGAATATATGGAAGGCAAATGACATGAGGATGAAGGGTGGAGAAGCAAGGTTGGAAACGCCTGGGGCCCTGATGGGGGAAATGAAGACTCTGGTAAGGAAGTCAAGTCTGAGGCTCTAGGTGCGGAGGGATGCTTGATGAGTGGGTGTGTTACAGACCCAAACTGGAGTTTGCTTGCCCAGCTCAGTAAGGCCAACATCCACACTGAAGTTTTGCTGGGGGGAAAAAGGAGGATGTTTATTTGCAGGGCAACCAGCAAAGAGAATTGGGCAGCTCACACTTAAGACCTGACCTCCCTGATGGCTTGCTTACAAGCAAGGGTTTTAAAAGACAGGGCTTATACATTTCAGGAAAGCAGATGTTACAGGCAAAACTCCAAAACAATATATGGAGGTTATACGTTGGTTTGGCCTAAAAGGGTGGAGTATCTTGAAGTGAGGGCTTACTGGTCATAGGTAGATTCAAAGATTCCCTGATTTCTGATTGGCTATGAAAGTGAAGCTTTGTCTAAAAACTTGGGGTCAGCAGAAAGGAACGTTGAGGTCTGGCCTGTGGGCATGACTTCCTTCAGACCCCTCAAGAATAAATTTAGAACAAAAAATAACTGTCAGAGTTCAGTCCTTGGTTCCCCCTTACCTGAAATTGATGTGCCAGTGGGCAGTATTTTCTCTTTGGTGGGGGTCCAGGCTTCTGAAAAACAACTCAAGGACATATGTTGTTATCTTTAGTTTTTATGAGGAACCAAGTATTTTGTGGCTGTAACTTCTTTGGCTACTGTTTTAAGCTATTATTACTTTCTTACTTACAACCTGATGGTTGCTCATTTATTTGTCAAAGCTAGCTAGGTGCCTGGCATTTTCCTTGAAGGAACTCAAGATTCTCCTTTATTTTCATGCCTAGTGGGGCCCGGCAGGCCCTTAAGAAGGGGGTTGCAGGGGGTGGTTCTGTCTCAGTCTCAGGTGGAGGACATTGAACCACTACTTTACACATTTGCTCAAAAGTTGCCTTTGAATGGAGAATCAGACAGAATAATTACAGTGAATCCCTCAAGACAGGGCCATAGGATCATGGGAAGGAAGTGGTGAGAAATATGGGAAGAGAACAGGAAGTCATTGCTCCACTTTAATCTGTGTCACCTTGCCTCACATTCACAGACACAAAGAATTTTTGCTTTTCCTTTCCTTTTTTTTTTTTTTTTGAGACAGAGTCTCGCTCTGTCACCCAGGCTGGAGTGCAGTGGCCCAATCTTTGCTCACTGCAACCTCCACCTCCTGGGTTCAAGCAATTCTTCTGCCTCAGCCTCCTAAGTAGCTGGGATTACAGGTGCCTGCAACCATGCCCAGCTTTTTTTTTTTTTTTTTTTTTTTGTAGTTTTAGTAGAGATGGGGTTTTGCCATGTTGGCCAGCCTAGTCTCAAACCCCTGACCTCAGGTGATCCACCTGCCTCAGCCTCCCAAAGTGCTGGGATTACAGGCATGAGCCACAGTGCCTGGCTGAAATTTTGCTTTTTCAAAATGATTTTCAAAACCCACTAGACCTTTCTAATATTATTTTCACTAACTAACCATAGATGCAATCTCAGGGAGATGTTACCCGTTAGTAACCATGTCTCTCTGTGCTTGCCAAGGTAAAGTGGGGAAGATAGGAACTGGCCTTGCATAGAGAATCTTAGGAAGCTCTGCTGACCCAAGGATTCTCACCAGCACCATAGAAGCAGGAAGTCAATTTTTTAAGTCCACGTCAAAGGGTTACCTATTCATACAGAACCTCTCTTATCCCCATAATGACCCATATCCTGTCATAAATAGTAGATCGGTGATGAGAAGTGCAGCATGAACAAGCCTGCACTCCTGGCATTGTTTCTTAATTAGCACTGGCTATGTTTCCAGGTAGATCCAGGTGTTCTTGACATTTGGCAGCAAAGATAATCCACTCCCCAGCCCCACAATTAGACAGTATCAGGAAATGCCAAGATTGCATAAATCCTAGGCACTCATCTCTAACTATAACATAAACGTGGAGGAAACGTACATTACTTTAAAGAAAAAATAGGAGATGTCCTTGGATTTAAATGATCCATCATGAAGGCAGTATCAAAGGGAAGAAGAAAATATATTTTCTAGAATTTCTTTTTTTTCAGTGACAGGTTTCTAACTAGCTTAATGAAAAAAAGGGATCTTATTATCCAAATGCTAGGGAGTCTCATAGAATCTCAGAGCATGACTGCAGATGTGCTCCAGGAACAGCTGGAACAAGCAATAAAACTTATCCCAACTATCTCTGTCTTCATTTTTCACTTGTTCCCATCAGTTTCTCCCTCATTTTTCCCTTTTTTCAGATTGGTTGTCTCCATGTCTCCTGAAGACAAGGCAGGACATGGCCCCCACTTTCTGACCCCCTCTTCACGACCGTCACAGTTCTCTCAACTACTCACTCAGTGTTTCCTGGGATTGAGGGAGGAGTGTAGCCTAATGTCACAAAGAACTACCTTGCTATTAGCAGTTGCTGCAGATTCCCCCTGATGTTTAATCACCCATAGAAATCATTTGTCTAAGCAATTAAGAATTTGGGTATAGGGCATTTTTAGGGATTAATGATCAGGTAGTAAACACCTACTACTTATAGCCTTGTCAAGGACTGTTTATCAGCAGGGAATGACTTACTTCAAGGTAACTCATGATATTTACTAGGAAAATTAGATGAACAAGGACACAAATTCATTTTGAGTGATTCAGGGATGGCAGTATAGTGAAAGCATTTCTTAGGCAAGGCTCACTTCTGGGTTAACTGTCTGAACCACGTTGCCCTTGATTTTGCACACAGAGGTATGCTCTATAAACATTCTTTGCCAGCCACCTAGCTAGCTTTGAAAAGTAAATGTGCAGTCTGATAAGCAAATATTCTCATGAAACAAGAAAGAAGTTTTGTTTCTCTGAAGCATAATTGTTGTGCAATCATCTTCTCCCATCAAGGATGCACATTACAATTTGTGCATCCAAAGCCATACACTCAATATGCATTTTCAATAGGAGCCCTATGAACACTGAACTCACCTAGTTCTTACAACAGCTCTGTAAAGGCAGTGTTATTACCACTGCTTGGCAGATGAGGAGCTTGAGGCTTACCTAAGGTAAATAATGTTTCCAAGGTCATGCAACTGAACTCAGATATTATTCATCTGTCTGGCTTCAGAGCCTGCTATATCACTGTTTTTCCTACGAAAAACACAGAGCAAGTAATCTGCCTCCAACCTAACTGGAAGTAAACCACAAATTTATGTATTTAATTCTAACAACAAATGGAAGCTAACACGTACATGGTATTTGCTATGTGCTAGTTACTGATCCAGTGCTTTACACATGTGAGCTCATTTAATGCTTACAGTGTGCTTGGAAAGTAGCTACTCTTATTGACTCCATTTAACAGAGGGGAAACAGAGTCAGAGTGGTTAAGTAACTTGCTCATGATTTCGCAGCTAATAACTGGTGGATTTAAATTCTTGTAACAGCTGTAGTACACTGTCTCTTAGTACCTTCTTGATGTTTTGTCCCTGTTGACTTTGAAAGGTAAAGAATACAAAAGAACACCTTGGGATTGGATATTAGAGAGGTTTAACCTCCATCCCACGTGGTTTAATTGTCACAAGGCAGTGAGAAGAGAATGTGGATTTTCTTTGTGATCCCACCATCAGCTGGAGAGGCTGCAGGGCAGGCACACAGCCCGTTCTCTCTCGGAAACAGTGGGATTCACCTCTGGCAAGAGACGAAAAGGACAGAAACATGAGCTGCCATCAATTGATTTCTTTTTAAACATTAGCAGGGAAAAAATAGGCAGATGATAACTCAGCACTTTAAAGCTTTGCAGATTGGGACGGTGTTAATCAAATCTCTAGCATAAAGTAGGCAGAGTTATAGGGAGCACAAAGGATACCTAGAGGTCATTACGTGCTGTGTGTCCTGACTGCCACAGCTACTGTCCTAACTCATTAAATTTTTCCTAAAGCTAATGAAATCAAGAGGGAGGAGACTCCACAGAGTGGAAAGAGCCTGGGGTTAGAGTTGGGAGACATAAATATTTCTTAGCAATTTAACTGACTCTAGGTTCCATATGAATCAACAGTGCAATGTGGTTAAAAAAAGAAGAGGAAAATGGGCACAATTGTGTTTACACCAGCAGACATAAAATATGAGGAGTCTATATTCAGGATAATTTGAATCTATGCTCTCAGGTAGCAAAGTATCTTTAAAATAAAAAAAGAAAGAAAGTATGCAGAATAAGGAATGTCAGAGGTGATGGTTCCATTTTATTCTGTGTTGCTCAGAGCCCATCTGGAATAGGGAGGATGTCAGTTTTGTGCTGATGATGGTTCCATTTTATTCAGTGTTGCTCACAGCCCATCTGGAATAGGGAGGATATCAGTTCTGTGCACCATATTCAGAGAAAGTACAGCTCAAGCAGAGCCACGAGAATGCCTGCAACCATTAGCTCCAAAGAGGGTGAAGATTATGATTGCGGAAGGGCTAGGATCAGAAAAGAAGCTGCCTCATGGAAATGGAAGAGAAACTGAGGATTTAGCGTTCTGAGGAATGACACATCCTAGAAAATCAAAAAGAAAAACTTACCACCATTCAGAGCAATAAATAGCATTTGTGCAAGCAAGTACTGTTTGTAGTTGTATTTTGCTGCAATAACCAGAAGTTGGCTTACCCTGACTGTCCCTCAAAAATTGCAGTCCCACTAACCCCTTTCTCTAATCTCCCTACTTCATGGTCTCCATTAACGCTTGGCATGCTTTGTTATTTATGATTTTCACCTATTAGAAATTACACTTCACATGGGCATTCATTGTCCATTTTCCCCTTTCTGTATTCCTAGAGCCTGGAATAGTACCTGGCACAGAGTATGTACTCAGTAGATATTAATTAATAATAGATGGTAATGGAATTATCATAGAATGAATGAATAAATGAGACGTTGGCAGCAGAAGCAGCAAGATCCGAGGAGGCAGGGTGGTATGCATGTCTCACGGCCTAGGTGCTAGAAGGCACATGTGACTCCAATCATTGGAAATTGCAAATGTCTAGCCAGGAGGAGGTTGACTTAGATGGCTGTTTCTAGACCGGTAGCTTTGTGACACTTCAGAAAGATGAAAAGAAAGGATGGAAATAGCGTTCTTGGGATTTGATATAAGGTATGGCTCTGAGCTATTGCCACAAACTGCACAGGATGAACTCTAAAATGGAAACATGAAAGTTTTCAGTTGTGAAAAAAGCTGACCATCTGGGCGGACAAGGAGCCCCCTAGACTATTATGAGCTTCCTTAATTTGGGTGGTCTTTGGTGCTGGGAGAGATTCTGAAAAACTTTACTTGGAATATAAAATCCCATGTAAGTTGTTAGTAAAACTAACTCATCACAGTTGCATGCTAGAAACAGAGAGAGGAGAGGGGGGATGTGGAAGTTGGTAAGACTCATCTTCTCTTTAAAGGCCTAGGGAAGAATCCTTTCTTGCTTCTTCTTGGATTCTGGTGATTGCTGGTAATCCTTGGCATGCCTTGGCTTGTAGGCACATCACTTCCATCTCTGCCTCTGTCATCACATGGCATTGTCCTTGTGTTCTATGTCCAAATTTCTCTCTCTCTCTCTACTTTTTTTTTTTTTTTTTGAGACGGAGTCTTTCTCTGTTGCCCAGGCTGGAGTGCAGTGGTGCAATCTCAGCTAACTGCAACCTCTGCCTCCTGGGTTCAAACAGTTCTCCTGCCTCAGCCTCCTGAGTAGCTGGAACTACAGGTATGTGCCACCACGCCCGGCTACTTTTTGTACTTTTAGTAGAGATGGGGTTTCGCCACATTGGACAGGCTGGTCTCGGACTCCCAACCTCAAGTGATCTGCCCGCTTTGGCCTCCCAAAATGCTGGGATTATGAGTGTGACCATGCCCGGCCAAATTTCTCTCTTCTTGTAAAGACAGCAGTCATTGGATTAGAGCCTGCCTTAATTCAGTATGTT
The DNA here is from genome assembly GCF_009828535.3 of Hylobates moloch. Lineage (NCBI taxonomy): Eukaryota > Metazoa > Chordata > Mammalia > Primates > Hylobatidae > Hylobates > Hylobates moloch. The sequence goes on along the minus strand of NW_026652297.1, from coordinate 38,085,327 downwards.
TCATCTTCACCTGATTATATTTATGAAGATTCTATTTCCTAATACGGTCAAGTTCACAGGTATTGGGAGTTGTGACTTGAACATATCTTTTGTGAGGGACATGATTCTATCCACCACAAAAACATATCAGAACAAAAGACAGGGCATCTGAGGCTTGAATGAACGAATTTTCCTGGAATGTGCCTCCCACCCTGACTTTTGGGAATTGCTTATATAGAAGGAATAGGGATCCTCCTCCTGCCTCTATTCCATGTTCAGAAATTACAGTAGAGTGCACCTTTCCCAAACTTTAACCTTGTAGGGGAAGTAAAACCGACATTAACATAAAAATAATTTAATTTCAAAGCTTTTGCTTCAGTCTTTATATAGTGAGGGTAAGGTGCTCTAGAGGAAGGATTGTCTACAATGGGACTGTATTTGATGTATGGTCATATCCCCTTGGATGAGAAAGTAATGATGGTTATTCCCTTTCCCTTACCAGTGACTGATTCAGGTTCAACTCAATTTAGGGCAATGTGCTTCATTTATTCTTTCATTGATTCAGCATGTATCTATTGAGTTTTTACCACATGCTAGATACTTCAAATATCTGGCTAAAAACTCCTTGTACATAAGATTGTGACCTCCGTCAATTACTGATTTTTAAAGCCCATCAGTGTTAATCTAAAAGGACATGGAGAAAAATTACAATTTGTCCAGGAAATGGGAATATGCAGATAACTTTCAGCTGGCATGCAGAAGGTCTTCATGGCTACCCTGAAGGTATTGAGGATGTAATAGCAAATAAAGCAAGGAGAATAGTCTTGCTTGAGGTTTCTGCAAAGAAAAACCACGACCTTTCTCCCATTGGATATTATCAAGGATATGTTTTTCCAGCCTCTGACAAGGAGGGTACAAGCCCCAAGATAAAGCAAATGTTTTGTTCATCAGAGCAGGGAGGGAAAAATAGCTTAAGTCTCTGATGACATTGTTGAGGAACTAAACTAACCAAACCTTACATGAGGACATTCTGTACTATAAGAAAATAAATTTGCAAATAAATAGTGAATTGGATTTGGGCTGAGCTTCAGTTTCTTGCCTGCTAAAGCACCTAGCTGATACCAGGCATCATCTGTTTGCATTACTTAAGTTCTGCACAGTCTGAAAGCCACAGGAGAATAGATGGAAGTGGCACAGCTCTGCCCAACAGTGTTCTGTCTTTTCTGTGGGAGATTTTTGTTTTTTGTTTTTTATGTTTTTTTGAGATGGAGTCTTGCTCTGTCACCCAGGCTGGAGTGCAGTGGCACAATCTCGGCTCACTGCAACCTCTGCCTCCCTGGTTCAAGGGATCCTCCTGCCTCAGCTTCTCAAGTAGCTGGGACTAGAGGCGAATCTTTTTATTTTTGTGGAGACAGGGTTTTGCCATGTTGGCCATGGCTGGTCTCGAACTCCTGACCCCAAGGAATTTGCCTGCCTTGGCCTCCCAAAGTGCTGGGATTAAAGGTGTGAGTCATGCACTCGGCTGGGGATTTTTATTGTGTTTTGAAAAAGGACACATTTGATGAGAGAACACATCTGTGGACAGAGAAACAAGACGAAGAACGGAGTTGTGTCTTTAAGGAAACTGTATATCAAATCCTTATTTTGTTTTTGAGCTTTTCCTGTAAAGCACACAGCGTAAAAAACTTCTCTTTTTTGGTAGTAATTCTCAGTTACCTTCAATTTAGTCAAATCTCAGCAGCTGTGAGTGGTGTGGCGAAATCCTGGGGAGTAAAAGATAGGAGTCATAAGAAGAATTCTATGATTCTGTTTGTCAAAGATAGAAGTCAGATCAGATTTTAAGCCCAGTCAACAGATCCACATGAAAGTAGTTTCTCAAATGGTCACAATATGCTACATTTCAGAAAATATTCCTTCCATCCCTTCCTATTTTTAATCTACTCAGGCATAGAGAAGATATTAATGATAAAAGCATAAATCATAGGCAGCATGGGGGTTGGAAATTCAGCAGGAGAATTGGGTCTTGAAGACTTCCCTCAACAGTTGGAATTGTTTGTGTGTAACCATGGTGATGGAAAGAAGAAAGCATTGCCTTGGATAACCATTCAGTTTTCCCTGCCAAGTTGCTGGTTGGCTTCATTCATTTTATCCAGCCAGTGCTTGGCTGAAATGTTTTTATCCACAATTGCCTAAAGGTTAATATAATTTCAAAACTATGGTCAAAGTTTGTGAGACATATTTTAATTTATTTTTACTGAGGACTGACTAAGCGCCTGGGAACAATTGATGATGATACCTAGAAACAGAAATTGAAATGTTGGAAGCAACAAGGACCTGAGGATTCATTAATCATCTGACTGCACGGATGAGGGTCCAGAAATCTAAATGCCTGCTGTCACTAGGCTGGTCAGCAGAGGAGAAGACTCGAGTTCAGGGTTCTTAAATCCTGATCCAATCTTCCTTCCACGGGGAAGTTCTAATGGCATTTTCTCTCGGCCTCCTTCAACTCTCCAACCAAGCTTTCATTTCTAAGATCTCAGGTGACTGTTTTGTGCAGGAGACGCACGAGGGGAGAAAAACACACACACAATACCTTTAAGGACAAACAACCTTTATCCCATGTAAATGGCAATGCAGATATAATAAGCCAATGATAAAATAAGCAAATTGATATAATAAGCAGATTGATGTAATAAGCAACTTGCAATGGGAAGGAGGGAAGGAAAAAAATATGTGTGTGTGTACATATATATATGTGTGCGTGTGTGTGTGTGTGTGTATATATATATGTGTATATATATATATATGTATATATATATATATTTACACTCACCAGACTATGGAGGATTCACCACCAGACTAGGAAGCAACAGCCTGGGCTCCAGAGTGCACAGATGAGGAGAGGTCTCATGAAGCTTGGGTGGAGTCCGGGACCCTAGCTCTTTTTATAACAAGTTGTTTGACATGAGGCCCAGTCACGAGGGCCCTTTGCGACTGGGCTCCAGGAACACAAAAAGGTCAACTTGTTTTTGCAACTGTCTATTGTTTTTCATTAACTAATGTATAGGAATAGATTGCAATACAGATTTCTCCGAAACAGCGCAGGGTGAATGCCTCAAGGGGCTCACACAACCTGTTTTGGGACTTGGTGACCATTGTTTGTGTCCATGTTCAATTGAGTTCAAATTGAATATTTAATTTTTCCTCCACAGTGATCTCTGGTAAAAAGATCTGATGCCTTAGAATGTTAGGGCTCCATGGAGCCTTGCAGATCATCCAGTTCCTAGACTAGACTCTAGTCCAAACACCTCACTTTACAGAGAGGAAAATGGATCCAGGGAGAAAAGCTGACTGCATTCCTACCATTAGCCAGAGACAGAAGAGGACTGGAACTCGGGTCTCCTGGTAGAGCTCAATGCTCTCTTTGCTGCCTTCTTTTTTTTTTTTTTTTTTTTTTTGAGACGGAGTCTCGCTCTGTCGCCCAGGCTGGAGTGCAGTGGCGCGATCTCGGCTCACTGCAAGCTCCGCCTCCTGGGTTCACGACATTCTCCTGCCTCAGCCTCTCCGAGTAGCTGGGACTACAGACGCCAGCCACCTCGCCCGGCTAATTTTTTTTTTGTATTTTTAGTAGAGACGGGGTTTCACCGTGGTCTCGATCTCCTGACCTCGTGATCCGCCCGCCTCGGCCTCCCAAAGTGCTGGGATTACAAGCGTGAGCCACCGCGCCCGGCCTGCTGCCTTCTTTTAGATTAATTTTTGTGATTCAGTTTTTATGTCCTTTGTTGGCTTGGTAGCTACAACTGTTTGTTTTGTTATTTTGCAGGTTCTTTAAAGTTTATAGTATACATCTTTATCTTATTACAGTCTTTGTTCGACTGATAGTATATTGCCACTTCACACATAGTATAACAACATTATGTTTCTTCCTTTCCAGCTTTTGTGTTGTTGTCATACATTTTACTTGTGCGTATTCAATAAATCCCAAAATACATGGTTACTATTTGTTTTTAAATAGTTAATTATAGTTAAAAGAGATTAAATAATAAGAGGAAGAATACCTTACATATATACCCATGTAATTACCATTTCCTCTGCTCGTCATTCCTTTGTGTGAATCTAGGTTTTCATCAGGTATCCTTTTCCTTTGGTGGTACATTTTTTCAGCTTTTGCAGGTCTGAAAAAGTCTTTATTTCACTTTCTTTTTTTATATGTAAAAATTTAAGACATAATTTATACATATAAATTACATATGTAATTTAATCCATAAAAATCGTTCAAGTCCAATTTTGTTACATGGATATATTGCGTAAAATGAAGTCTGGGCTATTGGGATATATATCACCTGAATAACGTACATTGCATTCATTGAGGAATTTCTTATTCCTCGTCCGCCTCCCACCCTCCCACCCTTCCAAGTCTCCAGTGTCTATCACCAAATGTCCATGTATACACGCTATTTAGCTCCTACTTATAAGTGAGAACATGCAGTATTTGAATTTCTGTTTCTGAATTCACACCCATGTTGCTGCAAAAGACATGATTTTATTTTCCTTTTATGGCTGAATAGTATTCCATTGTGTAATATACCACATTTTCTTTTTTTATTTTCATTATATATCTATTTTTAATTTTACTTTAAGTTCTAGGGTACATGTGCAGATTTGTTACATATGTATACATGTGCCGTGTTGGTGTGCTGCACCTGTTAACTTGTCATTTACATTAGGTATATCTCCTAATGCTATCCCTCCCCCCTTCCCCCACCCCACAACAGGCCCCAGTGTGTGATATTCCCCACCCTGTGTCCATGTGTTCTTATTGTTCAATTCCCACCTATGAGTGAGAACACGTGGTGTTTGGTTTTCTGTCCTTGCGATAGTTTGCTCAGAATGATGGTTTCCAGCTTCATCCATGTCCCTACAAAGGACACGAACTCATCCTTTTTTATGGCTGCATAGTATTCCATGGTTTATATGTGCCACATTTTCTTAATCCAATCTATTGTTGTTGGACATTTGGGTTGCTTCCAAGTCTTTGCTATTGTGAGTAGTGCCACAATAAACATATGTGTGCATGTGTCTTTATAGCAGCATGATTTACAATCCTTTGGGTATATGCCCAGTAATGAGATGGCTGGGTCAAATGGTATTTCTAGTTCTAGATCCCTGAGGAATCGCCACACTGTCTTCCACAATGGTTGAACTAGTTTATAGTCCCACCAACAGTGTAAAAGTGTTCCTATTTCTCCACATCCTCTCCAGCACCTGTTGTTTCCTGACTTTTTAATGATGGCCATTGTAACTGGTGCGAGATGGTATCTCATTGTGGTTTTGATTTGCATTTCTCTGATGGCCAGTGATGATGAGCATTTCTTCATGTGTCTGTTGGCTGCATAAATGTCTTCTTTTGAGAAGTGTCTGTTCATATCCTTCGCCCACTTTTTGATGGAGTTGTTTGATTTTTTTTGTAAATTTGTTTAAGTTCTTTGTAGATTCTGGATATTAGCCCTTTGACAACGGGTAGATTGTAAAAATTTTCTCCCATTCTGTAGGTTGCCTGTTCACTCTGATGGTAGTTTCTTTTGCTATGCAGAAGCTCTTTAGTTTAATTAGATCCCATTTGTCAATTTTGGCTTTTGTTGCCATTGCTTTTGGTGTTTTAGACATGAAGTCCTTGCCCATGCCTATGTCCTGAATGGTATTGCCTAGGTTTTCTTCTAGGATTTTTTATGTTTTAGGTCTTACATTCAAGTCATTAATCCATCTTGAATTGATTTTTGTATAAGGTGTAAAGAAGAGATCCATTTTCAGCTTTCTACATATGGCTAGCCAGTTTTCCCAGCACCATTTATTAAATAGGGAATCCTTTCCTCATTTCTTGTTTTTGTCAGGTTTGTCAAAGATCAGATGGTTGTAGATGTGTGGTATTATTTCCGAGGGCTCTATTCTGTTCCATTGGTCTATATTCTGTTTTGGTACCAGTACCATGCTCTTTTGGTTACTGTAGCCTTGTAGTATAGTTTGAAGTCAGGTAGCATGATGCCTCCAGCTTTGTTCTTTTGGCTTAGGATTGTCTTGGCAATGTGGGCTCTTTTTTGGTTCCATATGAACTTTAAAGTAGTTTTTTCCAATTCTGTGAAGAAAGTCATTGATAGCTTGATGGGGATGGCACTGATTCTATAAATTACCTTTAGCAGTATGGCCATTTTCACAATATTGATTCTTCCTATCCGTGAGCATGGACTATTCTTCCATTTGTTTGTGTCCTCTTTTATTTTGCTGAGCAGTGGTTTTTAGTTCTCCTTGAAGAGGTCCTTCACATCCCTTGTAAGTTTTATTCCTAGTTATTTTATTCTCTTTGAAGCAATTGTGAATGGGAGTTCACTCATGATTTGGGTCTCTGTTTGTCTGTTATTGGTGTATAGGAATGCTTGTGATTTTTGCACATTGATTTTGTATCCTGAGACTTTGCTGAAGTTACTTATCAGCTTAAGGAGATTTTGGGCTGAGACGATGGGGTTTTCTAAATATACAATCATGTCATCTGCAAACAGGGACAATTTGATTTCCTCCTTTTCTAATTGAATACCCTTTATTTCTTTCTCTTGCCTGATTTATGCAGTCATCCATTGATGGATGTTTAGGATAATTCCCTATCTTTGCTATTGTGAAGAGTGCTGTGATAAACATATGTGTACAGCTATCTTTTTGATATAATGATGACTTTTCCTTTGGATAGACACTCAGTTGTGGGATTGCTGGATCAAATGGTAGTTCTCTATTTAGTTTTTTGAAAAATTTCCATGCTGTTTTCTATAGAGGTTTTGCTAATTTACATTCCCACCAACAATGTATCAGTTAGTTTTTGACTTTTTAATGGTAGCTATTCTGACTGGTATAAGATGATATATCATTGTGGTTTTAATTTGCATTTCTCTGGTAATTAGTGATGTTGAACATTTTCAAAACATGGGTGGCCATTTGTATGTCTTCCTTTGAAAAATGTCTCATCCTGTCCTTCACCCACTTTTAAATAAGGTTATTATTTTTTTTTTTGAGTTGCTTGAGTTCTTTGTAAATTTTGGATATTAGCCCCTTATTGGTTGCATAGTTTGCAAATATTTTCTCTCATTCTGCAGGTTATTCACTTCGTGGGTTATTTATTTTGCTATACAGAAGCTTTTTAATTAAGTCCAATTTATCTATTTTTGTTTTTGTTGCTTGTATTTTTCAGTTGGCTTTCATTTTTGTTTGTTTTTTAAACTTATTTACATATGCATTTTTATTCTATTTTGTTTTTTATTTTCAAAGCTTTTGGGGGGAACAGGTGGTGTTTCGTTACAGGAATAAGTTCTTTAGTGGTAATTTCTGAGATTTTGGTGCACCCATCCCCCGAGCAATATCACTGTACCCAATTTGTAGTCTTTTATTCCTCACCCCGCTCCCACCCTTTCTCCTGAGACCCCGAAGTCCATTGTATCATTCTCATGCCTTTGTATCCTCATAACTTAGTTCCCACTTATGAGTCAGAACATACAATGTTTGGTTTCCCATTCCTGAGTTACTTCACTTAGAATAATGGTCTCCAATCCCATCCAGGTTGCTGCGAATGTTATCATTTGGTTTCTCTTTATGGCTGAGTAGTATTCCGTGGTATATATGTATATGTATGTATGTATGTGTATATATGTGTATATATACATACATATATACACATATATACATACATATATGCATATATACACATACATATATACATATATGCATATATATACCATATATATACCACAATTTCTTTTTTTCTTTATTTCTTCTAAAAAATGGGATATGTGTGCAGAACGTGCAGGTTTGTTACATAAGTATACATGTGCCATGGTGTGGTTTGCTGCACCTACTGACTCATCCTCTAAGTTCCCTCCCCTCACCCCCAAACACCCCACAGGCCCTGGTGTGTGTTGTTTCCCTCTCTTCGTCCATGTGTTCTCAATGTTAAGCTCCTACTTGTGAGTGACAACATGTGGTATTTGATTTTCTGTTCTTGTGTTAGTTTGCTGGGGATGATGGCTTCCAGCTTTATCCATGTCCCTGCAGAAGACATGAGCTCATTTCTTGTCGTGGCTGCATAGTATTCCATCGTGTATGTGTACCACATTTTCTTTATCCAGTCTATCATTGATAGACACTTGGGTTGGTTCCATTTCTTTGCTATTGTAAACAGTGTTGCAATAAATATATGTGTGCATGTGTTTTTATAGTAGAATGATTTATATTCTTTTGGGTATATACTCAGTAATGGGATTGCCAGGTCAAATGGTATTTCTGGTTCTAGATCCTTGAGGAATCGCCACAGTGTCTTTCACAATGGTTGAACTAATTTACATTCCTACCAACAGTGTAAAAGCATTCCTATTTCTCCACAGCCTTGCCAGCATCTATTGGTTCCTGATTTTTTAATAATTGCCATTCTGACTGGCATAAGATGGTATCTCATTGTGATTTTGATTTGCCTAGATTAAACCAGGAAGAAAGAGAAACTCTGAACAGACCAATAACAAGCAGAGAGATTGACATGGTAATACAAAAAATTGCCAACCAAAAAATGTCCAGGACCAGACAGGTTCACAGCTGAATTCTATCAGACATTCAAGACGAGTGGGTACCAATTCTGTTAACACTATTCCACGAGAGAGAGAGGGAATCCTCTCTAAATAATTCTTTGAAGCCAGTATCAGCCTAATACCAAAACCAAGAAAGGACATCACAAAAAAAGAAAACTACAGACCAATATCTCTGATGAATGTAGATGCAGAAAAAGCATATACGGCTTTTATTACCTTAAGGTATATCCTTTCTATGCTGATTTTGCTGAGGGTTTTAATCATAAAGCGATGCTGGATTTTGCCAAATGCTTTTTCTGCATCTATTGAGATGATTACGTGATTTTTGTTTTTAATTCTGTTTATGTGATGTATCACATTTATTGACTTGCATATGTTAAACCATCCCTGTATCCCTCGTATAAAACTCACTTGATCATGGTGGATTATCTTTCTGATATGTTGAATTTGGTTAGCTAGAATTTTATTAAGGATTTTTGCATCTACATTCATCAGGGATATTGGTTTGTAGTTTTCTTTTTTTTACGTCCTTTCCTGGTTTTGGTATTTGGCTGCTACTGGCTTCATAGAATGATTTAGGGAGGATTCCCTCTCTCTCTAACTTATGGAATAGTGTCAATAGAATTGGTACCCATTCGTCTTTGAATGTCTGATAGAATTCAGCTGTAAGTCTGCCTGGTCCTGGACATTTTTTTGGTTGGCAACTTTTTTTTTATTACCATGTCAATCTTGCTGCTTGTTATTGGTCTGTTCAGAGTCTCTATTTCTTCCTGGTTTAATCTAGGAGGGTTGTATGTTTCCAAAAATTTATCCATTTCCTCTAGGTTTTCTAGTTTATGTGCACAAAGGTGTTCATAGTAACCTTGAATGATTTTTGTGTTTCTGTGGTATCAGTTGTAATATATCCCATTTCATTTCTAATTGAGCTTATTTGGATCTTCTCTCTTCTTTTCTTGGTTAATCTTGTTAATGGTTTATCAATTTTATTTATCTTTTCAAAGAACCAGCTTTTTGTTTCATTTATTTTTGTATTTTTTGGTTTCAATTTCATTTAGTTCTGCTCTGATTTTTTTTCTTCTGTTGGGTTCGGGTTTGATTGTTTCTTATTTCTCTAGTTCCTTGAGGTGTCACCTTAGATAATCTCTTTGTGCTCTTTCAGACTTTTTGATGCAGGCATTTAAGGCTATGAACTTTCCTCTTAGCACCACTTTTGCTCTATCCCAGAGGGTTCGATAGGTTGTGTCAGTATTATTGTTCAGTTCAAAGAATTTTTAAATTTCCATCTTGATTTCATCGTTCATCCAGTGATCATTCAGGAGCAGGTTATTTAGTTTCCATGTATTTGCATGGTTTTGAGGGTTCCTTTTGGAGTTGATTTCCAATTTTATTCTACTGTGGTCTGAGAGAGTACTTGGTATCATTTCAATTTTCTTAAATTTATTGAAACTTGTTTTGTGACCTATCATATGGTCTGTCTTGGAGAAGTTCCATGTGCCAGTGAATGAATGTGTACTCTGCAGTACTCTGCAGTTCTTGGGTAGAATGTTCTGTAAATATCTGTTAAGTTTATTTGTTCTAGTATAAAGTTTAAATCCATTGTTTCTTCATCGACTTTCTGTCTTGATGACCTGTATAGTGTTTTCAGTGGAATATTGAAGTCTCCCATTATTATTGTGTTGCCATCTATCTCATTTCTTAGTAGTGATTGTTTTATAAATTTTGGAGCTCCAGTGTTAAGTGCATATATATTTAGGATTGTGATATTTTCCTGTTGGACGAGTCCTTTTATCATTATATAACATCCCTCTTTGTCTTTTTGGACTGTGTTGCTTTAAAGTTTGTTTTGTCTGTTATAAGAAAAGCTACTCCTGCTCGCTTTTGGTGTCCATTTGCAGGGACTATCTTTTTCCACCCTTTTACCTTAAGTTAATGTGAGTCCTATGTGTTCGGTGAGTCTCTTGAAGACAGAAGATACTTTCTTGGTAAATTCTTATCCATTTTGCTATTCTGTGTCTTGTAAGTGGAGCATTTAGGCCATTTACATTCAAAGTTAGTATTGAGATGCGAGGTACTACTTTTTCATTGTGCTATTTGTTGCCTGAATACCTTTTAAAAATTTATTTTGTTTTAGTTTTATAGGTCCTATGAGACTTATGTTTCAAAGAAGTTCTATTTTGGTGTATTTTGAAGATTTGTTTCAGGATTTAGAGCTCCTTTTAGCAGTTCTTGTAGTACTGCCTTGGTAGTGGCAAATTCTCTCAGCATTTGTTTGAAAAAACTGTATATTTCCTTTATTTACTAAGTTTAGTTTTGCTGGATACAAAATTCTTGGCTAATAATTGTTTTGTTTTAGGAGGCTGAATATAAGTCCCCAATCTCTTCTACCATGTAGCCTTTCTGCTGAGAAATCTGCTGTTAATCTGATAGGTTTTCTTTTATAGGTTACCTGGTGCTTTTGGATCACAACTCTTAAGATTCTTTTCTTTGTCTTGACTTTAAATAACCTGATGACTATGTACCTAGGAGATGATCTTTTTCCAATAAATTTCCCAGGTGTTCTTTAAGCTTCTTGTAGTTGGATGTCTAGATCTCTAGCAAGGCAAGGGAAGTTTTCCTGGATTATTCCATTGTTATGTTTTTCGAGCGTTTAGATTTCTCTTCTTCCTCAGGGGCACCAGTTATTCCTAGGTTTGGTCATTGAACATAATCCCAAACTTCTTGGAGACTTTGTTCATTTTTTAAAAATTCTCTTTTATTTGTCTTTTTGGGATTGGGTTAATTCATAAACCTTGTCTTCAAGGTCTGAAGTTCTTTCTTCTGCTTGTTCAATTTTATTGCTGAGAATTTCCAGTGCATTTTGCATTTCTCTAAGTGTGTCTTTCATTTCTGGAAGTTGTGATTGTTTTTTATTTATGCTATGTATTTCACTGAAGATTTTCTCCTTCATATCTTCTATCTTTTTAAACAATTTCTTCAAGTTGCATTCCACCTTTCTCTGGTGCACCTTTGATTAGCTTAATAATTGACGTTCTGAATTCTTTTTCTGGCAAGTCAATGATTTCTTCTTGGTTTGGATCCATTGCTGGTGAGCTAATGTGATCTTTTGGGGGTGTTAAAGAACCTTGTTTTGTCATATTACCAGAATTGTTTTTCTGGTTCCTTCTCATTTGGTTAGACTATGTCAGAGGGATTATCTTGGGCTCAGGGGCCGCTGTTCAGATTCTTTTGTTCCACAGGGTGCTCCCTTGATGTAATGCTCTCCCCTTTTTCCTAGGGATGTGGCTTCCTGAAAGCTGAACTGTAGTGATTGTTATTTCTCTTCTGGATCTAGCCACCCAGTAGAGATACCAGGCTCCTGGCTGGTGCTGGGGGGTGTCTGCACAGAGTCCTATAATGTAAATTGTCTGCAGGTCTCTCAGCCTTGGATAGCAGCACTTGCTCCAGTGGAGGTGGCAGGGAAGTGAAATGGACTCTGTGAAGGTACTTTGTTGTAGTTTTGTTTATTGCACTAGTTTTGTGCTGGTTGGCCTCCTGCGAGGAGTTGTCATTTTTAAGACAGCATCAGCTATGGTAGTATAGGGAGAATCAGGAAGTGGTTGGGGGCCTTAGAGCTTTCAAGAAAATATGTCCTTTGTCTTTGGCTACCAGGGTGGGTAGAAAAGGACCATCAGGTGGAGGCAGGGTTAGGTGTGTCTGAGCTCAGACTTTCCTTGGGCGGGGCTTGCTGCAGCTGCTGCAAGGGGCTGGGGGTGTGGTTCTCAGGCTAATGGAGTTATGTTCCCAGGGGGATTATGGCTGCTTCTGCTCTTTCATGCAGGTTGCCAGGGAAGTGGGGGAAAGCCAGCAGTTACAAGCCTCACCCAACTCTCATGCAGCCCAAAAGACCAGTCTCACCATCACTGTGCCCTGCAAGCCCTCACACAGCAGTACTGAGTTTGTTTCCAGGCAGCGGGTGAGCAGGGTTGGGAACTTGCCCCAGACTACCAGCTTCCTGGGTTTGAAAGCAAGCAGGGCTTTCAGTTTTTGTGCCTCTCCACCAGCATGGCTTCTGTGCTGTGTCCGCACTCTGGATTCACCCCTTCCCCTGAGTTCTGTCCAGGAAACTTTCGTTTGGTTACAGAGTTCAGCTGGAAGTTTCCTTCTCCCTGTGGTCTTTTCCCAGTTCCTCTGGCAGCTAACACCAAGGACCTCTGTGAGACAAAGTCAGAAATGGCTTTTCTAGGGACCGAGAGAGACCACAGAGCTCTTCCTGCTGATTCTTGTACCCCTGTATTTTGCTCAGTTCTCTAACATTGTCTTAGCTCCAGGTGAGGTCAAAACCTTCACCTGTGATCTGGACCTTCAGGTTACCCAGTGAGGGTGTGTGTTTGGGGGTAGACGATCCCTCCTTCAGACTTTGGGCACTCACAGTTTTGGGGCTGTCTCCTGGGGCCTGCAGGAGCAATCCACTTCTTTCAAAGGGTCTGTGGATTCTCTCGGATTTCCTGTTATGTTCCTTCAGTAGTTCTTGGGGTAAAAGTTCATGATGTGAGTCTCCACATGCTGCTCTGTTTGTCTGAGTGGGAACTGCAATTTAAACCTGTCTCCTGTCTGCCATTTTCCTCTAACTCCAACCCTCATTTTTGAAGGATATTTTTGCTGGATATAAAATTCTAGGTTGACAAACTCTAGTAGCCTTGGTCTCTCCAGGTTTGTCTCAATTCGATAGTCTGTTGGGATCTACCTGAGTTCCTCCTCCCTGAGCTGCAGTCTGGAGCCTGCTCTCAAGGCAGTAATCTGGGACAACCACAGGGCTTATCTCCTATGTTCCCCATTTCTCAAGGACCATTGTCTCTCGTTACTTGATGTTCAATGTCTTTAGAATCATTGGTTTATATAACTTGTCTGTTTTGTTTTGTTTTTATTGTTGTCCTTTCAGGAAGGAGGGTAAATTTGGTCCTAGTTACTCTATCTTGGCTCAATGCAGAGGTATGGGGTGGTAAAAATGTAATATTAGTAAATTTGGAGACATTTCTCCTGCTCTAGGGTTTTATCAGGGGTCAGGGTACCTCATGTAATGCTAAGACATAGGCTGGCAGGAGCCTCTCTGACCTGCAGCCAGTCTGTGCAGGTGGCTACTGAGACATCTTTTGTCTCTATGGCCCCTCCATCCTGGGAGCTGTCTTGGCTGCATCTGAGCTCTCCTGGATAACCAGGAGTTTTTGCCAGTCTGTTTGGCTCCATTAACCTCTAGACCTAGCACACTGTAGCCATTTTCTCTCTTTTTGGGATTTGTTAATCTTTGTAGGCCTTTGCTGAGAGGATGTGCAGGCTCCTATTCCAGGAACACATTGATTTCTTGGCTTTCACCACCTCTCTCTCTCTCTCTCTCTCTCTCTCTCCCTGTCTCTCCCTACCCTTTTCCTTTATCCCCTCCTTAGCCTTGGAGAAATACTTTTTTATATAAGGTAGGAGTGGGTATTATATATTAGGAGTGGGTAGTGAGTGGTACTCACTGTAAGTGAGTACTTTAAATTTCCCTGGAGTCCTGGGTTTTGGGAACACAGAATGCAGAGTCTCTCAAGCTATTCTTGCTTTCTGCCTGCCATGTTCTTCCCTGGAGGCAATGTAAAGCAAGTTATTTGATTTAAGAGCATAGGTAGGAAAAATCACGCCATGACAAAAAAACCCCTCTTCAAACCAGTTATGCCAAAATAATAAGAATTACCCATTTTCTGGAAATCTTACCTTTTGAATTTATCTGTTTATGGTTATTTAAAAACTAACAAAGTATTTTTTAGGGATGGTATGCTAAACAGAGGCTTAACTTCTTTAAACTTTTTTAGCATTGCTATATTTGCTTGGAAAATGTAAGCTAGATTTGATATATTTAATTACTTGGCTGTATTCAACAGTAGTGTTCAACATGGCACACAAAGCTGGTATTTTTAGCATCCTGAATAAGGAGATGTGTCTTCCCTGCCACATACACAGAAATTTAACTTGATACATTATTGATGTATCCTCAATGTTCAGTTTCTATACATAATTTTTATCCAATAAAATTGTTTAAATATTTAAGTTGCTTAATTGTGTAACTGTAGCACTCTGAAGTATTTGGCATAGCCTAGATTCCAGTCTCTGCAATTCTCCTTTCCTTAGCTACGGTCGTGGGACCCTAAAACAGCCCCAAGCTGGTATCTAGGATCAATTCTGACTTAAAGTAATAGAACTTATGACTTATATATCCACACTATAAGATAAATTTTCCAGTGGTTCCCAGGTTGCTCCTGACCTAGTGCTTCAAGTTCACAAACTGGGCCTTTGTTTTACTTCTGAGACACAGACCCACTCTGTGTCCCACTTCTGGTGCTTGAGCCTTTTCTCCACAACATATCTAGTATTGCTGTATTTCCAGGGTTGGGTTACTGCCTTCTAGAAGAGTGGGTGGGCCCTTTCATCTTCAGGCTATCTTCTCCAGGGTTAGTGATGTGCCCACACACCTAGATTTCTGTATATCTCCTATTCTCACATTCTTAAGTTTAAAGCTCTGCCTATTTGTTGGACACTATCATAGGGCCCGAGGGAGTTTTCTGACAGTTCACTGAAAAATCAACTGACAAAAGGCAGATTGAAAAGAGAAATCGCCTACACATGTATCAGTGTGCATGGGACTCTTACAAAATAATATTTCAAAACTACCTGCCAAATGGTTGATGCTTTTATACCATCATGAGGTTACTGAAAGAATGGAGGCTCAGAGCATGGCCAAAAGCAGATTATAGTGGTAAATCATGATACAGTGGCAAGACAGGTTATGGGAGGGAGATAATAGGCCTGGCTAGCACAGGTGGTCCTGATGTAGATGAAACCTCAGAAATAGCAGCCCTCTGAGATAATAGATAACAAATGTCTCTTCAGGCCTTTAAAAGTGTCAGATCCTTAGTTAATCTTTAGTTAATCTTTCATAGATTCAGACAAAGGAGGGCTTCAGAGAAAACCTGGATGCATTAATTCAAATTGTTTACAGACACAAATCTCCCCTACAAAAGACAGCTTTGTAAGACTACTTCTGTCTGTGGGCCCTCTGTACAATCATCTCAAAATATGTCAAAGAAGTATATTTTGGGATGAAATATTTTGATTTCCTTCACTATGCTGCTCAGAGGCATATTTTTTCTTAAGAACATTGTGGCTTATATATAAAATCCTCTGCTTTAGTAAGTGTACCTGTGTACCCAGTGGCTGCTACCACATATCTCAGCTGTCTGAGATCTGTGTCCTCTTAGCACCTCCTAGGAGATAGCTCAGCTCTATGCCTCTGTGTTACAATCTAACCAAGAGTTATATGTTATACGTATATATATGTGCTATGGTCTGAATATTTTTATCTACCTCAAATCCATCAAATCCACATGTTGAAACCTGATCACCAATGTGATGATATTAGGAGGTGGGACCTTTAAGAGCTGAGTAAGTCATGACAGTAGAACTCTCATGAATGGTATCAGTGCCCTTATAAAAGAGATCTGAGAGAACTTCCTCACCCTTTCCACCATATGAGGACACAGCAAGAAGGCTCATCTATGAGCCAGGAAATAGTACTTCACCAGACACTGAATCTGTGGTGCCTGGATCTTGGACTTCACAGTCTCCAGAACTGTGAGATATATATATAGTTTTGGTTTTTATAAGCTACCAGCTTATGGCATTTTGTTTTAGCATTCTGAATAGACTAAGACAGAAAATTCGTACCAGGAGTTGGGTGTTGCTATAATAAAGAACTAACATGTGGAAACTGTTTTGGAACTAGGTAATGGGTAGAGGCTTTAAGACTTTTGAGGTACATGCCAGAAAAAGCCTACATTGCCGTGAACAGTTAAGGGCAATTCTACCGAGGACCCAAAAATGAAAGAGGAGAGCTGTAGAGAAAGCCTCAATTTTCTCAGAAAATACCTCACCAATCTTGAACAGAATGTTGATAGGAATAGTGATGATACAGACCATTCTGATGAAGTTTCACATGGTAATGAGGAACATGTTATTGGAAACTGGAGGAAAGGGCAACCTTGTTATAAAGTCACAAAGAACTTGGCTGAATTGTGTTTCTGTTCTAGTGTTGTGTGGAAAGTGGAACTTGTGAGTGATGAAATTGGATATTTGGCTGAGGAAATTTCTAAGTAAAGTGTTTAAAGGTATGGTTGGCTTCTCATAACTGCATATAGTAAAGCAAAAAAAGACAAAAATGACTTAAAGATGGAATTTTTTTTTTATTTTTATTATTATACTTCAGGTTTTAGGGTACATGTGCACAATGTGCAGGTTTGTTACATATGTATCCATGTGCCATGTTGATTTCCTGCACCCATTAGCTCATCATTTAGCATTAGGTATATCTCCTAATGCTGTCCCCGCCCCCCCCACCCCCCACCCCACAACAGTACCCGGAATGTGATGTTCCCCTTCCTGTGTCCATGAGTTCTCATTGTTCAATTCCCACCTATGAGTGAGAACATGCGGTGTTTGGTTTTTTGTCCTTGCGATAGTTTACTGAGAATGATGTTTTCCAGTTTCATCCATGTCCCTACAAAGGACACGAACTCATCATTTTTTATGGCTGCATAGTATTCCATGGTGTATATGTGCCACATTTTCTTAATCCAGTCTATTGTTGTTGGACATTTGGGTTGGTTCCAAGTCTTTGCTATTGTGAATAGTGCCGCAATAAACATACGTGTGCATGTGTCTTTATAGCAGCATGATTTATAGTCCTTTGGGTATATACCCAGTAATGGGATGGCTGGGTCAAATGGTATTTCTAGTTCGAGATCCCTGAGGAATCGCCACACTGACTTCCACAATGGTTGAACTAGTTTACAGTCCCACCAACAGTGTAAAAGTGTTCCTATTTCTCCACATCCTCTCTAGCACCTGTTGTTTCCTGATTTTTTAATGATGGCCATTCTAACTGGTGTGAGATGGTATCTCACTGTGGTTTTGATTTGCATTTCTCTGATGGCCAGTGATGATGGGCATTTCTTCATGTGTTTTCTGGCTGCATAAATGTCTTCTTTTGAGAAGTGTCTGTTCATGTCCTTTGCCCACTTTTTGATGGGGTTGTTTGTTTTTTTCTTGTAAGTTTGTTTGAGTTCATTGTAGATTCTGGATATTAGCCCTTTGTCAGATGAGTAGGTTGCAACAATTTTCTCCCATTCTGTAGGTTGCCTGTTCACTCTGATGGTAGTTTCTTTTGCTGTGCAGAAGCTCTTTAGTTTAATGAGATCCCATTTGTCAATTTTGGCTTTTGTTGCCATTGCTTTTGGTGTTTTAGACATGAAGTCCTTGCCCACGCCTATGTCCTGAATGGTATTGCCTAGGTTTTCTTGTAGGATTTTAATGGTTTTAGGTCTAACATTTAAGTCTTTAATCCAAAAGATGGAATTGTTAATCAAAGGGAAACAAAACTTAATAATCTGGAAACTTCTCAGCCTATCCATACTGGAAAAAAATGAGAAAGACTTTTTTTTGGGGAAAGAACAAGTGTGTGGTTCTGCAATCATTTGAAAAGGAGATTAGCATGGATTGGTCATCTCAACAGAAGCCAGATGTTATTTATTAAGACAATGCAAGAATGACCCCCAAAGGCATTTTGAAGATCATTGTGACTGTCCCTCCCAAGAGAGGCCAAGAGTGTGAGGACCTGGGAGCGGAATAATTTCAAGGTACCATTCCCTGGTATGCTGATGCAGTGCTCCTTGGCCACTAAGTGTGGGTTCAGTGGGCCCAGGTATGGTGTGGACTATAGTGGCCACTTTTCTGGAGGACATGGCTGGTAAGCCTTGGTGGGGTCCACAAGGTGCCGTCTCTGTCCACATACAAAGTTCATGAGCCATGGAGCCATAGCACTAATACCTAGATTTTGAAGGATGATGGTGCCTGGAGCCTTGTGCACATGATCCAAGCAGAGAGCAGCCACAAAGCCTGGGCAACTGCAGAGAGTTACCACTAAGGTAATGCCTAGTGGTGCTGTAGAGTTGGGGCCAACACTGCTACCCTAGATTGGTAGAGCAAGCAGCACATGTTTCTAGCCTGGAGGAGCTTCGGGTATGCAACTTCAACCTATAAGAACTGTGGTGAGAGTTGAGCCCAGCAAAGCCATGGGGTGGGGTTAGCCAGAGCCTTTGGGGCCAACCTTCTACTCCAGTATGTCCAGAAGGTGAGACATCAAGTCAAAGAAGATTATGTTTGAGTTTTAATATTTAATAATGTTTGCCCTATTGATTTTGAACTTCCTTGGCACCTGTTCCACTTTCTTCTTTTCTATTTCTCCCTTTTGGAATGGGAATGTCCATCCTATGCCTATCCTACCATTGCATTTTGGAAGCACATAGCTTATTTGATTTAACAGGTTCACAGCTAGAGAGCAATTTGCCTCAGGATGAATTGTACCTTAGGTCTTACTCATATTTAATTTAGATGATATTTAGATGAGACTTTGCCTTTAGACCTTGAAGTTGATGCTGAAATGTGTTAAGACTTTTGGAGCTATTATGATGAAATAAATATATTTTGTATTTGAGAAGGACATGAATTTTGGGGAGCCAGGGGTAGAATGCTGTGGTCTAAATATTTGTCTTCACTCAAAGTTCATAAGTTGAAACCGAATCACATATAGTGATGGCATTGGAAAGTGGGGCTTTGGGAGGTGACTAGGTCTTGAGGATAGAGCCCTTATTAATTGGATTAGTGCCTGATATGGTTTGGCTGTGTTCCCACCCAAATCTCATCTTGAATTGTAGTCCCCATTTTCCCCACGTGTCATAAGAGGGACATGGTGGGAGGTAATTGAGTCATGGGGGCGGTTACCCTCATGCTGCTCTCGTGATAGTGAATGAGTTCTCATGAGATCTGATGGTTTTATAAGGGGCTTTCCCCCCTTTTGCTTGGCACTTCTCCTTGCTGCTGCCATGTGAAGAAGGATGTGTTTGCTTCCCCTTCAGCCATGATCATAAGTTTCCTGAGGCCTCCCTAACCATGCTGAACCATGAGTCAATTAAAACTCTTTCCTTTATAAATTACCCAGTTATGGGTATGTCTTTATTAGCAGCATGACAATGGACTAATACAGTGCCCTTATAAAAGATGTCTGAGACACACACACACACACGCACACCATGTCTTAATCTGATGTATATTTAATCTCTCTCACATTTTTTTTTTTTTTTTTTTGAGACAGAGTCTCGCTCTGTCACCCAGGCTGGAGTGCAGTGGCTTGATCTCGGCTCACTGCAAGCTCCGCCTTCCGAGTTCACGCCATTCTCCTGCCTCAACCTCCCGAGTAGCTGGGACTACAGGCACCCGCCACAGTGCCTGGCTAATTTTTTGTATTTTTAGTAGAGATGGGGTTTCACCATGTTAGCCAGGATGGTCTCCATCTCCTGACCTCGTGATCCGCCTGCCTCGGCCTCCCAAAGTGCTGGAATTACAGGTGTGAGCCATCGCGCCTGGCCTCTCTCTCACTTTTAAGACATACGATATTATTCTGGCAATATTAACCCTTGAATCCACCACATCCTACTTCACCCTTCCACACCTGACATTGTCTGAAATTTATCTAGTAAGCAATTTCACCACCATCTTCCTGTCAGCAGCTGGAATAGTAACCATCCTTTGGCAGAAAAGATAATGGAGTGTTGGCGGAGGGGAGTCTGGGCCACTTTCTTTCATTCACTCATCCATTCAATGTTTTCACAAATATCCATTGAGCACATACTGTGTGCCTAATACTCTCTAGGCACTTTTTGTACAGAAAACAGCAACGTGAGAAAAATTCTTTTTTTCATGGAGTTTATATTGTATTAATAGCTGAGAGAGCAGGTAAAATACAAAAGTTCAAGATGTCACATCCAGCACAATATCATGAAGGAAAATAAAGCAGGATAAAATTATAGAAGAGAAAGATGCGTGTGTGTGTGCCTGTGCATGTATGTGTGATGTGTATTAGATATGATATTAAATACAGTGGTCATGAATTGCCTACCTAATAAGATTTCATTTAAATAGTGACCTAAATTAAAGGAGAGTGAGAAACATGCCTTATGGATGTCTAGGGCAAAGAGCAGTCCTGGCAAGAGACAGAAAGTGGAAAGACCCTTAAAGGGAGTGGGCTGAATGTGTGCAGGGAACAGCAACGACACCAGGGCTGTTGGTACGCTGTAAGCAAGTGCATTTATCATGATATTGAGAAGTCAGAGAAATAGCTATGGCCAAACCATGTAGATCACTGTGCATGAGATGGGAAGCCACTGGAGATTTTGAGCAGAGTAGTGACAACGTTGGATGTTTCAATGAACTCTCTGAATGCCCTGTGGATAATAGAAGGTAAAGGGCAAGTGTGGAATCTGGGAGACCAGTTGGGAAGTTATTGCAACAGTCCAGGTAAAGGATGATGGTAATTTTGATGAGGGTGGTAATGGTAGAAGTAGTGATAAGTATTTTGATTCAGGGTATGTTTTCCAAGTAGATATGGAAGGATTTGCTGGCATCTGTATGTCCTTTGCAGGGACGTAGATGGAACTGGAGGCCATTATCCTTAGCAAGCTAACACAGGAACAGAAAACCAAATACCACAAGTTCTCACTTATAAGTGGGAGTTAAATGATGAGAACACATAGACACATAGAGGTAAACAACACTCACTGGGGCCTTTTGGAGGGTGGAGGGTGGGAGGAGGGAGAGGATCAGGAAAAATAATGAATGGGTACTAGGCTAAACACCTGGGTGATCAAATAATCTGTACAACAAACCCACATGACACAAGTTTATCTATGTAACAATCCTGCACTTTCATTCCTGAACCTAAAATAAAAGTTAATGAAAAAGAAGAGTCAAGAATGATGCCAAAGATTTTGGCCTGAGCAGTTGGAAGGATAGAATTGTTATTCACAGAGTTCAGAATACTGGGGTAAGAGCAGATATGAGCAGAGGAGGTTGGGAGGAACAAAAAATTGGATTTCAACTGTGTTAAATTTCCATACCAATATGCATTTATATGGAAAAATTATGAGGTGAGTTGGAGAAGTCAAGAACAGAGGTACACATTTGGACTGGAGGTATAAATTTGAGGGTCATCAATATAGAGATGGTATTAAAATCACAGGCCTGGAGGAGGTAGGCATGGATAGTGAAGATGAGATTTAAGGACTGAGCTCTGGGGTGCTTCAAAGTTTAGAGGTCCCAACATGAGGATGGTCCAGTCAGTGAGATTCAAAGTGAGTGGCCAAGACTGAGAAAGAATAATTATTTTGAATGGAGTCACTTACTTCTGTAGGAACTACAGAATTGGTCTTGTTAAAAAAAAAGAATGTGTTCTGTAAGGAACTCTGGTCTATAGATTCCCAGTCCTTAGAAACCCAACCTCTGATTCCTTTTCTGGCAGCACCCTTAAAAGAAGGGATGGAAAAAGGCCTCTGTTGGCTGTGTAAGAGTGGCAAAAATAGGATGGCATGGTGCCATCAGTAGAGTCAGTGGAATGGCAGCAATGCCTTGACAGCCTCAACTTAAAATATCCCTATTATAACTGCATCCTGTTTATGTACATGTAGTAAGTTTTTTGTTGCTTTTAGATATGGGTTGATGGATTATTTTAGTTGTATTCAAGACCCCAAAGAGAGTCTGAGGTAGGGATGGGATGGAGGAGGCAGTATGTGTTGAACAGAAACCTCTCAAGTGGTCAATGGGCAGACATAATCTCCTACTCTCATTAGGAAGTCCCTGTTACTGACTATGATAGGAGGTGCCATTGGTTGCTTTCACCTAGCCATGGTTTCCATAACAACTGTCACCATGCCTATTGAAAGCTCTGTTCAAACATGTTTTTGAGCCTAGTCCATCCTGAAGTCTTTCTCTTCATTTTTGTTTACCAAGAGATGGTTTCCACATGCAGAATTATATTAAAATAAAAATGTCCAAACTTGTGTTGTATGGAAGTGTAAATCTTTTTAGTGTATCTGATTTGACAAATACAAAGTATTACTAAAAAGCCCTTTGACTATATCTCCACAAATCATGTAGTGGCATCATATAGTGAAAAAAGATAGAGGCTTGAATCCCAGTTCTGCCATGTAATAGCTATACGGTTTGGGGCAAGTTATATAAATTCTCTGTCTCATTTTCATCAACTGTAAAGTCAGGATAATAATATCTATCTACCTCATGGAACTATTTTGAGAGTTAAAGTGAAAATAATAACTTTTTAAAAAAAGTATGTGGTATAAAAATCAGTAACTGATTTTAAATAACTAATTTTTATCTAAAAAGGATTTAAATAGGTAGTAGCAAATATTATTGTACAGAAAAAGATTTCTGTGGTCATCCACTGTGTCCTTCTTTCTAATCAGATACATTGGAGGGGTGTACAGTTCACTGTAGGGACACTGGGCGAATCTTGACCATTCCTGGAAAAACAACTCGAAGTATGCATCTTATTAACAACAGGTCATTGGCGTCATCTTTGGTTTCAAAAATCACCACCGTTCCTCCATGAGAAGAGTGAACTATTATTTCAGGGGTTCTGTGTCACAGGTTTGAAGAGAGTCAGAAGTCATGTGGTGAAAAGCAACAGTCTCAAGTCACAGGTTAACTTCCTCTAGCATCCCTTCTTGTTCAGACCTCTGGAGAGTCTCCTCTTTGGAAAGGTAAGTTTGCTTCTCTTGTAAAAGGACAGAGAGGATGTTCCTAGGAAAACCTGGAATGAGGACTCTTTTCCTCCAGTTGAAAAGAGGAGATTTATAGCTCCTCTCTCCTGGATGTTATGGGAGAAAACAATGGTTATAAAAAGAATATGCCTCAAGCTGTTAACGTGGTTGCTTCTGAAGAGTGGAATTGTGTATATGTGTGGGGAGATG
The DNA here is from genome assembly GCF_009828535.3 of Hylobates moloch. NCBI lineage: Eukaryota > Metazoa > Chordata > Mammalia > Primates > Hylobatidae > Hylobates > Hylobates moloch. Next base: position 38,061,845 of record NW_026652297.1, on the reverse strand, counting down.
ACTTTCAATTTTTGTCTTCTTTTTAATTAAGTCACATACAAAGAGAATATATTAATTTCACTAATTCATTTTTGGGAAATTTTGATATTAAATGGATGAAAAGAGCATGAGTTTTAGAGCTAGAACATTCTGGGCTTAATTCTGGGTTTTTTTCTTGGCAAATCTTTCTTACCCTCAGATTTCCAATTTGTGTGAGGACTTTGGTTGATTAAATTGGATAATGTTTAGGTGTAAAACAGGCCCAATTATAGTGCCAGCTCACGTGAAGTCCCTTAGCAATGCTCTTGCCATATCTAATCTTCAGACCAATATTTATAAATGCTTATTCTTGAATTGTAGGATGACATTGATATCTCTGATGAAAAACATTAGATTTAAAACAGATGGACCTGGAAATATTTAGTTTCTGCTAGCACTGAAATTCTTTTAGAAATATGGCTCTAAACAGAGTACCATTAATAGAGTGACATCATTTCTTGGTTTCCTTGTGGTTATAGAAGTTATAGAAGCTACACTGTATAGGGTAGAATTATTTATACATTCTGCTCATTACCCCGTTCGGAGGCAAAGGACTGTAACCACGCTGGTATTGTAGATACTGGAGATTCAATTTAAAAAATTATGTTCTCTCTAGACATTGAGTTTTGAGACAATACTAGTACGCAGTACCTCTCTGTCACAAAATTGGACATATGGGGGAAAATTGTATCAAATTATATCATAGGGATACATACAATGTCAGCCTCAACTCTCCCATTTTCACATTAAATTGCAGAAGTGTATTATTCAGGTCCCTGGACCTTTGTATTAAAATGTGTTTTTAAAATAGGGAAACGTACTGTTTTCCTAAGTTGTGGGGTGATTTTTTCTGTTATTGGGAAGTGTGGGTGTTGTGGGGAGCAGTGATCGGAGTCTGAACAGATAAAAACTTTCGCTCCTCTCACTAAAGCTTAAAATACAAATCAGTGATAATAATTTGAAAAGAATGACACTTTTGGAGTATTTATTACGTGATGCCTTTGCATAAAGTATGTTGTTTGGTACCCACGAAATTGTTCAGAGACACCGTAGTCCCAATGGTAAAAGAACAAAAGGGATTAGAGACAATTTGCGAACTTGTTTGGTTCAGGTGGCACCTTTGTGCCTTGTCAAGACCCAGCAGGGATAACTGTGAATACTAGTTTCCTTCAAAACAGACCTGGAGCAGAAAAGTAAGAACGCATATTCATATTCATTTTTAATTACATAAAGGAATTCTGGCAAGATATATTAAAAATGAATAAAAGTAGCTATCTCTACTGGGAATAAAGTGAATGAGGTCAGAAGTTGCAATGACGCTTCTCAATGTTAACCTTTTTACACAATGCTGAGTTTTGGGCATGTGAATACAGCACCTGTTCAAAAACGAATCGGAGATAAAAACTGATCTGTGTGGCATAGCTGTGTTGAGCCCAACCTTCTCTCCAGTGTGTATCCTGGGGATGTGGATGTGAAGTCTTTCCCCCACTCTGCAGCACTGAGACCCTTTTAGAGAATAGCATTTCTTCTCAAGGACTCTGTTCCTTCAGTTGAAAAGAGGGGATTTATAGCTCCTCTCTCATGGATGTTATGGGGGAAAACGATGGTTATAAAAAAGATATGCCCCAAACTGTTAATGTGGTTGGTTCTGAAGAGTGGAATTGTGTATATGTGTGGGGAGATCACTTTCAATTTTCTTCTTTTTAATTAAGTCACATACAAAGAGAATATATTAATTTCATCATTATTACCATTGTCTTGGTAAAAAATAGTAAAAAAGATTAAAAGAATAATTTAGGCTAGGGGCTAGAATCTCTTGCTTTTGTGATTGGGTCAAGTTTAAGGAATCTCTGATCTTCACTGTGGTGGAACTGATTTCTGGTCTTCTTTGGAACCACTCAGCTGTCCAGCAGGCCTTTTACAGAGGCGTCCCTAGATTGGGAAAAGAGTGACAGCTGAACAAATAGGGGATATCTGAAAAAGGATGCAGAGTCTGAGCAGGAGGACATGGGTCAGAATCGCTAGACTGAGAGCTTTTCCAAATAACAGAAGAGACCTTTTGCTCAGAGATCGCACTGTTAGCCATTCAATTGTGCTTCCCTTGCTTCCCCAATGCTTGCTACTCCCAATCCTTTAGTAGAAAGCCTGTCCTGTTCTGGGGAGGGACCACCACACCCTCTCCACTTTCACTGTGCACCACTCAAGTAGTTATATTACTGCTCTCAAGATCAACATGAGTCCTGTGTTGGGAGGAAAATCTTTCACCCTCTGTATTCAAGCTTCTGTCTTCCATCTGCCATTTCAGACTCCAGGACGCTAGACTGAAGGCACAGGGCCATCAGTACTGGCATCATCAGACTTGCATTCAAATATTAGCCTTGCAACTTAACAGCTGAGTGTTTTATGGGCAACTTATCAGACCAATCTGGCACCATTTTTCTTTGCCTGTAAAGTGAATATAATTATAACTCCAACTTTATAGGGTTGTTATGAGCATTAAATGAGATAATGCATGTAAACAGTTTAGCAGAATGAATGGCACATTGTAAATGCACTTGAAGAATTAGTCATTCTTATTGTTTTTATTGTTATGCCCTTAAGAGATAAAACGTTGGTAAGTGAACCAAAGCGTGATAATATTTCTTATCGTCATTATTTCCCTGTTAGAATACTCATGTGGTGCCTTATTTGAGGATTTAGTGGTTTCTCAGATTCTCTCAGAACAATGTGTATTTGGTCTTCAAGGTGCCTTGTTTTGGGGATTGAATCACATCACTGGAAATTTTCTCCACTGCGAGTGAAACACCACACCAGAGTTAGACTACGCCTTGCTGAACCATCAGTCTTGCCAGAGGTGTTCGGACAGTGGTGCTCCTCAGGAATTCCAGGTCCTGCCTCTTGAGCATGTCTTCCACATTTCCAGAAGGGTTCAGGTTAAAAGTTAAAGGAAATGATAAGGTACATTAGTCCAGACAAGCAATTTGTATGTCAGGTAACTCTTTCATGTATTCAGCTTTTATGGCTTGAGCATGTAATCTGTCCCAGGTGCAGTACTGGACATTGGGTTTACAGAGGTGAATGCAATAGACCTGATGGCTGCCCCTCATGGAGCTCAGTATCAGTGAGTGATGGAATGGAGGCCCACAGACTAATAAGTAGGTAAACAAATCCATATATACATGATTATAAAATGAGAACATCCTACAAAGGAAACAAACAGCTAGCTCTCATACAGAACAATGGGGCAGAGATCAAGTAAGGCCTATCTTAAATGGTAATGTTTAAGATGCAACTTCAAGGACAAGTTGGTTAGTGAGAGCATTCCAAACACAACAGCAAAATAAATGCTCTAAGACAGCGATCATCTCAGCAAGTCCTAGGAACTGAAAAGAGGCAGTTTGGTTAGAATATAGTGATGAGAGAAGAGTGAGTGAAAGTAGAATGGAAGATATAGGCAGTGGGCAAGATCAAGCATATCTTTCTGACTGTAGGATTGAATTTGAGCACTAATAAAAAGGGAATGGATTGAAGGAAAGACAAAGGTGAAACTAGCCCGCCTGCCTGCCTGCCTGCCTGCCTTCCTTCCTTCCTTCCTTCCTTCCTTCCTTCCTTCCTCCCTTCTTTCCTCCCTCCCTTCCTCCCTCCTCTCCTCTCCTCTCCTCTCCTCTCCTCTCCTTTCCTTTCCTTTCCTTAATTTCCTTCCTTTTTTCCTTCCTTCCTCCTTTCCTTCCCTCCTTCTTTCTTCCTTCCCTCCTTCCTTTTTTCCTGCCTCCACTAATTATTTAATGAGTGCTTACTAGATGCCCATATTCTTCTAGTCCCTGGAGATAATGAGCTAAATGAAAGGGAGAGAAGTTTATCCCCAGTGGCTTTGACATTCTGAGCGGGAGGCTGGTGCTATTCTCCAATGGAGAGGGATGGGGACCTGATAAAGGAGCAGCAGTAAAGAGGGAGATAAATTGGTGGATTTTATACCCCTCTTCTCACCCTCTATCACCCCACACATCAGCTAGCAATACTTTCACTACCAGTGTTTCGTTGAGCTTCTGACTTTGTGTCTTAGAAAATCATTCCTTTTGCTCCCCTTCCTGATCCTTCCCTTACCAGCTGTCATCTGATTCCGTATCTCATCTTCAGAAAATGATGATGATGAGAAAAGCCAGAGAAAGAGACTGAAAGTACAAATCGATATATGAATTAGAACATGAATCAAATGAAAGGAAAGAAATGCTTGGAAAGAATGGGTGATGGCAGAATGCCAGGAAAAGGATAGATTAACCTGCTCCACTTGAAGAGATTAGGTGCAGGGCTTTATACACTCAAGTTGCCCATTAATTTTCTGATTCTGCCACTGGTGATGGGTTGAATCTTGGGACTTCTACCCTAGTTTTAATAAAAATGGCGTGTATTGTTAGGAGCTATTATAACCTAGAATCTAGGTTCTGAAAGGCAAAGGAGGCACTTCTACCCTGGGTGTCTTCTGTTGTAACCACGGTCTATCTGTGGCTCTTGAGCACTTAACAATCTGCCTAGTCTGGAGTGAGATGCATTATAAGTATAAAATACACACTGGAGTTTGAAGACTTACTACAAAAACAAGAATATAAAATAGTTACTTATTTTTATTTATTTATATTTTTTGTGATGGTGTCTTGCTATGTTGCCCAGGCTGCATTCAAACTCCTGGGCTCAAACAATTCTCACACTTCAGCCTTTTGAGCAGCTGGGCTACAGGTGCATGACACTGCACATGGGCATTAATAATTTTTAGATTGGCTGGGCGCAGTGGCTCACGCTTGTAATCCCAGCACTCTGGGAGGCCTAGGTGGGTGGATCACCCTGAGGTCAGGAGTTTGAGACCAGCCTTACCAATATGGTGAAACCCTGTCTCTACTAAAAATACAAAATTAGCTGGGCATGGTGGCACATGCCTGTATTCCCAGCTACCAGGGAGGCAGAAGCAGAATAGCTTGAACCTGGGAGGCGGAGGTTGCAGTGAGCTGAGATCACACCATTGCACTCCAGCCTGGACAACAAAAGCAAAACTCCATCTCAAAATAATAATAATAATAATAATAATAATTTTTTTGATTGAGTATAGTTGAAATTATATTTTGGGTACTGGAGTAAATAAAGATATCTTATTAAGAAAAACTCCCACTATTCCAATGTACTCTTTAAATGTGGTTACAAACATTTCAACATTACGTATCAGCTCTCATATTCCCATTGGGTAGCACTGCACTAGAGAATAATAGTAACTAACACTTACTGAGCACTCAATGTGTTCCAGATATTGCTCTAAGCATGTTATATGTAAAATTCTAATTACTACAAATTTAAAGGTACATCATAATATAGTTCCATTTTAAAAAGAAACCAAGGCATAAAGGGATTAAATAATGCATCTACATTCATGCAATTGAATAGTGGCAGAGCTGGGATTAAAATCCAGTCAGGCTGGCTCCAGAGCTCACATTCCTCATCAACCCATTGTCCTGTCTCCTGGTGTCCAGTTGAGAGTTGCTTTAGCATGGTGCACAGAGCTAGGTGGGTACAAGGAGGTCAGCATGGATTTGATGCCTTCATGTATTAATTAGCAGATTTAAGCCATAAGAAACAAAGACACACTCAGGTTGCCTGAGCCAATGGGGATTTTTTTTATGAGGATGGAGAAACAACCTAAGAGTCCTAGCAATGTCAAGTTTTGTGGAGAACTAGATCTCTGTTCAAGAGACCACAGTGATTTCAGTCTAAGATAGAACTCTCAGGCTACCATTCTTGGGTTTTGGATTCTATTTGCTGCTTTCTTAATCTATTACTGACTTATTGTCTCATGGCTTCTATTTACTTAAGACTTTTTACTAACTGCTTTCTCTCAGCATATTTTTCATTTGGCTTCTATACATCTTCTTTGTCTGTAAGATTTGTATTCTGAGTTGCAATCCATAGGCAACTGGGTTGGCTAGTTTGGACACTCTTCAATACAGACTAGTTCTAGTAGGTGGAATTTTCTGCCAGGTTTCCTCATAAGTCATTGAACTTCCTTATGTTTAGCTATATTTGGGGCAGCATCCATCACAAGTTGGCTGCTATGGATAAAGTTACAAGATCATATGACCCACATAATAATATGATAGCAAGGTATATTTGCATGTCACTAAGTGCATTTAGCTACATTCATTCATTCACCAAATATTTATTGAGTCTCTGCTATGTGCCAGGCACTGTTCTTGGCACTTGGAATTCATCAGTGAAAAAAAAGACAATGATCCCTTCCCCCTAGAGCTATATTCTAGCTGAGGGAGGCAGACAATAACCAAAAGGCATAATAAATGAAGTATAAAGCTTGTTAGAAGGTGATAGGGCTGTGGAGAAGAAAGCAGAGTAAAGGGATAGAGAATGATGATGAAGTGAAAAAGTAGCTTGCAGATTTACATAGTGTGATTAGGGTAGATCTCATTGAAGTGTGAGGTTTGTGTAAAGATATAAAGAAGGAGAGGGAGTTAACTAAGAAGGAGTTGGAGGAAGAGCATTTGGACAGATGGAACAACCAGAGCAAAAGTTCTCAGCCTGGCATGTTTGAAGAACAAGGAGGTTAGGATGTCTGGTGTACAATGAGGGAGACAGAGAGTGGTAGCAGTTGAGGTCAGAGAGGTCAGATCAGGTGGTAGTTTAGAGGTGTTTGTAAGGATCATGGCTGTTACTCCAATGAAATGGGAGTCATCACAAGGTTTTAGCAGAGAAGTGACATGATCTGATTTACCTTCTAAGAATACTCTGGATGTTGGATTGTGCTATGATTTGGATGTGGTTTGTTCCTGCCAAAATTCAGGTTGAAATTTCATTCTCAGTGTGTTAGTGTTGGGGGGTGGGGCGTAGTGGGAGGTGTTTGGATCATGAGTGCGGATCCTTTGTGAATAAATCAGTATCTCCCCTCAGGGGTGAATGAATTCAGGGGAATGAATTGTTCTTGCAGGAGCGGGTTGTCTTCATTTCTCCCTCTCACTTCTTCTCTCACCATGTGCTGTCTTTGCACACGTCCACTCCCCTTCCACTTTCCACTATAAGTGAAAACAGCATGAGAGAGGCCTTTACCAGATGCAGCTGCCCAATCCTGAACCTTTCAGCCACCCGAATTGTGAGCCAAATAAACCTCTTTTCTTTATAAATTGCCCAGCCTCAGGTATTCTGTTGTAGCAACACAAAACAGTCTAAGACAGATTGCAAATAAACTGATAGGAGGCAAGGGTGGAGGCAGGAGGTCCTGTTAGCAGGCAATTACAATGCTTTAAACAAGAGATGAAGATATTTGTGCTTGGGTGATAGGAATGGAGGTGGTGAGAAGTGGTTAATTCTGGATGCATTTTAGAGCTAAAGGATTTGCTCACAGATTGGATGTATGAAATAAGAGAAAGTGTGAAGTCAAAGATAACTCCAGGATTTTTGGCATGGATTATTGGTAGGATGAAAATTACCATTGACAGAGATGAAGAAAGCTGTAGGTGCTTCTTTGGGGTGTAGGGAAGATCAATTTCAGTTTTGGTGACACTGGATTTGACACGACTGTAGACATGCAAGTGGACATGCTGAGGAAGCAGTGGATATATAAGTTTGGTGTTTGCAAGGCAGCTCTGGGTTTAAAATACACATTTGAGAGAAATTAGAATGTAGGTGATATTTAAAGCAATAAGACTCAATCAGATCATTAATGTAGTGAAGGTAGATAAAGAAGAGAAGAAGACCGAAGACTAAACCCCAGAGTATTAACATATTAAAGTCTTATATAGAAGAGAAAAACCTGGAAAAAGACATAGAGAAGTCACTGGTGATACAGAAGAAAAGCACACTGTGGTGTCCTGGAAGCCAAGTGAAGAGAGTGTATCAAGAAGGAAACCATGAGTATCTGGATGAAATTCTACTAATCTGTCAAGTAAGAAGAGGACTGAGAACTCACCATTGGATTCAATAATATGGAGGTCATTGTTGACTTTAATAAGAGCAGTTTTGGAGGAGTAGGATGGTGGTGGATGCTGATTGAAGTGGGTTTTATTTTTTAATTTTTTAATAGTTTGTTCTCTTTTTCCTTTTTTTTTAAATTTTAGGTTTAGGGGTACATGTGCAGGTTTACTACATAGGTAAACTCATTTCACGGGGGTTTGTTGTACAGATTATTTTGTCACCAAGGTACTAAGCCTAGTACTCAGTAGTGATTTTTCTGAATTCCCTCCCTTCTCCCACCCTCCATTCTCAGGTAGATCCCAGTGTCTGTTGTTTCCCTCTTCATGTCCATATGTTGTCGTCATTTAGCTCCCACTTATGAATGAAAACATAAAGTATTTGGTTTCTGTTCCTGTGTTATTTTGCTAAGGATAATGGCCCCCCAGCTCCATCCATGTTCCTGCAAAAGACATGATCTTGTTTTTTTATGGCTGCATAGTATTCCATGGTGTATATGTACCACATTTTCTTATCTGGTCTATCATTGATGGGCATTTAAGCTGATTCCATGGTTTTGCTATTGTGAATAGTGCTGTAATGAACATATGCATGCATATGTATTTATGGTGGAACAATTTATATTCCTTTGGGTATATAACTAGAAATGAGATTGCTGGGTCAAATGATAGTTCTGGAGTGGATATTAAGAGATAATGAGAAGAGAGAAATGGAAAACAGTATGGATATCTCTTTCAAGGAGATGTGCTACAGAGAAGAACAAAGAAATTAGGTGCAATTTTGTCAGGGAAGTAGAGTCAAGAGAATATTTTACTTTTTCTTTTCTAAGATGAGTAGTTAGTATGCTGATGGGAATGATCCAGTAGAGAGTGAAAAAGGGATGATGCAGGAGAGGAAAGATAATTTAGGAATGAAGTCCTGGAGCAGATGGAGAGCCTGTGCTCTCCATCCGGTGGATCCAGTGCCCATGTTGAGGACATGATTTTAGAGAGAAACATGAGAAGCTGATCCATCAATAGCTGGGAAGACAGGGGATGTGGTGTGGAAGTCCATGGAAGGTCACTTTTCTGAGTGAAGAGGGAAGTAATGTCATTAGGTGAGAGTGAGGATGGTGGAGGAGGTATGCATTTTAATTGACAAGAGAAGATTTGAACTAATCTTCCAGGAAAATAGGAGAGTGGATGGGTTCTAGACAGTAACATAATTCCGTAAGCAGCAAAGCCAGAACACTCTAAGGACAATACGTGTATGTTCCCCTTTCTTCTTTTTTTAAATGGAATGAAATTTGCCAGCTTCTTGTTTGAAACCTGCCAAATACTGGCCTGGTGGGCCATTCGCAAGGGAGAAGAAAGGAGATAGCTTTTCAAAAGCAGAGCCAAAGCTAGGCCTTAATAATTAAAATGGGCAGGTAATTCATCTCCTTTATTTTACTTCTATTAAAAGCTTAATTAGCTGAGAAACGGAAAGAGAGAGAGAGAGAGAGAGAGGAGCACAAGGCCATAGTAGAATTTGGAGACCTGGAAAGATGTCATTATGCAGAACTTAGCATCCTGGCTGTGGTCTTATGGATTATAGAAACAGATGAACAGCTCTAACTGATCACAGTGTGAGATGAAAAAATGCTTCAAATCTTCTGCCTACAAGTCTTTATTTCCAAGTTTGGAACCTCTATAGCCTCTAAATCAGAGAAAAAAAAAAATGGAACAGAGGGCCAGTGTGAAAATGACGATGGCAGAATGATGAGGATGGGATGTTTGCTTACTGTCTACCTCTCTTAGTGGTAAAATTGATAAACCAGAACCTCTCCATTATAATTTCCAGAGAGCTTGACTATGAATATAAGATGTCAAGTAATATCAGAGGACTGAATGTTATAAGAAAAACCCACTGTATCTTTAGAGGAAATAGAAATGATTCTTAAGTCCCATTTACTTTGGACTTATTAGAGCCATATTAATAGGCTGCTGTAATATAAAGGCTTTAGCATATTTGTTGTTAGGGCTGAATGTATAATTATGTATCTCTATATCTTCTAGATTTTTAAAACTCTCACGTTAAATTGAATTAACATGGATGCTCTGGGCAATAATTTCTTTAGCGTCTTCACTGCTGCTCTTATAATCTTGCAGTTAATCCAAGATCTGAGGAGGACAGCCTTCTGGACTGTAAACCCTTCATGCAGGTCTGACAGCCTGGCTCACAACCTGTGGAGGGGCCGGATGTACCCTCTGCTCTGTACTGTCCAGGAAAGAACTCTGCTTTTCCTTCTTAGAGGACAAAAGTACAAGCCAACCTCTATAGTGTTGGGATTTCATCTCTGTTATCTATTTGTTTTAAATGAAAAACAGGCCAGGCGCAGTGGCTCATGCCTGTAATCCCAGCACTTTGGGACGCTGAGGTGGGTGGATTACCTGAGGTCAGGAGTTTGAGACAATTCTGGTCAACATGGTGAAACCCCCATCTCTACTAAAAATACAAAAATTAGCTGGATGTGGTGGTGTGAACCTATAATATCAGCTGCTTGAGAGGCTGAGGCAGGAGAATCTCTTGAACCTGGGAGGCAGAGGTTGCAGTGAGCAGAGATCAAGCTACTGCCACTCCAGCCTAGGTGACAGAGTGAGACTCCATCTCAAAAAAAAATTGTGTTAAATAAAAAACATGGAGGCCATCAGTCAATCAACAGAATAAGATATCTACTACTTGGGAATGTGTTAGTGACCTCAGATTTGAACTACCCATCACATTGTGCCTTTCAGAAGCTCAGTGAAACAAGGGATAAACCAAAAGAACATTCTATTCTTTAAGCATTCATTACAATGCTGGTATTTATTAGGAACTCAAATTCTAGAGAATGATCTGAAAGGAAGACATCGTTTTCTAAGTATATTTTTGCCAAGAATCCACCTTTCAATTCAATTGGTACTTGTTGAATGCCCAACACTAAGTACTATTTCTTCAGTTTTATCTTGCTCTTAAATAAGGGCTAGAGGACCATACATTTGATGGAGTTAGGTTTAACTTAGTGTAGAGGATTGCCTTCCAGGACTGGGAAGAGATGGACATTCACAGATTAATTAGGCTCATCACTTACCCATAAATGGATAGGTGGTCATTGTTTCATGACAGAAAAAAACAAATCTTTTAAAATTATTTATCAGGTAACTAAAATTTCCACTGTTAAGACAAAAATTTTCTTGCTTGGGTGACTGTACTGACTGTTCATAAATCCTTTAAAAATGTAAGTATCTTTGGGAGAACAGGTGACTATTTTCACCAGTTAGACTCTTGTGGTAGGTGAGTTTTTCAGATAAAGAACTATTTTTCTTTATAGCAAAGGAGAAGATCATGAAGGAATAAGATAGGACGTGTAGAAGTCTTTTTGCAGGGCACAGTGGGTTGATCAAGGTGAAGCATTACAACAAGGGATTCTGGGAAGACAGCTGGCTGCACTGAGGTTGTTTAGGTAAGAGAAGATCAATGAGAAAGTACTAAGGAAGAAATGTGTGGATGGACTGATTTTATATGCCCTGAAGATCAATGTTTCATTACGCCACAATTTGTCCTAGGGCTACTCCTTGACCTGAACCAGCTGAATTCTTCCTAACAGGCTTTTTGGATTGTCAGAACTATGTTCAATTCTTGGCTTGGTGTTGTGTAAAGATTAGTAGTTTAGAAGCTTAGGAATCAGTGTCAGGCCCAAGCCCTGACTTCACTAACATTCATCCTGAGGAGAATTAGTTAACTCCATGGAGCCTCAGCTCTCTACATATGGAAAGGGATAGCGCACCAGAACCTTGACTTTGGAGAGGGATGTGTCATGAGGCCTTCATAAATCCTCACTTCTGGAAATTCTGTTCTATCGTATTATTTATCTTTCAAGTTTTAATATATCATAACAGTAAAATTTTTAATGAACAGATTAATATGTTTAATATTTAATTGATATACAATTGTGATAAGTTTTGACATACCCGTGAAACCATCACCACCACAGTAAATATAATGACCATAAATATCATCCCCACAGTTTCTACTTACCCCTTTGTAATCCCTTTCTCCTGACCTTTCCAGCTCCCTACCCTCCACCACATCCACATAACATTAAAATTTAAGTTACCCTTCAGATCCTTAATGAGAATAACCATCTTGGCATTAAGTAAACCACAAGTTGCATCAGGATGTGAGTGTTGAACTGTCGGCTAAATTCATTCAGTTTTAAGAGCCGCTTTGCCACATTATATCATCATAGCTCAAACAACTCAAATATAGAAGTCATTATATCAAGAAAACACCTGCATATGCATGTTTATTGCAGCACAGTTCACAATTGCAAAGATATGAAATCAACCTAAGTCTCCACCAACAGACGAGTGGATAAAGAAAATGTGTACACCATGGAGTATTACTCAGTCATAGAAAGAATGAAATAATGTATTTTGCAGCAACTTGGGTGGTACTGAAGGCCATTATCTTTTTTTTTTTTTTTCTCTTGTTGCCCAGGCTGGAGTGCAATGGTGCGATCTCGGCTCACCGCAACCTGTGCCTACCGCAAGCGATTCTCCTGCCGCAGCCTCCCGAGTGCTGGGATTACAGGCATGTGCCACCATGCCTGGCTAATTTTGTATTTTCAGTAGAGATGGGGTTTCTCCATGTTGGTCAGGTTGGTCTCAAACTCCCCACCTCAGGTGATCTGCCCGCCTTGGCCTCCCAAAGTGCTGGGATTATAGGCATGAGCCACTGGGCCCAGCCTGAAGGCCATTATATTAGGTGAAGTAACTCAAGAATGGAAAATCAAATACCACATGTTCTCATTTATAAGTGGGAACTAAGCTATGGGTATTCAAAGTCATATAGAGCGGTATAATGGACACTGGAGAGTCAAAAAGGGGGAATGGGGAGGGTGGTGAGGGATGAAAAATTTCCTTTTGGGTATAATGCACACTATCTGGGTGATGGGCACACCAGACTTCACGACTATACAATTCATCCATGTAGCTAAAAACCACTTTTATTCCTAAAGCAATTGAAACAAAACAATAAAAACAAATTATAACACAGCCAAATTCAGAATTAATCTCCGTTATGTACCTTCAATGCTGCTTGCGACTGTCTAGCCACAACTGACTGCTCAATCAAGAAATGAAATGGTCTACCAATTATTCACTTCATGGATTGTTTCAGGACAAATGCAATAGTGTATGTGAAATTTCCTTATAAGCCATAATATGCCATATTAACAAAATAAATAATTGGTATTTCGTGAGTCACTACTTTTCCAATGTATCCCTAGCACTGCCATGCAAATGAGCTGTTTGGTAGCACACGCAGCTTCTCTGAGTCCAGTATTAATCAATCATTGATTAGACATCCTTGTAAGAGCTTCATGATGCTTATTGAAATGATGAAAATGCTTTGCATTAGCTTCAGGAAAATAAAACTAAAATGATCATGGGGGACTCTTTTAGGATTTTTTGGACAGAGTGCAATATATCCAAGTCATGATTTAGACATTACTTACATTGATAATACCAAATTAGAATATGTGGTAAACAAAACCAAGCATGACCATCCCCCTACTGTGTTCTGTCTCTATTAATCTTCAGATAATATTCAAACTTTAAAAGCCCGCTTTCCCTGTGACACTTATATGAAGAGAGTGGTGGCCTGAGAATAATAACAAGGAGTACCATGAAGATATCATGGGTGTTTATCAACCTTGGTTAAATATAATCTGGGTCACTGCCAGAGTCTATATTGTCATAGAGTTAAGTATTTTCCATCTAGGAAGGTTATGACAAAGCTCATTTACAACATTAATTGCATTTCAAGGCTTTATTCTTGATCCAAGAAAGTAACACATATAAAGTACAGAAATCTTTCCTCAGCTATCAGCATTAGAATTCAGAAAGCTCTTGTGGTAGAATAATTCATGGTTGAGGAATATGAGGGAGCTGAGAATTCACCTGAGGGCAGGGGTATTTTTGAAAGTTCTTAATATATGTTTAAACATACAGATAAATAAAACAGAAAGACTGGAATAGCGATTGTCAAAGACCTTAAAGTGGCAATTAAATAGCTCTTAAAATAGTAATAATGAACACTGTACAATACATTTCAATTTATCTTTCGTGCAGAGACCACTTCCTGGGAAGATGCATAGGTGAGAGAAGGGAAGGGAGGTGGATTAGGAAGAGCCATGATCAGTGCCCTTCTATTCCATCTCCTGGATGTGCACATTCTGAGGTCTGTACTGGAAGGTGCATCTCCTGGTTTTGGCTTTAGCAGTGTGCTTGTGGCTCTCCAACAGCAGAAATGGTGCTGAGTGAAGGACTTGAGGCTCTTGTGTGAGCTTCTCCTTCTTTGGGAAGCAAATATACTGGGCAGGCTAGTAGTCTATTGAAAAGATTGCTTTGCTCCTCTTTGTGGGTTATAAACAACCCTTCAAACTAAATCTGTTTTGGGTTTGGCTTTTACATGTGTTCAAAGTGGTGTCTTTAAGTGCGAAGTTTTAGTCAATTGGTTTCTTTGGGAGGTTTTGCTTCCTTCCTATATTCTTTGTTAAATGCAGCCCAGCTGCTTTGCTAGTCAGTGGGAAGGGCTGGGTGATGGGCAGATGCCTCTCTGACACAAGGGCCTCCCTGTGCACAGTCTGTATGCCGTTACCATAAGTCAGCAGGTTGAAGAGATAAAGGAAGTCATTTAAAGCCCTTTTATCAGAAAGTCACTTCCAGCACTTGTGAAATCATAATAGAGCTTTTTTTTTCTTTTCCAGCACTATGTATCAAGCCCTCTTCTAAATATTTTCGTGCTTTATCTCATTTAATTGTTATATCCACTGCACAAGGCAGTAATGGCTATTATCTCAATTTTACATGGGATAAAGGGTAATAGCAGAGAGGAACAGTAACTTGCCCACAAACATATGCTAAGTAGGAGATTCGGGCTTGTGTGTAGCATTCTCATTCTAAGCCCTTCCCTTTAATCCGCCTCTCAGGCTGCCTCCTTATGTTTCATCATTGAACACATTATTATCCTTCTCAAGATCACAAACCTCACCCCTGATCTTACTCCCCCAGTCACTGCCCAGTAGCGGCATCTCAGGAGCATTACTATTTAATTACTTCACAAAGCTACCAAAGCCCTAGAGAGCACTGCACAGTTATCTGTATTCATGAGAAAGCCCCAAAATAACCTCTGGTCTAGGGAGAAATCTACAAAAGAATGAGAGGAGAGGTAAGTAACCCACAGATCCTTCTGGTTTCGCCAGATTCTCTCCTAAGACAATCTTACATTTATTTAGAGCAACTACTGTGCGATGATCCATTATTCAAGTGGTTGTAGAAAATGCGTATAGAAGTAAATCTGCAAAAAACTCAAAACTTCTTTGAGAGCTTGCAGACTGCTTTTTTTATCTGTTATTTTTAGGGCCTGACCCCCTTAGTAATTGCTGATGATTTTAAGAGAAAGAACACCAGTTAAATGATTCTAAGTCTAGGATCTGCCACTCTTTAGTTGACTGGGGACTCATTTGACCTTGTTGGGGGTAATAGAGCACTAATAATAATAATTTAGCATCAGAATAATATTAATCTAAGAATGTTTAATAATGTAATGTTAACAATATTATTAATAACTTTATTTCTGGCTTCACATAATATCTATTTTTGTTTTATTTTTTCTTTTGCCTCACTTTTCTTATTAGTCTTGTCATACTCCACATCCCATATTAAGCCTCTGAAATCCATTTTAACAAGGCAAGTGAATAAATAAACTCTATTTTATGGCTCCTTTGGAGAATAAATGGGATAATATGAAAATGGTTTTGAAACAGTAAAATGCTATATAAATGCAGCACTATAGCTAAATTTATATAGCATTTCTGTTATTTCTCCTTCCTAGAATGTCCTTTCCTTCAATCTGTGCCTAACAAGTTTTCTCTCTTTTCCTTAAATGCTCTATGATATTTGTTTGAGTTCTAGTTACCTCCACTTTTCTGGGTGATACATGCTCATTGTTCTATGATTTAAACACGTTAATCTGTTTTTGTTCGTGTGTGTTCATGTGGATCTCTTCTTGACCTCCTCATTATTCTAATAATTTTTTTTCTAGAGTTTCTTTCATCTTTAAGCCCACATCCTATTCTCTTTCTGGCATAGTCTAAGTGTAAAAGAAAAATGAGAAAGATCAGAGGTGTTTTATTACATTTTAACCATTTTATTTCCATTCACTAACAGAGAAGCAACCAGTACTTATTTTCTGGGATCAGAATAGAATCAGGTTTTCACCCTTTGGTGCTTCAATATTGTTGGGAAATCATTCTATTTATGAGCTCTTCATAGAAGAATGCAGCTCTGTGTGTGTAATTCTTTGAGAAAAGAACCCAAAAGGGCAATAGAGGTTGAGAAAAATACTCTAATTGGCACACTTTGTTCTTTATCATTCACGATTTTCCAGGGTAAAGTATCATATTGTGTCATTTAAGTCTCAGAGGAAATAAACAGAGGCTCACACAGGCTAAGAAATTGAGATTACCCTATTATGTCCTTTGTGATAAAATGTTTAAAAACAGTGGAGATTTTTATACTTTCATTTTGTATCCTCTTAGTAAACATGAGGATACTTCTTATAAGAACTTTATTTTGTTTTGAGACAGAGTCTCACTCTATCACCCAGGCTGGAGTGCAATGGCATGATCTTGGCTCACTGCAACCTCCACCTCCCGGGCTCAAGTGATCCTCCCACCTCAGCCTCCCAAGTAGCTGGGATCACAGGCGTGTGCCATCACGCCTTGCACTTTGTATTTTTTGTTAGAAATGGGGCTTCACCATGTTGGCCAGGCTGGTCTCCAACTCCTGACCTCAAGCAATCCTCCTGTCTTGGCCTCCCAAAGTGCTGGGATTACAGGGTGAGCCACCACACCTGGTGGAAGACTTTAATATGGATACATACAGATACAATTAATAATAAAATACAGTGTTAAGGAAATCAAATATACTTTACTTTGATAAGTCAAATGGAAGGGTCTCTAAATGAAACATCAAAAGATCTATTAAGTCATGAATGTATTCTCCTGCCAAGACCCAGATATAATAAGACAGGCAATCAGGAAAGAACAATGCTGGAAAAATATTCAAAATTGCAACTGTAGATGCCCCCATAGGTAACTGAGCTGCCTTCTTGGTTGACAGTTTTGAGACTGTCTGACTTTTTCACAAGGCCACGGTCAACACTGCCATAATTCTCTTTGTAATGCGGTAATAGGAATCTGTTTCTCAGGGGTTTAAGAAGATTCGCTTTGATCGCATGTTCATATTCACCCAGGTTAATTGATATTTAGACAATGCTGACATCTTTTTTTTTTTTTTTTTGAGACGGAGTTTTGCTCTTGTGGCCCAGGCTGGAGTGCAGTGGTGCAATCTCGGCTCACTGCAACCTCCGCCTCCCAGGTTCAAGTGATTCTCCTACCTCAGCCTCCCAAGTAGCTGGGATTACAGGCATGCACCATCACGCCAGGCTAATTTTTGTATTTTTAGTAGAGATGATGTTTCACCATGTTGGCCAGGCTGGTCTGGAACTCCTGACCTCAGGTGATCCACCCACCTCAGCCTCCCAAAGTGCTGGGATTACAGGTATGAGCCACCGCACCCGGCCTGAACTCTTTAATAGAATTGTTCAAACTTTGTAAACGGAGGGCAGAGAAGACGTGTAAAGAGACACCCTTTGAAGTATGAACAGCCACTGCCATCTCTAGAATGGCTCAATTTTTGTGGGTGTTTATCACAGAGGAGTGCCCATGCTCCACTGCATTCTTGGCTCCTGTGTTCCTCTCTCCCCTAAGACAGTAAGTGGATGGTGAGGGGCAGGGGCAGGGGTGGGGGCACACTTGCCAGCTAGGCTGATGATGCTGCAGGCACTATGGGAGAGCGCTGGAGCTGCTCACTCTTCCAGGAGGTCAGGGAGACAATCCTTGCAGAGGAGAGGCTGGGCCATTGGGCTGACTTTCTCCTGCCTCCAACAAGGTGGGTAAGACTTGGTCTAAGTTGAGGAGGAAGAAAGTCAGAGTTATTAACAGCACAGAGTGAAATCGAAGCTTCTCTCCTACCAGCTCTGGAACCCTGCAAATAATTTGATCTTTATACTTTCAGTTTTTCTTCTATAAAACACATACTAATAGAACCAACTCTTAGGGTTGTAGTGAGGATTAAATGAAAGAATTAAGACTCTTAGCAGAGTGTCTGGTGTTAGTGAAAATTCATAAATGGAAGTTATTATATAATTTGAGCATTCCATCTTTTTTGCTTCTTTGGTGTGAAGCCGTAAGCTTTCACTAACAGAATCCTGTGTTATTGTTTTAAAAATGGATAGGGTTGGCCTTTCCCTTGGAAATAATAGAATTCTTAATACCAAGGCCAGGTGCCATGGCTCTCACCTGTAATCCTAGCACTTTGGGAGGCTGAGAGGGGAGGATTTCTTGAAGGCAGGAATCTGAGATCAGCCTGGGCAACATAGCTAGACCCTGTCTCTGCAAGAAAAAGAAAGAATTTATAGTTCCTGAATTGTATAGACCTCTTCAAGAAGTACACCCACGCCCATATAGAATATCCATCTATATCTATCTATTGATTGATCTACCTACCTACCTATCTAATCTATCTAAGTTTTTTCTAGTAGCAATATGCCTGGGCCTGGCCTCTTACCATAAACTTGGCAGGATGCTGACTTGGAACAAAAATGAATCAGGTTTAGGCACTTGGGGACTCCTCCCAGCCTAATTTGTCTCAGTGTTGTCATTGCCAACAACTTTCCCTTCTCTCTTATTACTTATGTGTTTATTTGGGGACAGGAGTGTTCCCATGTTGCTCAGGCTGGTCTTGAAGTGATCCTCCTGGTCTCAAGTGATCTTCCTAGGATTACAGGCGTGAGATACTGCACCCAGCCCAACTTTCCCTTCTCTGCCACTGATCTGAGAAGTCCCACAGAAGGGAGCCAGTTCAGTTGTTCATCCAGGGTGAAACAGGTGAGTAGAGCTGGAATTGGAGAGGATGCTACTTGGGATGGAACGGTAGCTGGGGCCAGTGGCCTCAAACTCTTCCTGTAGACAAAGTGAGGGGATGCCAGATTTTTTCACCAAGCTGGGGCTTAATATGTAGTAAAAAGGACAGATTCAACCAGGCACACCAGGCCCCACCAATGATAAAACAGAACCCCAAAGGGCTCGACTATGTCCACTGGGGCGTGTGAGTCTGCAGGGAGTCATCGGTTGGAAATGAATGAAGTTGGCATGAAAGACACAATCTCCTAGGAGTGAGGGCCAGGGAAGTTCTGTGCCCTCCATGGTCTCCCAGGGCTGGGCACTCAGCCACGTACGGTGCTATGTGTCCTTGACTGGGCCTTGGGAGCAACTTACGGGGGATGGGTCTCTTTTTGCTCAGTGATGCGAGCCCCTAGTGATCTTCTCAACAAGGACACAGCTCCCATTCCTCCCCTCCCTTTCCTCTTACCAAAAGCTCCTTGCTGCATTATGTGCTATAAACATTATAATCATATTTAGCATTTTACTTGTGGGACTACACCATTATATATATTATAATCATAATAAATCTGGCTGAATGTTTATTATGCCCAAGGGGTGTCTAATGCCTTGGTAAACCTTTCCTCTTTGATTATGTTTTCGTTTTGTCCTTTCCCTATTCTCGAAGCAAGGTGGCTGTATCAAGGACTCCAGCATCACTTAGAAATTTAATTTTCTTTAAGCATTTAGTAGATGATTGCTGATGACATTTAATAAATATACACATATTTTTAAAGTTAATATCTGACATAAAATTGAGTAATAGATAAGAACTGAGACATTCATGATAAGTGCAATAGTAACCTTATGGGAGGATGGCCTTGTTGAATTAATGATGGCTTCTTCTGTGCTCTCTGCCACCCAGATTGAAAAACTTGGGTTCCTATTTTGTAAAACATGAACCCGACCCTTAAGTAATTGATTAGAACAAGAGTGAGCTCCTGAACTAAGATTCAGACTTAGTCTCACTAAGGGGTAAGGCTTACTTATGTTAATCCAAGAGCAGGGGTGCACTGAAAAGCCTCCCCCAAAATGCTGGTGAGTAGAGAAAGAATTATTATATATAGACGTAAAAATCAGAGCAGAGATGAGGGAAACATAGTGTCAAGATGCCTTCCTAGTTCCTAGCTCTCAGTTCTCATTTCTTCCTAAGTTCAGCAGCCTTTGAATCTGTCCTTAGACCACTGAGTTCAACTAGCCATTTCTTTGCTGCAGCTAGGTTGAATATTAATTTTATTTCTATCATTTGCTGCCAAAGCAGCTTTAATGAATTAAATAAATATTCCAGGTAAAAATAACGTAATCACTGGTGTTTGCTTAGGTGGGGATGAGGGGGGTGGGGTGGGCTGGAGTGGGGGAATAAGACTCTGCTGCCCCATCTCAGGCTGTGGCGCTGACCTTACAGCTTATACTTCAAAAATGTGTTTCCTTTGAAGAGGCTCTTGAGAAGAAAATATTTTGACCTTGAGTTTCCCTAAGGAATTGGCCCTGAGCTATGTAAAACCCAAGAAAAACAACATCTTTCTTTCCAGAATGTCATTGTTTCTTTGTGTTGTTAGAACTGGAGGCTTGATTGTACTTTTGGGGGCCAGTGATGCTTTTGTTTTGGAAAAACACCCATAGGTTTTGCAAAGTTACAGTGCAGATCTTGTGTTGGAAAGGAGACAAGGAGAAGCTGAGTTGCTCTGCAGAGTTATGTCAAAGGTTGCCTTCCTCATGGGTAAAATAGCATCTCGGAGATTATGTGTGAGCAAAGGCTGGCCTGCACTGATGAGTGAAGGAGAAAACTGGCTTTCCTTTTTGTTTGTGTTTTTCCTACTCTATGTGGCGGCTGAGGCCATGGACTCTGTAGCTAGTCTGCCATTGTTTCTGTCAGAGCCCAGGCAGGCGACAGAACCACACCAGTTACTTGAACCAAGTGGATTTCAGTAATAAGAATGATTAATTAGGGCCAGGTGTGGTGCCTCATGCCTGTAATCCCGAGGCAGGTGGATTACTTGAGGTCAGGAGTTCAAGACCAGCCTGGCCAACATGGAAAAAACCCATCTCTACTAACAATAGAAAAATTAGCTGGGCGTGGTGGCCATGCTTGTAATCTCAACTACTCCGGAGGCTGAGGCAGGGGAATCACTTGAATACAGGAGGCAGATTTTGCAATGAGCTGAGATCGTGCTACTGCATTCCAGCCTAGGGAACAGAGTGAGACTCGATCTCAAAAAAAAAAAAAAAAAAAAGAAGAATTAGGCATAAAGTTGTTATTGAATAACTTGGTGACTAAAAGGGTTTCTCAGCGGTAGCAACTGAAAGAAGGATGTATCACCTCTAGGGCTGTGGAAACAAAAGGAAGACAGTGTAATACTTAAAATTTAGATGATTGGAGAAGTAGTCCCACGGAGATGAAACTCAGACCTCTGGGGAGGAGCCACTACTTGGCTGGTACTGGGGTCTCCGAGTTGAAAGGAGGGCCTCATGGGATCCAGATCTCCAAAGTAGGGGTGCTGGTTGCCTGGTACTGGCATCTTGGGAGGTAGTGGCAAAAGAGGAAGGCACAGTGGTCCCCACTTATTTGTGGTTACACTTTCCACAGTTTGTTACCTGTAGTCAATGACCATCTGAAAAGATTAAGATATTTTGAGAGACAGAGAAACCACATTCACATAGCTTTTATTAGTGATGGCAAAACCACAATTACTTTTGCACCATCCTAATATTACAGTATTTTGTTATAATTGTTCTAGCTTATTATTATTGTTGTTGATCTCTTCTTGTGCCTAATTTATAAACTAAACTTTACCATAGGTATGTGTGTATAGGGAAAAACAGTGCATACAGGGTTCTGTACTATTGGTGGTTTCAGGCATCCACTGGGGGCCTTGGAATGTATCCCCTGTGGATGAAAGGGGATACTGTAGTTCTGCGAACCATGTATTTCTGTATGTGTACACATAAGTGCACATGTAGTAATTCCCTTATGTCTCTGTAAGGAAGGAAAGGTCAGGGCTGAGGCCGCTGTAAGAAAAGACAGATTAACAAGAGAAAAGCATACACATTTATTTAACATAAGTTTTACATAGAACCTTCAGAAATGAAGACTCAAAGAAACAGAGAAACCTGTGTATTTTTTTATGACAGGTTTGATTAAGGGTGGCCATTATGGGGAAGTATGATTGGATAAAGAGGGTTTGATCTGCTGGTAATAAGCCAGGAGGCGCTCTGCAAGGCCTGTTTGTTCAGACTCTTCTTGGCATCTCTGTGTCTTTGACTCTTTTTCTCCGGAAATAAGGAGGGCTCCCCTTGAATAAGGGTCCTATGACCTGCTTCAAGGTAAGGTCAGAAAATCCTTCCTAGATTTTATGACCTGCTTCAGGGGAGAGGGGCAGAGGGAAAGAAATAGTGACTTTCCTGCTTCTGCTGTTTTCTCAAATGCCAAGGTACCAGGTTTTAGGGTAGTGTGGCCTGAATCCCATCACCTTCTTCCAGCTTTCAGCCAAAGCTTATTATATTGTATGTTACAACCTCATCTCAGCTCTGTTTTGTGAATTAATGTTTGAACCCATGTCCATGCTTGGGGCAACCCATGACAGAGAGATCAAAAGTTGTCTGCAGAGGTTGGTTCTGAGATGGCCAGAGGTAAATTGTAGAAGAGTGCAGTTGAGGACCAGGTCCCCATGGAGGTCATGAAGACAGGGGACAATGGGATTTGTTTGTGAAAACAAACACATGCCTTAGGGACTCCCTGAAATATACGGGGGGAGAGGAACTGGTTCTACTGGAATTGGGTAGGGAGGACTTAGACTTTAGTTATTTTTAAAGAGCCTCATTAGTCAATGAGGGAGCTGGGAAAATATGATTGCTTTGAAGAGCATTTAAGACATGTGGGTATTTATGCTTAATTTAACAAGAAAGTGCTAGGGTAGGAGAGCTGAGTTAAATATAAATCTACTTGATGTCCAACAAGCCATATATCTTTGGGGTTATCTCTTCCACTAGACAAATTATTCACATTTCTAACCAACGAAAATTTGCAGGTGAGCAAGTAACTTCACTAGAGCTGGAAATGTTAATTTGTGGTTAAAAATGACACAAGCCAAATATATTCTTCTAGGCAATCCAAGGGAGTTCCTTGTCCCCATATGATATTGAATGGATGTGCCACCCACCTTTTTGCCTTAATTCCAAGTTTTGGATAAATTTCTTTTTTTTAATTTTAAAAAGTTTTTATAGCTTTATCAGGATATATTATAGACAATGATTGATCAGTGTTTAAAGTGTACAATTTGATTACTCGTAACATACATATGCACTGTAAAACCATCACTAAAATGAAGACAACAAACATTTCCATCATACTCTTCACCTCCACAAAGTTCCCTCATGTCCTTCTGTAATCCGTCCAAATGTCCACTTCCTTCTCTAGGCAACCCCCGACCTGTTTTCTCTTACTACAGATTAATTTGACTTTCTAAAATTTCATGTAACCAGAATAACTTCATTTATATCCTGTTGTATAAATGAAATCACTCAGGTATTTTTCTATTTATGGTTTAGCCTTCACACAGCAAATAGAGATCCATCTAGGTTGCTGCACGTATACAAATTGTTTCCTTTTGTTGCTGAGTAATGTTCAATTGTATAAATGTATATTAATTTAGTTTATCCATTCACTTGTTGAGGGACATTTCTTAACATTATTTAGGCATCAAAAGAGGTAGAACCTTGACAGCTTCTCTAGAGGCTGAACCTAAGTATGCAGGGCAGGTGTGCTAGAAGCCACGAAGGCTATTCTCTGTCTGGGGTTCTATGCCAGCCACCTTCTACTGCCTACATGGTTACTCTTGGGCTTTCTCCAGTTGCCTGGGTTCTACCAGGCTCACCAGTATTGATACCTTGTTCTACACCTAGACTATTTGATTAGCTTGACCAGGAATAGCTATTCTGTCCTTGATGTTAAATAAACCTATAGGTAATAACAAAAATCGCTGTTTTGGGGCATTATATACTTCACAAATCACTTCTCCATTTATTGTCTATAAATATAAGATGCATAACATATTAACGTATGCCATATGTGAATATAGCATACAAATGAATGTTATATACATTGTATGGAATATTTATTTTATGAAACATATAGATATACAGCTATATCAATTGATTGATTGATCAATCTATCGATATAAAATGTCTGTATATGTCCACATGAAGAGTTCAGAAGGGTAAAAGTTGGATCTAAATAAATGAACAGAATTCAAGTTTCTAGTCAGTCAAGTGAGACCTATGCTAAGTACAAAAAGGGGCCACACAAGATTGCATATAGAGTATGAACTAAACTGGGTAAGAAACTGCCCATAAGAAAACTTGAGGGGCATCTATTAAAATATTAAAATGATTAACTTTGAATTGTGGACATATATATGTATATAATAAGCACATATATTTTGATAAAGTCAAAAAAGAAAAAAAATGAAAAAAAGAGGCTTTGAGAATTCCAGTAGCAGGGAATATATGAAATGTATTAACACATGGGTTCTGTGATAAGTTTGAGGCAGAGGAAGAAGTTTTCTTGGAATTAAAATCTATGAGAATTTTTTTTCATGTGGAATTTCCTAACGAGGAAATAAATATCTCCAGTATTTCCTCAGGCACAAATTTATACTTGTATTAGTAGAATTCATATTATTGTTTCTTGTAATGGCCTTTCATAAAAACCAAGGGCATAACATTAAAAGTGAAGCCAGTGAAGGTTAACTCTAGGAGGATTCACACTGCAATAAATAGGTAGATTCCAAGTCACTAAACCGGCCCAAGAATAGATCTTAGAGAATAATTGACTTAACCAAGGTCACAGAGTATGTTAATGTTAATGGCAGAGCCAGAATTAGACTTCATGTCTCTTGATTTTTCAGCCTGACAATGCTACCCATCCTCCTGCCTTGCCCCAAAAGAAGAAATGCAG
Source organism: Hylobates moloch (assembly GCF_009828535.3). NCBI lineage: Eukaryota > Metazoa > Chordata > Mammalia > Primates > Hylobatidae > Hylobates > Hylobates moloch. The sequence goes on along the minus strand of NW_026652297.1, from coordinate 38,036,841 downwards.
ACCTTATTTCAGTTATTGTGATCACCAGCCATCACTGGTTTGAATCCTTTACCCCAAAACATCCTGCAGGTATATACTCACTCACCTTTTTTACCCCCTTACATGAAACTACTTTTCTTCCTTTTTATGTCAAACCCCGTTTTTTCTCTGAATGGGAGCTAGGGGGAGAGAGACTTAGATTTACAGAGGCTTGGAGATTAAACCACATTTTATACCCAAATTTTATCCACAAGAGACCAAGCTGCAAACACTTGACCTTCAGTGATTAATGGAGAGAAATTATGGTGTAACTGATGGGAAATTTACAAGATGCTTTTAATATAATTAAAAATGATGTCTCTATTGGCTCTTAACTCTGTTCCAAAACTAATATTGGCTTCTTTCCAGAACTAACACATTTCATGTAGCAACAGGGGGACACATTAAGGAAAAAGAAAAATTCTTTCCATTTTTGAATTTATACATATTTTTGACCAGAGTGTAGTTGGTAAAATTTAGTATTAGTTTAATATATTATGAAAGAATCACTGGGTTGCTCTACTAATATTTTCATAAAATTATGGAAAGTTTTAGAGCAGAAGGAAGCACAGGGGTCCATCTAAATCTGTCTCATTTTACAGATTAGGAAACTGAGTCCAGAGAGGCTTCTTCCTAGCTAGTCACTAATCCTTTAATTTTATTTTCTTCATTCTTTGATTTGAAAAATGATATTTGGACATCTATTATATGTCAGATTATGGAATAGGTTCTAAAGAGATAATCCTCAAAAGCCTGGGTTCATAGTCTAACAAATTATAAACTAGAGAAGGTACAGTACATATTAATAAACATTAATCTATCATAGTATATATGACTTTCTCACATATAGTTCTGTTCCTAGAATTACAAAAGATGAGGGAATGCTCAAATTTGCCTGTGTCATCAGGAAATATTTACTTAAATGGATAATGTTTTATTCAGGCCTTGAAAAATGAGCAGGAATACACCAGCTTCAGAAACAAAAAAGAGCATTGAAGGCAGAGGAAACAAGTGATACGAGATAGAGGCAGGCAGGTGTGTGCTTGCTCGGGGCATGCCGTGGACTGGCTTCATATTTAGAGAGTGGTTGAAGGTGAGATTAAATAGGTGAGCTCTGATATGGTTGCAAAAGTCTTTATAGAGTCACTTAAGTTGTATAAACTTTATTCTATAGGCAACGGGGAGCCAGTATGTAATGTTAAGCAGGAAAATGACATTTTACATTTTGACATGGGCTTGCATTTGAGAGGAATCACTGGTGGCTTTGTGGAGGATGCATTGGAGGAAGCAAAGGACCAGTTAGGAGGCAAGTCCAGATGGAAATGATGAACTAACGAACTAGGCTGAGGAGAGTGTGCCTCATGAAGAAAATGAGATGTTTATGAGGTTAGAAGTGGCAAGACCTTATGTTGATTGTGAGGGCTAAGACACAGGCATCAACCAGGGAGGAAAAAAAAGTTTCTGTTTTTGAAGGTTGAAGTCATAGTGATGCTACAAACTAGGCTATGAAATACATGAAGAGGGTGGTAGGGAAAAAGTTCGCAGGCAGGGAATAGATTCAGCTCACCGAGGATGGGATACTTAAAGGCAATATATATGGAAAATAAATGAAAATTTGTGTCTTAAGCTCAGAAGAAAAATCTGGGCTAGTGTTACTGATTTTAGTTTTTGAAGTAGGTGAAAGTTGAAGCTAAGGAAAGAGAAAATAAAGAAAGTCAAAGTATAGAATCAGGGAGTCACCATGGTTAAAGGATAAATGGAAGAAGGGAGCTAGTGCAATCCATGATTTAAAAAAATTATTGGACTGGGTGTGGTCGCTCACACCTGTAATCCCAGCACTTTGGGAGGCTGAGGTGGGTGGATCACCTGAGGTCGGGAGCTCAAGACCAGCCTGACCAACGTGGAGAAAACCTGTCTCTACTAAAAATACAAAATTAGTTGGGCGTGGTGGCACATGCCTGTAATCCCAGCTACTCGGAAGGCTGAGGCAGGAGAATTGCTTGAACCTGGGAGGCAGAGGTTGTGGTGAGCCGAGATCACGCCATTGCACTCCAGCCTGGGAAACAAGAGTGAAACTCCGTCTCCAAAAAAAATAAATAAATAAAAAATAAATAAAAGAATTATTGGTGAGGTAGAAAGAGAATGAAGAAGACAGTGCTATAAAAATTGTTAGTTATGATGGTTTCGGCTCAATTAATACTCAAACCAACTCAAAATGACTATAATGATAAAGTGAATTTATCTGCTTATGGAGCAGATACTCTATAGAGCAATACTCTAGAGGTAAGTTAAGTAGGACCAAGAACATGTGCTGTAGTCACAGATCCAGCTCCATTCGCCTTCTGATTCTCCCAGAAATGCTCTCCTCTGGGTGTTGGGTTTCTCCCTAGACTGTTGGGGAAATGGCTACAGAATTTCCAGATTTCCCATCCATGTATAACCAAGGCTCCCTTTCCAGTGGTTCTCTTGCAAATGTAAAGAAAGTTCTCCCCAGCCTCCTTGCTCCCCCAATTCCCATTGATCTTGCTCTTGCATTTTATTGGCTTGACATACCTATTCTGAACCAACTTCTCTGGCCAGTAAAATTCCATATGCTGGTTGCATCAGACCTGGGTTTCTGAACTGATCATTAGCATAGAAAGCAGAGATTGGTCTTAATCTCATTAGGAGGGGACTCATTGATCTCTCTTTTGTCTCATGAACTGCATCACTACTAACCAAAGAGGCTGAGGTGGAATGTGTGTCAGGTGGGAAGGTATCTGACAGAAAAGTCAAAGAAGGAGAGAGCTTCAGAATGAATGGGTAATCATTCATGCCAAAAATTATAGTTGAGATCAAGTAGGATAGATATAAAGAAACCATTAAATGTGTCAGTCACTGGGATAGATGGTCATTGATGACCCTTGGGTGAGACTTTTCAGAGAAGTTCTGGGGCAACCCTTGCAGAACATTCTTCGAAGGAATCCAGTGGCACAGAGAGAGATAAGGGATGTTAAATCAGTTGCAATTCAATGAAGCCTGTAAATTTGCTTGAGAATATTATTTTACTTTGTTAATAAATTCATAACAACTCATTCCTTTCTAGGTTGAAAGGAGGAAAATTAATCCTACATGTGAAAATAATATGACAATTTGTGAACAAAAGGAAGAGGCTGTAAACACAGACAGAGTGATAAATGCACAAGGCATGTTGAAAGGTGACCACTAAAAAGTGAGAGATGGGATTTCCATCAAACACTTTATCAGAATTGGAATCATACAATATTTTTGGTATATTTTGTCTAGTTAGTTTCTTGGCCATGATGAAAAATTGATACATTTTATTTACTAGGTCAGTTTTAGCAAAATTATGTGCATTTTGTAATTGCACTGTAATTACACTAAAAGGTGGAGGTGATTCTCTTTTGAGTGTGGCCAACCATCCAGAAGATTCGTGTAGGGAAAGCAATAAGGCACATTTAGTCAATGTCAGGTTGAAGAATTTTCAAATTTCCAAAGCTCAGTCAAAGTATAAAACCAGTTTTCAAACCCTAAGGTCAACAAGAGTTTCAAACCCTAAGGTCAAAATGACTAACATATATTGAGTGCTTACTGTGTGTTAGAAACAGTTCTAAGTGTTTTATATGCATTAACATAACATGTGATAGTAATAACAATAATATTAAAGATATCCTCACGTGGGAACTGGTACCATTCCTTCTGAAACTATTCCAATCGATAGAAAAAGAGGGAATCCTCCCTAACACATTTTATGAAGCCAGCATCATCCTGATACCAAAGCCAGGCAGAGACACAACCAAAAAAGAGAATTTTAGACCAATATCCTTGATGAACATTGATGCAAAAATCCTCAATAAAATACTGGCAAACCGAATCCAGCAGCACATCAAAAAGCTTATACACCATGATCAAGTGGGCTTCATCCCTGGGATGCAAGGCTGGTTCAACATACGCAAATCAATAAATGTAATCCAGCATATAAACAGAACCAAAGACAAAAACCACATGATTATCTCAATAGATGCAGAAAAGGCTTTTGACAAAATTCAACAACCCTTCATGCTAAAAACTCTCAATAAATTAGGTATTGATGGGACGTATCTCAAAATAATAAGAGCTATATACGACAAACCCACAGCCAATATCATACTGAATGGGCAAAAACTGGAAGCATTCCCTCTGAAAACTGGCACAAGACAGGGATGCCCTCTCTCACCACTACTATTCAACATAGTGCTGGAAGTTCTGGCCAGAGCAATCAGGCAGGAGAAGGAAATAAAGGGTATTCAATTAGGAAAAGAGGAAGTCAAATTGTCCCTGTTTGCAGATGACATGATTGTATATCTAGAAAATCCCATTGTCTCAGCCCAAAATCTCCTTAAGCTGATTAGCAACTTCAGCAAAGTCTCAGGATACAAAATCAATGTACAAAAATCACAAGCATTCTTGTACACCAATCACAGACAAACAGAGAGCCAAATCATGAGTGAACTCCCATTCACAATTGCTTCAAAGAGAATAAAATACCTAGGAATCCAACAAGGGATGTGAAGGACCTCTTCAAGGAGAACTACAAACCACTGCTCAATGAAATCAAAGAGGATACAAACAAATGGAAGAACATTCCATGCTCATGGGTTGGAAGAATCAATATCGTGAAAATGGCCATACTGCCCAAAGTAATTTATAGATTCACTGCCATCCCCATCAAGCTACCAATGAGTTTCTTCACAGAATTGGAAAAAACTACTTTAAAGTTCATATGGAACCAAAAAAGAGCCCGCATTGCCAAGTCAATCCTAAGCCAAAAGAACAAAGCTGGAGGCATCACGCTACCTGACTTCAAACTATACTACAAGGCTACAGTAACCAAAACAGCATGGTACTGGTACCACAACAGAGATATAGATCAATGGAACAGAACAGAGCCCTCAGAAATGATGCCGCATATCTACAACTATTTGATCTTTGACAAACCTGACAAAAACAAGAAATGGGGAAAGGATTCCCTATTTAATAAATGGTGCTGGGAAAACTGGCTAGCCATATGTAGAAAGCTGAAACTGGGTCCCTTCCTTACACCTTATACAAAAATTAATTCAAGATGGATTAAAGACTTATATGTTAGACCTAAAACCATTAAAATCCTACAAGAAAACCTAGGCAATACCATTCAGGACATAGGCGTGGGCAAGGACTTCATGTCTAAAACACCAAAAGCAATGGCAACAAAAGCCAAAATTGACAAATGGGATCTCATTAAACTAAAGAGCTTCTGCACAGCAAAAGAAACTACCATCAGAGTGAACAGGCAACCTACAGAATGGGAGAAAATTTTTGCAACCTACTCATCTGACAAAGGGCTAATACCCAGAATCTACAATGAACTCAAACAAATTTACAAGAAAAAAACAAACAACCCCATCAAAAAGTGGGCAAAGGACATGAACAGACACTTCTCAAAAGAAGACATTTATGCAGCCAGAAAACACATGAAGAAATGCTCATCATCACTGGCCATCAGAGAAATGCAAATCAAAACCACAGTGAGATACCCTCTCACACCAGTTAGAATGGCCATCATTAAAAAATCAGGAAACAACAGGTGCTGGAGAGGATGTGGAGAAATAGGAACACTTTTACACTGTTGGTGGGACTGTAAACTAGTTCAACCATTGTGGAAGTCAGTGTGGCGATTCCTCAGGGATCTCGAACTAGAAATACCATTTGACCCAGCCATCCCATTACTGGGTATATACCCAAAGGAGTATAAATCATGCTGCTATAAAGACACATGCACATGTATGTTTACTGCGGCACTATTCACAATAGCAAAGACTTGGAACCAACCCAAATGTCCAACAACAATAGACTGGATTAAGAAAATGTGGCACATATACACCATGGAATACTATGCAGCCATAAAAAATGATGAGTTCGTGTCCTTTGTAGGGACATGGATGAAACTGGAAAACATCATTCTCAGTAAACTATCGCAAGGACAAAAAACCAAACACCGCATGTTCTCACTCATAGGTGGGAATTGAACAATGAGAACTCATGGACACAGGAAGGGGAACATCACATTCCGGGTACTGTTGTGGGGTGGGGGGCGGGGGGGGCGGGGACAGCATTAGGAGATATACCTAATGCTAAATGACGAGCTAATGGGTGCAGGAAATCAACATGGCACATGGATACATATGTAACAAACCTGCACATTGTGCACATGTACCCTAAAACCTAAAGTATAATTAAAAAATGAATAAATAAATAAATATAAAAAGAAAGAAAAAAAGGGATAAACTGTAGTAAAAGCCTTGACCAGGTAAAAATTCATGTCCAGTACTAAAGAGAAATCAAGTAACAGATGTAATAAAAGCAAAAAAAAAAAAAAGAAAAAAAAAAGATATCCTCACGTGGCTCATAGGTGTCTTTCAATTTTTAGGGAAAGTAATTCTAGTAATGGTTTCCATTTCATTTTTATTTGTACAGCACTTTACACAGTTCATTCATTTTTCTCCCCAAGTCATAACAATTCTGTGAATTAAGAATAGCTGATATTCTTCTTATTTCTTAGATGGGAAAACAGAGTCCTGGAAGGGTTGTTAAGTGATTCACTGAAAGCTACCAGTTATCCTGAATGGTGACTTAGTGTCTGGGTTGCAGCTGTTCTACAGTAAATGGAGAGATAGCAAGATATGCAGAATGGGATTAAGGGAATATTATGTTCGGCATGATGAAACTGGGAGAGGTGAATTCGTGGGTAGATTTTTACTCAGAGTGGCCAAAGCAGACTGGGGTGAGGGTAAGGCTTCCAAAATAAATGGCTGGACTAATGATAGACCCAGGCTTATGCTAAGGATAAGGAAAGTTCATTTCATAGATTGTCATGTTTGGAAATTATCTGAAAGAGCATTCTAATATACCCTCTCCTCTTACCAAGAGGATGCCAAGGCCCACAGAATTACTACTGGATAAGAGACAAAATCTTACCCATTAGCTTAGTGACTCCTATCCCAGTGCTGTCTCCACTACCCTAAGTCATAAGAGAAGAAAAATAAACCAGGCAAAGAAACAAGTATAGAAAGGCAAGTGGTGTGATCCAGAGGCTTATCTCCCATCAAAATTCAGAGGACAAAGAAATACTTATTTTCCTAATGCCCAAGGAAGAATTGGTCTGGTCAAGTAACTGGTCATGGTCATGTATGCATGGTACTAAAGTTAGGGTGAAAGGGATTCCAAGACATGAGGAGGAGATCTCAAAGCCTTACTACAATGTCTGATGAACTATGATGTTAGGCATTGGAGTATATCCTACGTTCTCTGCAAAGATACTGAAATATTTGGGAATTTTCTGTAGTATTGATGCAATTTCTTTTGATCTGGGGAGAAACAGTCAAATTTTAAAAATTGCAGATCCTTTTCAGTAATAGATGGCTCCCTTTTGAGAGTTGAGGGTGGAGCAGAGAATGCAACTGCCAGCTGATTTATTTCCCTTAGAGCCAGAAGCAAGTGAGCTTGTTTATTATTTGTCATAGTTATTACACTATTCATAATCTGTTCTCCCATAAGAATAGTATTGCAATGATGAATGACAACGTATATATAGAACAAAATAAATTTATTGCAGGAAGCATTTCCAGTGACATGAACAAGAAATTAGGTCTGCAAGATGTTCAAACTGTGCTGAACAACTCCAGTTCTGTTCCAGAATTCACCTTTGAAGGATAAGAATGAGTAGATACATTCCTAACTGGTATTAGATTGCTAGCTCCTCTCTCTGAAGACAAGTCTGTGTCTTAATTTATTTTTTGATCTCTTAGAGCCTCATTCATGTAACATACTAAAGTACATGTAGAGTAGAATATGTTGAATGAAAGTGACCTTTTCCTTGTGATTTTCCCCATCACAATGACTAACATATATTGAGTGCTTATTGTGTGTTAGAAACAGTTCTAAGTGTTTTACGTGCATTAAGTCACTCAATCCTCCTAATGACCTGGTAAAGTAAAGACATTTATTACTCCCTATGTACGTGCAAGGAAAACTAGGCACAAAGGGACTACATAATTTTCGAGACTACAATACAGCTAAATAAATCATAGAGCTGGGATTGAGTCCCAGGCATCTTGCTGGCTGTAGATGCTGCCGCTGTCATCACTACACTGCCCTGTCTCCTATCTGTAAGGGCTGTGTGTGTATGGTGTGAGTGAGGGTATATTTTCCTCCAAAGTACTAATAATTTATGGCACCATAATTTATTTTATGATCTTCCTTTTCCTCATTGATTATATTTCCATATTAAATTCTCACTTTAATATTTTGTACTACTGATGTCTATTCTTTTGTCAGTACCATGCCGTACCTCCATAAAATCTTTCAATATCTGCTTGCTCATCCCTTCTCATGTCTTTTATTTTTCAAAAAGTTTTGCAATTTTCCATATTATTCTATTCTTTTTTTGTTTTGTTTTTCACATGTTATCTTGAGCTCAAGAAAAACTCTTCTTTCTCCAGGGTTTGGAGACCTCAGGCCAGGAACATTCCTTAAAAATCATGCAGGGAATCCAAAGGTCAAGATGGACTCAAAATAACTTTAGGATGGGGCTAGAGGTATAGGGTGTTAGGCATACGTGATGAGCTGGATCTTACCACTCTAGCGTTGCCCTATTTGGTATCTGTTTGTGTACATATACATATACATATACATATACGTACACACAATTTTTTTTCTGAGCTTCTAATGTCATCTAACCTTGATTCAGGGAAGGTAAAGGATTTGGGAAGTAATCGTATTTCACAAATAGTTACTCTGGGATCTAGTTGTTCTCTAGGCCAATGTGCCCTTGAAAAGATGGTAGCACACATGGAGGCCAATGGAATGGTAGAGAAACAATTCAGGGTGCTTTGATTTCTAGGGGATAAGGCTTGGTATACTGGGTTAGCAAAGGGTCTTCTGCATTTTGGGGCCTGTGGGTGGAGAAGGCCTGTTTGGGGGAAAGGTGGAGGAAATTTCCTCTGTTTTGGTAATAAATAACTGCAATTTATTACATGTTTACTGTGTGTTAGGTGATATTCTAAAAGATCTATGTACTATATCTCTTTGAGTCTGTCCAATTCTATAAACAGGTAGCATCATTCTTTTCACAGATGAAGAAGCAGAGGATTAGATTAGCTATGTTATATAACTTATCAGAGTCATATAACTGATAATTCAGACCCAGGTTAAAATATAAATCTTTGACATGGTTTACAAGACCCTCCACAATCTGACCTTTGCCTACCTATCAGCCTTACCTCATGCCACCTAAATTCAACCACACAGGATTTTTAGCCCCAGTTTAAACATACATCTTGTCTGTTGTGGCAGAGGCATAGCTATGTATTCCCCAAAACTTCCTTCTCTTCTCAAGCACAGAGAAGACTTCTTTTTTCAGCCTTCCCTTGGATGTTGGTGGGATCATATAACTAATAGAATGAGAGTGAAAGCAACGTGCGTCACTCCAGACCTGGTCCCTAACGCATTTCATATCCTCAACTCTGTTTTCTGTTCTCCATCTGCACAGCTGGTGTGCAGGACCCTCAGACAGGAGATAGTAAAATCACAAGGCAGTGTTCCTGCCTTCGCTACTTTGACAAAATCTGCCCAGGTCAGCTGCTTGAAGAGCTAGCACATGAGAGAGAAATTTTACTGGATAAGCATCTGAGATTTGGGGGTAGTTTGTTACAGCATCTAGCATTACTAACCATGATTAAGCCACTTGCTCTAAATGGAATTGTCAAACTTTTTTTTTTAAAAAGGCCAAGTGTAAATATTTTAGGTGTTACAGGCCATGTGATCTCTTTTGCAACTAATCAACTCCACTCTGCAGTTGTAGTGTGAAAATGGCCTTGACCGTATGTAAGTGAATGGGCATGTCTGGGTTCCAATAATGCTTTATTTGCAAAAATAGGCACTGGCCAGATTTAGTTTGCCAATGTCTGTACTACACTAAAGGACTAAAACAGCCTGTACTGTTTTCTGTGTTGCAGTGTCTCAGTCTTTCTCCAGCATTCTGATGCAATCCAACCTTTGCCTGCCTAAACTGTTACTCGTCATAGCTTAGGGAGGATGTTTCCCTCATTTGCCTTGTTTCCCTCTTCCTGATTTCTCTGCCTGATATGGTTTGGCTGTGTCCCCACCAAAATCTCAAACTGTAGCTCCTATAATTCCCACATGTTGTGGGAGGGACCCAGTGGAAGTAATTGAATCATGAGGGTGGGTCTTTCCCATGCTCTTCTTGTTATAGCAAATAAGTCTCATAAGATCTGATGGAGTTTCCCTGCACATGCTCTCTGTCTTGCCTGCTGCCATGTAAGACATCTCTTCGTTCTTCCTTCATCTTCCACCATGATCGTGAGGCCTCCCCAGCCATGTGGAACTGTGAGTCCATTAAATCTCTTTCCTTTATAAATTACCCAGTCTCGGGTACGTCTTTATTAGTAGCATGAGAACAGACTAATACACTCCCCTTCTTCTCAATTGGGTTAGGCTCCATTATTATATGTCCCCAGAGCAGCCACCTATACTTCTTTTTTCGTAATAAACCTCTTGTCTATAATATTAGATTGGTGCAAAAGTAATTGTGATTTTTCTTTTAAAAGTAATGGCAAAAACTGCAATTACTTTTTTACCAACCTAATAATTTGTTCAATGTCTGTCTTCCTTACTATGCTGAGAGCTTCATGAGGAAAAGATGCCATGTCTATTGTATTCCCTGTTTTATCTCTAGAACCTAGCACAGGACCTGGCACAGACTAGGTGCTATTAATATTTGCTGAGTCAATGGGTAACTACAAGTCATATGTGATTAACCACTGCCTGCAATATATAGAATCTGTGGAAACACATCCTTCTTTCCCCTCACCTCTCTTCTTCCTCTTTGTCCTTCAGTCTTTGGGCTCAATATAGCCTAAAGGAAACCAAACCTACAATTATGGTATAATAGTCACATTCTTGAATGAATAAAATACCACAGAGATATTTACCCTCAGAAATATTTCTCTGGTGTAAATACTGACTTTGTCTCTACCTCAGTCAATATTTTTTTTTCAGGACCATAAATCTTGGGGCGTCATCTCATAGAAGCTGATCTCTGTCACAGCTCTGAAAGTTAATTCCATCCTGAGCCCTATAAACAGGAAGAGGCTGTTCCTGAGGTTCTGTCATCACATTGCTCTGACACTTATAAATCTGAAAAGCTGTCCAATTTTTTTACAATATTGTATATTAGGTTTGTGAACCACTCCAAATGGTCAAATATAGCCCCTCCATCTACAGAAAATAGAAGACAAGAGAAAAAATATTCTATTTAAATGTGTGAAGACTCTAACACAACAGTCAATGTAGTCTCAAAGTTGATTGAGATAACCTGTAGTTCTGATAAGTGTTTGGTTTGATCTGATAAAATGTGGGGGCTGGAGAACTCCAACACTGTCCTGGGCAAAGTCACAGTGCAGCTAAAATTGCTATCATTCTATTCAGCCACAGCTGAGTGGTGGACAGTGCTTTTGAGTTTCCCATAGCTTTCTCAATGACATCTGTCAACCTAAGGCAGGAAAGACAGGTTTACCAATCTGGGAAAAGCCCAAAGCATTTTACTCAGAAGGTGGCATTGAGCTGGGTGTGGTGGTGCATGCCTGTAATACTAGCAGTTTGGGAGACTGAGACAGGAGGATCACTTGGGCCCGGAGTTTAAGACCAGCCTGGACAACATAGGGAGACCAAAAAAGAAACAAACAAACAACACACACAAAAACAAAAAAATACAAAAAATTAGTTGGCTGTGGTGGCTCATGCCCGTAGTCCCAGCTACTTAGGAGGCTGAGGTAGGAGGATCACTTTTGCCCAGGACTTGAAGGCTACAATGAGCTAGGCTCATGCTACTGTACACCAAGACTGTTTCAAAGGAAAAAAGGAAGCATTAGCTTGTCTTTCTCTTGTTATGTGGTAATGGAGAGTTGACAGGGGTTCGTGCAGGTCAGTTAGAGAGGAGATTGAAGAAAGGAGTGTTAATTCCTAAGGAATTCTTGCAGGGCTTATAGCCATTTATGTCTTTCTAAAATAAAGTCTAAAGAGAAGCTTAAATATAATATATTTTTTGGAATAAAACAAAATTACTAATATTTTTCATATAGAAAATCCTCAGGGTCCTAGATTGGAATTCATGAAAGAATATCTGACCCCAGTTTATTTACAGAAATTAACCATCCCTCCCGAATCTGATTTCTTAATAGCTGAAATCTTCCCTCTGACAGAGAAGGTGTTGAGGTCTTCTAACTGCATTGTCATCATTCTGTTTCTAGAACTCAGCTCCCTGTAGTATGCCATAAATATTTGTGGAATATATGAACGAATGAATAAATGATGTGAATGAATGAATTATGTCAATCAATGGATGAACAAATGAATGAGAGTTGTCAAGATTGCCAAATTGTGGGGAGGAGCCAAGATGGCTGACTAGAAACAGCTGCAGTTGGAGGCTCCCACTGAGAAGAACAAAAATGGTGAGTGAATCCTGCACTGACAACTGAAGTATCCTGGTTCTCTTGCTGGGACTGACTAGGTAGTTGGCATGACCCACAGAGAGTGAGGAAAAGCAAGGTGGTGTGACAGCCCACCTGGGAGCCACACGAGGCAAAGGGAGATCCCATCACCAGCCAAGAGAGGCAGTGAGTGATTGTGCTACCCTGCCCAGGAAACCACACTTTTTCCAGGGATCTGTGCAATCTGTGGATCAGGAGATCCCCTCATGAGGGCCTTGGGTCCCAAATAAAGAGCTGTGCAGATTCTCAGTGGACACTCTGCTGGAGACTGCCTAAGATTACTGAGTTCCCTGGGGGAGGGGTGGCCATCATCACTGTGGTTGCCTGCTGCCTAAGATGACTGAACTCCCTGGGGGAGGGGTGGCAACCATCACTGCAGTTCCAGTTGGCCGTTTTTCCCCTGCCGGCGCCAGAGAGGTGAATGATTTGGATCGAGAGGAATTCCCCACAGTGCAGCACAGTGGCTGTGACAGATTGTGGCTAGACTGCCCCTTTAGGCCAGACCCTGACCCATCCCTCCTCACTGGGTGGGGGCTCCCTGAAGGAATTTCAAAACCTCCCTCCAGGGCTTTACATACAGAACTCTGATCTCCCTGGGATGGAGCCCTTGGTGGGAGGGTTTGCTGTAGTCTCTATGAATCAGCAGAGTTAGTCTTTTCCCCCACTGGCTCTGAGAATCCAGGTAGTCAAGATGAGTGGGATTCCCCCCAGTGCAGAGCACGCGTTCTGCCAAGGGGCAGCCAGAGTGCTTCATTAAGCAGGTCCTAGAACCCATGCCTCCTGACTGGGTGAGACTCCCCAACGGGGGGGTCACCAGACACCTTATACAGGAGCATTCCTGCTGGCATCATGTCAGTGCCTCTGTGGGACAGAGATCCCAGAGGAAGGGGTAGGCAGCCATCTTTGATGTTCTGTAGCCTCCACTGGTGACACAGGTGCAGGAGAAACCCAGGTGAATATGGTCTGGAGTGGACCCCCTGCAAACTGCAGCAGCCCTATGGAAGAGGGGCTTGATTGTTAAAAGAAAAACAAACAGAAAGCAACAACAACAACAGCATCAATAAAAAAGTCCCCACAAAAACCCCATCCAAAAGTCAGCAGCCTCCAAGATCAAAGCTAGATAAACTCAGGAAAATGAAACAGAATCAATGAAAAAATGCTGAAAACTCAAAAAGCCAGAGGGCCTCTTCTCCTCCAAATGATTACAACACCTCTCCAGCGTGCAGAGTCTGCGATAGATGAATTAAGAGAATTAGGCTTCAGAAGGTGGGAAATAATGAACTTTGCTGAGCTAAAGGTGCCTCGAAGAAGTTAAGAACCATGATAAAACACTACAGGAGCTGTCAACCAGAACAACCAGTTTAGAGAGGAACATAAGTGACCTGATGGAGCTGAAAAACATAACATGAGAACTTCACAATGCAACCACAAGTATCAATAACCAAATAGACCAAGCAGAGGAAAGAATTTAGAGCTTGAAGGCTATCTTGCTGAAATAAGACAGGCAGACAAGATTAGGGAAAAAAGAATGAAAATGAATGAACAAAACCTCCAAGAACTATGGGATTATGTAAAAAGACTGAACCTATGATGGATTGGGGTACCTGAAAGAGATGGAGAGAATGGAACCAACTTGGAAAATATACTTTAGTATATCATCCAGGAGAACTTCCCCAACCTAACAAGACAGGCCAATATTCAAATTCAGGAAATCTAGGGAACCCCAGTAAGATACTCCATGAGAAGATTAACCCTAAGACACATAATCATCTGATTCTCCAAGATCAAAATGAAAGGAAAAATGTTAAGGGCAGCCAGAAAGAAAGGCCAGGTCATCTATAAAGGGAAGCATAGCAGACTAACAGTGGACCTCTCAGCAGAAACCCTACAAAACAGAAGAGATTAGGGGCCAATATTCAACATTCTTAAATAAAAGAATTTCCAACCCAGAATTTCATATCTGGCCAAACTAAGCATCGTAAGTGAAGGAGAAATAAATTCTTTTCAGACAAGCAAATGCTGAGGGAATTCATCATCACCAGGCCTGCCTTGCAAGAGCTCCTGAAGGAAGCACTAAATATGGAAAGAAAAAACTGTTACCAGCCACTGCAAAAACAAACTGAAGTACAAAGACCAATGACACTATGAAGCAATGGCACCACTAAGTCTGCAAAATAACCAGCTAGCATCATGATGACAGGATCAAATTTACACATAAGAATATTAACCTTAAATATAAATGGGATAAATGCCCCAACTAAAAGACACAGAATGGCAAGTTGGAGAAAGAGTCACGACTGATCAGTGTGCTGTATTCAAGAGACCAATCTCAAGTGCAAAGACACATATAAGCTCAAAATAAAGATGGAAGAAAATTTACCAAACAAATGGAAAGCAGAAAAAAGCAGGGGGTACAATCCTAGTTTCTGATAAAACAGACTTTAAACTGACAAACATCAAAAAAGACAAGGAAGGGCATTACATAATGGTAAGGGGATTAACTCAACAAGAAGTGCTAACTATCCTAAATATATATGCACCCAATACGGGAACACTCAGATTCATAAAACAAGTTCTTACAGACCTACAAAGAGACTTAGACTACCACACAATAATAGTGAGGAACTTTAACACCCCACTGTCAATATTAGACAGATCATTGAGACAGAAAATTAACAAGGATATTCAGGACTTGAACTAAGCTCTGGATCAAGAGGACCTGATAGATAACTACAGAATTCTCCACCCAAAACAACAACAGAATATACATTCTTCCTGGCGCCACATGGCACTACTCTAAAATCGATCACATAATTGGAAGTAAAACACTCCTCAGCAAATGCAAAAGAACTGAAATCATAACAAACACTCTCTTATACCACAGCACAATCAAATTAGAACTTAAGATTAAGAAACTCACTCGAAATCACACAACTACATGGGAATTGAACAACCTCATCATGAATGACTCCTTTGTAAATAATGAAATTAAGGCAGAAATCAAGAAGTTCTTTGAAACCAATGAGAACAAAGAGACAATGTACCAGAATCTCTGAGACGCAGTTGAAGCAGTGTTAAGAGGGAAATTTATAGCACTAAGTGCCCACATCGAAAAGGTACAAAGATCTCAAATTGACACACTAACATCACAACTACAAGAACTGGAGGACAAAGAACGAACAAACCCCAAAGCTAGCAGAGGACAAGAAATAACCAAGATCAGAGGAGAACTGAAGAAGATACATGAAAAACCCTTCAAAAAATCAATGAATTCAGGGTCTGGTTTTTGAAAAAATTAATAAAATAGATAGACTGCTAGCTAGACTAATACAGAAGAAAAGAGGAAAGAATCAAATAGACACTAAAAAATGATAAAGGGGACATGGTATCACCACTGACCCACAGAAATATAAACAACCATTAGAGACTACTATAAATACCTCTATGCAAATACATTAGAAAATGTAGAAGAAATGGATAAATTCAACAGCACATACATCCTCCCAAGACTGAACCAGGAAGAAGTTGAATCCCTGAATAGGCCAAGAACAAGTTCTGAAATTAAGGCAGTAATAAATAGCTTACCAACGAAAAAAAGCTCAGGACCAGATAAACTTACAGGTGAATTCTACCAGAGGTACAAAGAGGAGCTGATACCATTCCTTCTGAAACTATTCTAAACAATTGAAAAGGAGAGACTTCTCCCTAACTCACTTTATGAGGCCAGCATCATTCTGATACCAAAGCCTTGCAGAGATACAACAAAAAAAGAAAACATCATTGTGAACATCAATGCAAAAATCCTCAATAAAATACTGGCAAACCGAATCCAGCAGGACGTCAAAAAGCTATCCACCAAGATCAAGTCAGATTTATCCCCAGGATGCAAGACTCATTCAACATATGCAAATCGATAAACATAATTCATCACATAAACAGAACTAAAGACAAAAACCACGTGATTATCTCAATAGATGCAGAAAAGGACTTTAATAAAATTCAACATCCCTTCATGTTAAAAACTCCTAATAAACTAGGTATGATGGAACATAGCTCAAAATAAGAGCCATTTATGACAAACCAACAGCCAATATCATACTGAATGGTCAAAAGCTGGAAGCATTGCCTTTGAAAACTGGCACAAGACAAGGATGCCCTCTCTCACCACTCCTATTCAACATACGATTGGAAGTTTTGGCCAGGGCAATCAAGCAAGAGAAAGAAATAAAAGGTATTCAGATAGGAAAAGAGGAAGTCAAACTCTCTGTTTGCAGGTGACATAATCCTATATCTAGAAAACCCCATCGTCTCAGCCCAAAACTTCTTAAGCTGATAAGCAACTACAGCAGTCTCAGCATACACAATCAATGTGGAAAAATCACAAGCATTTCTATACACCAACAATAGACAAGTAGAGAGCCAAATCATGAGTGAATTCTATCCACAATGCTACAAAGAGGATAAAATATCTAGGAATACAGCTAACAGGGGAAGTGAAGGACCTCTTCAAGGAGAACTACAAACCACTGCTCAAAGAAATCAGAGAGTACACAAACAAATGGAAAAACATTCTATGTTCATGATAGGAAGAATCAATATTGTGAACATGGCCATACTGCCAAGGTAATTTATAGATTCAATGCTATTCCCATTAAACTACCATTGACATTCTTCACAGAATTAGAAAAAACTACTTTAAAATTCATATGGAAACAAAAAAGAGCTTGTATAGCCAAGACAATCCTAAGCAAAAAGAACAAAGCTGGAAGCATTATGCTACCTGACTTCAAGTTATACTACAAGGCTACAGTAACCAAAACAGCATGGTACTGGTATCAAAACAGACACATAGACCAATGGAACAGAATAGAGATCTCAGAAATGAGACCACACATCTACAGCCATCTGATCTTTGACAAACCTGACAAAAACAAGCAATGGGGAAAGATTCCCTGTTCAATAAATGTTGCTGGGAAAACTGGCTAGCCATATGCAGAAAATTGAAACTGGACCCCCTCTTTACACCTTATAGAAAAATTAACTCAAAATGAATTAAAGACTTAAATGTGAAACCCAAAACTATATAAAATCCAAAACTATGTAAAACCCTAGAAAAAAATCTTGGCAATACCATTCAGAACATAGGCACAGGCAAAGATTAATGAGGAAAATGTCAAAAGCAATTGCAACAACAGCAAAAATTGACAAATGGCATCTAATTAAACTAAAGAACTTCTGAATAGCAAAAGAAAATATCATCAGAATGAACAGACAACCTACAGAATGGGAGAAAATATTTGCAATCTATCCATCTGACAAAGGCCTAATATCCAAAATCTACAAAGAACTTAAACAAATTTACAAGAAAAAAACAAACAATCCCATTAGAAAGTGGGCAAATCCCATGAACAGACACTTCTCAGAAGAAGACATTTATGTGGCCAAAAACATATGAAGAAAAGCTCAACATCACTGATCATTAGAGAAATGCAAATCAAAACCACAAAGAGATACCATCTCACGCCAGTCAGAATGGTGATTATTAAAAAGTCAGGAAACAACAGATGCTGGCGAGGCTGTGGAGAAATGGGAATGCTTTTACACTGTTGGTGGGAATGTAAACTAGTTCAACCATTGTGGAAGACAGTGTAGTGATTCCTCAAAGGCCTAGAACCAGAAATACTATTTGACCCAGCAATCCTATTACTGGGTATATATCCAAAGGAATGTAAATCATTCCATTATAAAGATACATGCATGTGTATGTTCATTGCAGCACTGTTCACCATAGCAAAGATGTGGAATCATCCTAAATGCCCATCAATAATAAACTGGATGAAGAAAATATGGTACATATACACCGTGGAATACTATGCAGTCATAAAAAGGAACAAGATCATGTTCTTTGCAGGGACATGGATGGAGCTGGAAACCATCATCCTCAGCAAACTAACACAGAAACAGAGAACCAAACACTACATGTTCTCACTCATAAGTGGGAGCTGAACAATGAGAACACATGGACACGGGGAGGGGAAAAACACACACTGGGGCCTGTTGGGGGTGGGGGTGGAGCGAGGGAGATCATGAGAATAAATACGTAATGCATGCTGGACTTAATACCTAGATGATGGGTTGATAGGTGCAGCAAACCACCACAAGTAAACCACAGTTACCTATGCAACAAACCTGCACATCCTGCACATATATCCCAGAACTTAAAATAAAGTAAAAATTTTAAAAAGAGAAAGCCCAGTTAACACGTGGCCCTAGTTCCATTCTTTTAGTTTTCCTGATACTATTTCTTCTATAATGATTGTTTCTCAAGTGGCCTTATAATAATGACAACACAACAACTAACACTTATGCACTTATGCACTTTTATATACAGTATTTTAAGTGATAGAAAGCATTTGACCTAAGTTTTCTAGGTGCATTTCATTTGCTTGTGTTGACCTAGGTGACAGCTAACTAGTGTAGTCACTACCTTCAGCTTCATGTGAGCAGGGCAACATTGTGACCCATATTCTGCTCAACCCTAAGAAGACAGAGAAAACATTGTCATTCGGAATGCAGATTACCGAATTAAGAGACCTTGGTCAGTTACATTTAAAATGCAAGGCCTCAAAGCATGCTTTCTGATGGAATTTATTGTGATCATTAGGATAGGTAAACGCATCAGACATTCACTATATATGCTGAGACAAATGTAATAAAAAAACTTTTTTCTCTGCTATGTCATTTCATTTTGCAACTCTAAGTGCTGCTGCTTACTATAATTTTCCACAATAACATTTAGATTTTCAGCTAAATTGCTGTATCAGACATATTTCAAGCTAACTACTTGGCATTACAAGATTATATTCTGTTCTCTAATAGCTTTGCAACAAACTTTTTTTTTTAAAAAAATTAGAGAATCAGTTATTTCCAAAGATTGAAAGAAGAACAGAAGACATAATGATTATCTGGCTGGGTTGCCTGATCTCATTGCTGTGTGCAGCTGAGGCTGTGGTTTGGGAAAATTACCTTGTGCTCTGCAGCTTACATGTGGGTTCTTCTCCTAATTCAGTTGACATATTGTTTTCTTTCTTCTTTAAAACAAAGTTTATTTTTCTACCATGGCAAATCCAGAGAAGATAAGACAATAAGTATAAGAACTAAAAAGTCATCGTACCCTCGTCTTATCAATATTCATCCATTCTATATCTATTGAGTACCTACTACATGTCAGGCTCTATTCTAGGCACTGATATTTTCACGAATCTCTAAACACCAATTTCCACTGAATGTAAGAACATCTGTGAGTAAAATGTCCTTTAATGAAAGTATACTTTAATAAGCTCATCTTTAGTCCTCTGTCCCTCATTCTCAGCCTCAGTCCTTCCAAGACTTGTTCCCCTGCGTTCAGACATTCCCTTCCCAGCACATTAGGACTCTGGAATTCTCCCTTCAACTTCTTTATGCTGACATAGAATTTGCCTTCAAGAACAGTTCTGGCTGGGTGAGGTGGCTCATGCCAGTAATCCTAATGCTTTAGGAGACTGAGGCGGAAGGATGGCTTGAGCCCAAGAGGTCAAGGCTGCAGTGAGCTATGATTGTGCCGCTGCATTCCAGCCTAGATGACAGAGATTTTGTCTCAAAACAAACAAACAAACAAAACCAAAAACAGTTCTAATTAGTGATCATGACAAGCTAAAATGACACTTGGTAGTTTATAGCAGTCTGGGGTTCTTGGACTTCTAGGGCTCAATAAAGGCAGTTTCAAAACCAAAAGACAAAGGAGAACATATGTTTACCTATGGTAATGCCAGAATGAGCTAAACAAAACAGAAGAGTTGCTTGGCATTTTTATTAGCCTTAGATGTATAAAAGGAGGAAGTATTATTACTCAAGCACAGTTTGATAAACAAAGTCTTTGAAAACCACGTAAACAAGTGGTAAAAATGAAAGCTGATTTTCTCTATGACATTGCAGGCATAGAACTGAAGGCAGAAAAAGTGTTTATGATTTGAGGGGAGCCTGGCAGGCAGGTTCCTCTAGCTGCATGTGGGTTGCGCTGACCTTGCTTTTGCATTTTATTCGTGCTTTCCATCCTAGAGGAAAGAAGGGGGAGCTGACTGAGCGTGGCAAGGGTGATTGCTAGGGACCTGCTGTCCAGGACAGGTCACTAGCACTTCTGCTGTGCTTGCTCCTCTCACAACATAGAAACTGGTCCACCTTGCTTAGTGGATGTCATCTCATCCAGCAGAAAGCTGAGCAGAAAGAGTGCCCACTATTAGCTTTGGGTGTTGGAGCCTTGAGCTGCTCAGAGATCAAAGAGAAGAGCCCTTCCTCCAGATTTTGAATATCATGATTGTTCTCTTCTAGGCTTCTCTGAGCTGCAATATTAATTTGTAACCCAACTGAGTGGGTTCAAAATGTCTTTTCATCACACACCAACATGGGGCCATCAGAACACTGATGACATTCAACCACAAAAGAAAACTGGGGAGGGAGGGATCTCAAAATGAGCATGGTGACAAAAGGGACTTCCGCAGTGAAGCATGTATCTCAGGCGAGGGTAGCACACAATGAATAAACTGTGGCCGGCTGACATTTCATCTGTGAGTCGCTTCTCAAGTATTTGGAGAGGGTGCATTGATCCCACTCTCGTGGAAACCCCCAAGAACTCTCATAAAATGCCTGCTTTCATTTAGCTTTTGTTAAAACAACTAAAATTCCCTTCTCACAATTGTTGGGACATCTCAACAACATAGTCCTTTCTTCCCCAGCTTGCAACTCAAACAAATATTGTTTCATTTATTTCTTGTGGGTACCCCAGTCTCATACCAATGCTAACAATTTTTGACATTGAAAGGCATTTCCCAGGACTGCCAGAGGGTGGCAGTATTGTTCATGAGTCAGTGATTAGTACAAGAAATTAGGTACCTGATAGGAAAATGATTTAAGGGGCGTGGCTTTATACTATCAAAATGAGCAAAATCTATAATGGCGGCTCCTTTACAATATAACTAATTCTTCCAAAGCCACACACTCCAACGTGTATAAAGTGCAAAGATAAAAGATGAAACCTAAGAGGCTCATATCAACAGAAAAATACGGACAAAAGTGGCAATGCTAAGATTATTTCAAATAGGCTCAGTCCCAGATAGTTAATACAATAATGCCTTAAGTTCTATGGGTTGTCCACAGATACCTGGCTGAGAAAATTCAGGTGATGTCAACTCACCAGAAATCTTGCAGGAGGAGACAGGCTGCTATTGTTCTTATCCAACGTAACCTTCCAATAATTTGCAGTCCCTGTAGTTTACTAGTAGACAGCTTACTGTCTTCTGAGAGGCATGTAGCAAGACTGCTCTAACAAGATAGTTTACACTTATTCATATGTAAATAAAGGCCCTCAGATTGGTCCAAAGCGGAACCAGGTAACTAGAACTAAGTGATAATATTAAACAAGAAAAAAGATTATTACCCATAGTATTGCTTGAAAGGGGAATGTTTATTTGTACACATAGTCAAAATCAATTACTTCCTGCAATCAAGATGCTCGTGATGGTGTTTGGGTATACCTGGAGATGATATCATAGTGTCACTTACAAGTTTGGTAAATGGTTGCTATCAGACCTCGAGTAGAAATTTTGAAGGGATACAATGGTAGCAGCTGAAAAGGCAAAACTGCAGTTTAATGTCTACAAATAGGTCAGGGGTGAGGAAAGCCCCTGTGTAGGGAAGGCTGGGAATATCCAGGTCTTCCCAGAAGATCCCACACTGAGAGAATTCCCAGACTTCCAGATGAGTCACTTCTACCTTTTATTGTGTCTGGTCACTGGGGTTTTCCAGTTTTCTAGAAATCAGAAGAGGCACAGATACCTCTATTTGTATTTAAGTGATTAAAATTAGGCAGCATAAATTTTCCACTTCGCATCTCTTGATTTAGCAGCGAGTTGCTTAATATTGTTATACATCAATGTCAGACATTTACTGAGTCACCCACAAACTCTTCCTTCCTGGAGGTCACTGGTAATGATTTAGAAAAAGTCTTCTGGAAAGAAATGCCATTTATAGAAAATTCCAAGTCAATAAATAATATCTTCTATTTGCTGAGTGGTTACTAAATGGCAAGAACTATTGTTGGTGCTTTGCATGTATTATCTCATTTAATCCTGCAACATCCTATGAGGTAGGCACTAACATTATTTTTTTATTTGTTAGACAAGGAGATTGAGGCTCAAAGAAGTTCAACTCACCCAAAGCCATAACTAACTGTAAGTGGCAGAGCCAGGATTCAAACTCTGTGCTTCCTTTTTGGAGGAGAGAGCAGGTAAGTTTATGAAACCATTGAATGGGCTTGTGAATGTCTCATATGTTCTTTCCTTGTGATTTTAGGTTAGTAGAGGGAGGCTGGTTTAGTCTGGTTATATCATGATGTTAATTATTGCATGACATCAGATAAAATTCCTTACTTGATGCCCTCTGCTTTGAAAGTGTGTCCCATTGGCCAAAGGAGTGAGCTAGGGAGAGTACTGAAGGGCTAGGACTAATCCACATTATGTAGAGAATGGGAATAGCAACTTTTTACTTTACAGGACAAATGTAGGAAGACCTGCACCAGAAGATAACCCGTTCATTCAACCACTGTTACTCCAGTGGCTCAGCTCTCCGCTAGTGACTCTGTCACTCAGAGCCTTGTGGGCTTGTAGCAGAGCCACATCTCCCGCTCTTCCTGAAGCCCCTGCTCTCCTCGACAGAGTTCCCACTATCACATGTCCTGTTTTTTCCCACAAAGGACACCAGGTGGATGTGCATGTGCCCAGCCATGGGTCACACAGTTGGGTGGGTAATGCCTTGCAGGTTAGAAATGAAGAAATATGGGCCAGCCACCTGGCATGTAAACAAGAAAAGATCCTGCTACTCTTTTTTTGTGTTTTATGAAACAGAGTCTTGCTCTGTTGTCCAGGCTGGAGTGCAGTGGTGCGATCTTGGCTTACTGCAACGTCTGTCTCCCGGGTTGAAGTGATTCTCATGCCTAAGCCACCAGAGTAGCTGGTATTACAGGTGTGAGCCACCACGTCCGGCTGATCTTTATATTTTTAGTAGAGACAGGGTTTCACCATGTTGGCCAGGATGATCTCGAACTCCTGAGCTCAAGTGGTCTGCTCGCCTTGGCCTTTCAAAGTGCTGGGATTACAGAGGTGAAACACCCTGCCCAGCCAGACATTTCTACTTTTAAAGAGATACCTTCCGGGTCAGTTGCAGTGAGTCCCCAGCACAGCTAGTAGATTGTGCTCACTGAGGGCTTCGTCATCGCTAGTGCCTGGTGATCATAAGCCTGCCACTAAGAATCGGTCCTGAAATCAAAGCCGGTGCCATGCCAGCAGAGACTCCAATTGGTTTCTTTAGTTAGATGTAGTTCATGGTAACTGTGGAATCAATATATTCATTGGTCAGTCTAGGCATGTGATATGCCAATTGCAAGCAAGTAGGGAGGAAGTCAGATTTTAGCAGGGTTTCAAGACAGTAGGAATCATCTGGGATAGGCCTCGGCTACTGAATCATCTTGGGCATCCCAAGGATGTAAAGGCTATAGCCAGAAGTTAATATTAAAAATATAACCAAAGATCAAGGAGCCTAAATTGGCGTTCTCAAAGTAACACTTGTATAGGAAACACTTGGGTGATTTGATAAAAATTTAAATCTCTGACACCCTTTGAATCAGGGACCTAATCCCGTAGCATCTAGTCAGAAAGTAGAAGAGCTGGTTCATGATCTAAATGGAGTAATGGTTCTCAAAATGTGGTCTTCAGACCAACAGTGCGAGCACCCCCTGGGAACTTGTTAGAAATACAAATTTTTGAACTTCGCTTCAGATCTACTGAACCAGAAACTGGGGGTGGTGCCCAGCAAGCTGTGTTTAACAAGCACTCCAGAGGATTCGGATGCATGCTCAAGTTTGAGAACCATTGGAATAGAGAGTTCTCTACAGGCCTATAATGATACATGTTAGTGTAGACTCAGAAATACGTTAGGAAGGGGCTCTGAAATCTGTATTTTTATTATGTTTCCCTGGTGATTTTGTTGTATGCCTGTTTGAGTATAATTGATCTAGAAGAACAAAAGCTTTCTTTCCCTTTTATCTTTTGCCAAGGCACTTCCCCATTATCTCCAAGGCTAAGAACCAGAATCATTCTTTTTGTTACTAAAAGCTCACCTATTTGGGCAAAGGACAGAATAGAAACATCATTCTGTATATCCTATACAAACACAGTGTGGCTATTTGTAAGTGTGTGTGTGTGCGTGCACACACGTGCATATGTGCATATGTACACGTGTGTGCAAACATTCAAAACAACAGTCAACTTCTGGGCAGATTATTGCTCTACTATGCCTAAAAATTAATCAATTCCTCCTTCACTTTATTAGAATGCCTAAAATTTTACCAACTTGAGATATATTTGTGTTAATAAGCATTTTTTTCTCAAATTCAGATATGAAAGTAAATAGATGTTAACATTATGAAAGCTTTTGGAGACCATCTAATCTTGAACTTTTCTCATGATAGTGCCTGCTTAGCCCTTCAGCAAATTTCCTTCAAGTGACATTCGTACAAACACGTAAGTCACTCCCAGATGACAAGGTAGGCACTGCCTTCCACTCCTTGCAATTCTGTGCAGGAGGAGGCACATAGATTGACCACCAACATGAGGCCAATACTATCATCCATGGGTAAAAGATATAGTTGGGAGCCAGCAGCCCTTTGTTATAGCTCTGTGATTCGAATAAACAGGCATACCTTGTGGGTTCAATTTTTCAAGAACCCGAGGGTGCAGTCTTAAAAATTGTCCAGCAGACCCAAACCTCTGGTCTCTCTGAGTAAGGTTGTGAGAGCAAGCCCTATGAACAAGCATTTTGCTTATAAGCACCTGAGATGCCAGATGTAATCATCACTGCTAAACGCCGCCAGGCTGCCAGCAAAGTTCATTTCACATCCCAATGTACCCTGCTCACCAGCCAGGAAGGTGAGGGGTGTGTTCTGCATCCCTGGAGAATTGGCACTGATATCCAGGTCAAACACGAAAATCCTAAAGTTTCAGGCAAATTCTGAGGATCAGGCCTCTTCCGACTGGAAACTAGGATGTCTCTCTTACTAAGAGCCATGCTTTCTACTGACTCTCAGAGTCCTACCACCAGCACTACCTCTGTTCCTTTCAGCCTGCCTGAGGAGATCTCTCTCATAGTCTATTGTGCCACGTCTTTCTCTGGCAATCCAGATTGGCCATCTATTAGCAAGTATTTTTTTTTTTTTTTTAATCAGGAAGCAGTAAAGGTACAGCTGTGTTAGTGATTCTTAACTGGTACTTGTGCAGCTGCCAAGCATAATACTCCCTCTCTGTGTTCTAAACAAGGTCCTCATTAATAAACAAGTCTTAATCATTTGAGACTGCTACCTTCTCTTGCTGATTTTCCATCTTCTAGTCTAGTACCATGGTGAACAACTGTGAATGGAACCGGTGTTGTATGTACCCACCATCTCCTATAGGTTAGGGAGAATGAAAGGTAGAAAGCTTTCTGAAGTAGAGGAACAAATAATAATGCTCTTCAGCTTGTGTTATTCTTTCACATCTGTCTGTGATTATGAATCTGATCCTACACGGACCTCCTGGGCAGAAAGATTCTTATCTATTTGGATATCATATTAAATAATTCCTTGAACAAATTTTGAAGCTTGCAGTGGCTCCCTCTCTGGGAAAACCCCAAAGGATATGAGTTTGGAAGCCCATAAATATGATATTGTGTCCAGGAAAGGCAACTTCTTGAGATCAGGTAGGATGTGAGTGATTTTGCTGTAAGACTCAGATCTCTAGAACAATCAAAGATGGCTAGATACTACTGGTGATTTATTCCCCACTGTTACACCAGAAATAGGCCTAATAATTTCAAGAAGGAAAAGAAGAAGCATATCTATTTCACATAGCCATGGTCTTTCTGAGGCCAAAGGTGTTGTTCATTTCTGACTTGACTGGTTCTACCTAAACCTGGCCAATAGCCATACCAGTTATAATAAAAGGGAGCATATTCCACTGGACAGAACTCATTGCAATGACCTTGAGACCTGAGCCTACCACTCAGCTCCTCTCAGCCAAAGTTAATTCTACTCTACAGGAGTAAAAATAACCAAAAATTATTTTCCATTAACTTTTGGGGACATTACCTTGAGAAGATCTTGTCTTTCTTGGTGGAAGTGCTTTGACCATGCTAATTCAAAGCTGCTGGCATACATACAAGGTTAGTCCGTCCCAGCTCAGCTTGGCTGCCTTCCTCATGTGGTTAGATTTTACCAAACAGTATGTGCCAAGCAGCTACAATTGTAGGGTTGGTGCCTTCTCCTTGAAATGGGTAGTTCCAAAAGAGACTCTCCCCAGAACAATCTCTATCCTGAGAATTTTCGTCCCTTGAAATTCACATGGCATTTCCACTTAAGTGACGGGAAAATTACATAAAAGTCCACTGTGGGCATTGGCACCATGATTTCTCATCTTCCAAGCTTGGTTCCCTTCATTCTCTCTGCTCACACCATTATCCTTTCTGCACATTCCTTCTTCTGGATTCCCTTCCTGTTTTTGACTCTGAATTCTGGTTCTGACTTTTCTTTTGGTGATTTGAACTTGAGTCTCTTTTTGGCAATATATTCTGAATTAAAAATCGATTCCCTCTTGGTACAAGACTTTAAAATTCAATCATCCTTTCTACATGCTGAAACCATGGATACCAAGCTCCTTATCTTCTCACTTGTTTGGGAGGTTGGGTTGATGGGTGCTTTCAGTTTTAGTACCTTAAAATGCACAAGGCATGCCTATGGCCAGGAGGCATGACTAAGGAAAGTCACTACCATCCAGTGGCTCAACAATTACTCTCTTACCCTCCCCCTTCCCATCACTCCTATTGTTGGAGTGTCTGCTATACCTTGCTCATTGGCTTCTCAGTTCTCTCTGATTATTTTGGCTTTGTGCCATGGCTCCACCACCCCTTTCCTTTAAAGAATTGCAACCTTGGACTTTGAAAACTTAAAAAAACAAAACAAAACAAAAAACAAAAAAAATTACCCAAACCTTAGCATCATGCAATAGACCCTTGTAATAAACATGCACATGTACCCCCTGAATCTAAAATAAAAATGGAAATTGAAAAAGTAAAAAAATGAAAAAAATTGTTCTAACTCTGATAGTGGTCACCCTTGAGATTATTCCACATTGGCTCTGGGCTTCGCTCAACACTATTCTTTCCCAGCCCCACTGGTTATAGGTGTATTAGCCCACACCCAGAGAAATAGAAGACAACAGTCTCCCTGCAACTTCTCTCCTCCTGCTAAACAATTCTCGTTCCTGCATCTATTCCTCATATGACAATTATTTTATGGCTTTGCCATCCTGAACGTTCTCTACGTTATGCACTCAGCTTGTCAATATCCCTTACAGTGTGTGATTCTCAGAACAACACAAATCAGCATAGAGTTGAAGGTACCATCATGCCTTTTGTTTCATGAATGAACATACCTCTTTAACAGAGCCTAAATTCACATTTAAATTCTGGCCTCTCTTTCACAACATTAGTATGAATGTTTTACACTAGTGAAAATCCAGAAAGCTCTCCATGTTGCTGTTCAGACATACCTCATCCTTCTATAATTGGACCCTTCTTAGTGTAGAACTGTATCTTATTTAAATATCAATCAATTGTTCTCATCTTTTAAAA
Source organism: Hylobates moloch (assembly GCF_009828535.3). Classification (NCBI taxonomy): domain Eukaryota; kingdom Metazoa; phylum Chordata; class Mammalia; order Primates; family Hylobatidae; genus Hylobates; species Hylobates moloch. The sequence goes on along the minus strand of NW_026652297.1, from coordinate 38,008,486 downwards.
AATCTTGATTCCAGAAAAATAAATCTGGATACTTAGAAAAATAAATCTGGATACAATGCTTTTCAGACTATGCTCCAAGTGAACCTGGAGTTCTTCAGTCTATACTTCTAAAACTAATTGATGTGCTTTCTTATCAATTCACAGAATAAGTTAAATTCATAGAATTTTCTCCAGATTTAACTCATATTTTTTCCTCACATATTTATATCTGGTGCCACCTGTTTAACTGTGCTGAACTGACCAAGTAAAATAGTAAAATACTTTTTCTCAGAAAGCACCATGACTTCCAGTTACTTACCTCCACAAAACAATTTAACAATTTTCCATTCAATATATTAGGTATTCCTCCCTTTTCCATGTAGTTTACACATCTGATTGAAATGGTATCATTTGTTATTAATTTAACTTTAAAAAAGACCTCCCAAATGCAGACAAAATGCATTAATTTTTGTAGCCTTTTGGCGAGATGCCAGATGTAATAATCAGGAAATGGGAGTTTACCTTTGTTTTCTCTCTCCATATATATTTCCACTTCTTCTATAAGAATATCATGAAAGACCTTGTCAAAGACTTTTCTGCAATCCAGATTCATCTGAAGCATTTATTTCCACTATTCTAGAGACTGTGTGTGTGTGTGTGTGTGTGCGCGTGTGTGTGTGTGTGTGTGTAATCAGTTTGGCATGATTTGTTCTTTATGGGTCCCGTGGTGTCTGCTAGTGTTCACCACTTCCCCTTGTACGTGCTCACAAATCAACCTATTAATATTCCATCCCAGAGATTTGCCTGGATTTGATGTCAAGCTCACTAGTCCATAAATGACAGGATCCATCTGCATCTTTTTTAGATAAGTGGGAACACATTTATCGAGTCTCCACAATCCCACAAAGTACCGCACATTCTGGAAGCACACTCCACCATGGATGTGTGTTTATACAGCCAGGGAACCAAACCACTTCAGTGAGGCCAGGTGCTGCTTTATTAGACCTTACACATCTATCAATATTTATTCTATCCTTTTCAGAATTAAAATCATGCTTGCTGACAAAGCAGACCAATGCAAAATCCAAATTGAGTTCCCTTCTATCTCCCTGTCACCTGTTAACATTACATCAGTAACCCAGGCACCTGACAAATACATTTTTACTTGCAAAATACATATTTACTTTCCAAAATGTGTGTTTGCTGTCTTAGCATGCTTCACATTTCTTAGCTCTTTGAGAGTTTTAGGTATTTTAATATTATGCTTAGAGATTCAAGCCAACTCCTTCACTTTTCTTTCTTCCTCTCTTTTTCTCTTTGTATGCTATTTTCCCCCAGCCTTCTCTTTATCTCTTGATGTTTGAGTTTCTAGAGACTTCCCTAATCAAGGACATTAATCTCTTTAGTGATATTCTACCCTTGCTTCTTACTGGGATCATTGTGACTTCATTGTCAGTATATAATTTTTAAAGGTTGGCCAGCTCTCATGAATCCTCTTCATGTCTATCATGATAGACATGACTTATCGTGAAGGGGCATAGGGGAAGGAACTTAGAGGTTTCTTCTTCCATCTTGTTTGCTCAGATGCATAATGAGGTTAATTAAAAAGCACAATTTTTATACAACACAAAAAATGAAACTTTTATTAGAAATGCAGCTTTAGGCCGGGTGTGGTGGCTCATGCCTGTAATGCCAGCACTTTGGGAGGCCAAGGTGGGCAGATCAGCTGAGGTCAGGAGTTCGAGGCCAGCCTGGCCAACATGGTGAAACCCTGTCTCTACTAAAAATACAAAAATTAGCCAGGCATGGTGATGCATGCCTGTAATCCCATAATCCCAGATACTCGGGAGGCTGAGGCAGGAGAATCGCTTGAACCTGGGAAGCAAAGGTTGCAGTGAGCTGAGATCATGCCACTGCACTCCAGCCTGGGTGGCAGAGCGAGATTCCACCTCAAAAAAAAAAAAAAAAAGAAATGCAGCTTTATACTCCTCTGACAAATTCACTATTTAATTAAACAATAGCTAGTGACATTCACATTCAGTTTTAAGGAACATCTTTTGAAAAACATCAAATTTCAGAAACCACCTGGTACCACGATATTAGTCCCTGTCTGCCTCAACCCTCCTTTGCTGTCAGCAGCAACAGCTTGCTCCTTCCTGGCTCAGTTCTGTACAGATAAAAAAACCAAACGGGGCTGGGCCCAGTGGCTCACGCCTGTAATCCCAGCACTTTGGGAGGCTGAGGCGGGCGGATCACGAGGTCAGGAGATCGAGACGAGACCATCCTGTGAATGGTGAAACCCCGTCTCTACTAAAAATACAAAAAATTAGCTGGGCGTGGTTGTGGGCACCTGTAGTCCCAGCTACTCGGGAGGCTGAGGCGGGAGAATGGCGGAAACCCGGGAGGCGGAGCTTGCAGTGAGCCGAGATTGCACCACTGCACTCCAGCCTGGGCGACAGAGCAAGACTCTGTCTCAAGAAAAAAACAATAACAACAACAACAACAAAAAAACACAAACGGAAGCCTCACTTCAGCAACTACTTTGCCCAGTAGGTAGTAAGTAACAATTATTTTTCTGCTTTTGTTTTTGATGTTTGGTCTGATTGGGAAGATTGTCACTATAATTTAAGCTGGTATACTTGACTGTCCTGAGTCTAGAATTTTTTTTCTGATTTCCAGTCCAATACCTTATTGAGACAACAATCTGTCCCTGGTCCCAGACAGTCAGCAGGGGCCAAGACACTTCACATAATTCCTGAAAGTTCCTTTCCGAGATGGATCTACTTTCTGACATCTCTCATATTGACCCAAAGGACTTTGCTTTGTTTTTACAATTCAAACATGCATGGGACAGACTCTTTAGTGGCTCACAGCAATGCCCCCTGGCCGATAGCAGTCTTTGGATATTGACATCCATCTAGATTTGTTAGTAGCTCACGATCATCAAAGATGACTTCCAGCCTGCCCAAGTGTTAAATGGCTTTAGGCTCATTGAAGAGTTCTCAGAATATCTGGAGTTTCAGAAAGAGGGAAAACTTACTCCTTTTGGAATTGACATAAAATCAATTTTCTAAAGAAGCTTAAAATAAATCAATGGCTCTATTCAGATTCTCGACATTTGGGAAGATTTACAGTTTTTCACAACCCCATTGAATTGAAAATACGAAGAGTATACTTGGCTACATGAAGAAGAATATGGTAAAATAATGCAAATTCTTTGTCTGATGGGTAAAAGAAGGTCAAATAGAGTTTGGGTGAGATTTTAATCTTACTTAATATTTCTACCATTAGAACTGATTGCCAAATACAAGTTGAACATCTTAGGACCTGTACTTTTATCTTAAGTTTTCACAACAACCCATGATTCCCATTTTAGAGAGGAGGAAACTAGAATTTGGGGTAGTATTTGGAATGAATTCCTTTGGCTAGAAAGTTTTAGAACTAGAAATTAGGATGATCAGCTGTCCCAGTTTGCCTAGGACCATGCTGGATTTAGCCCTGAATGTCCTGCATCCTCGGAAATCCCTCAGTTCCATGCAAACCAGGACAACTAGTTGCCTTATGAGTGAATCCAAATTTGCAAGAATCTGAAATTCTTGTTTTTTCCTTTAATTGTCCAGCTTTTATTGCCTCTTCTGAGCTTTGCAATATTTCTATAAAATACTTCAGTTCTATTCAATATTTCTATAAAACACTTCAGTTGAAGAACTATTAAAATACTGATACACATTTGTTGGAAAGAAAAACAGTGACTAGTCCAAAGCCTTTTAGTTTCTTTGGTCTATCAGTGAATTTTAAGACCACTTATTTTTAACATACTAGGACTTTTTCGTAACTCACTACTTTTCTCTTTGTCCAAATTTCAACTGAGTCAAGACACTTTATTTCTCTAAAATATCCTGTTTAAGATTAGTGACCTTATACTGATAAGGCTTGCTTTCTTGGTCAAAGTTTCCTTTTTTACCCACTTAAATAGGATACAAGAGCTTGTTTAAATTTAACTCATAAACACAGCAAAAACACTGGAATTCTGAAAAGTGGTAAACATCACGGCGTTCATTTTCTCTCTCTCTCTCTCTTTTTTTTTTCTTTTGAGACAGATTCTCGCTCTGTCGCCCAGGCTGGAGTGCAGTGGCACGATCTTGGCTCATTGCAACCTCCGCCTCCTGGGTTCAAGCAATTCTCGTGCCTCAGCCTCCCAAGTAGCTGGGATTACACGTATGTACCACTATGCCCAGCTAATTTTTTATATTTTTAGTAGAGACGGATTTCACCATCTTGGCCAGGCTAGCCTCAAACTCCTGGCCTCAAGTGATCCACCTGCCTCAGCCTCCCAAAGTGCTGGGATTACAGACGTGAGCCACTGCGCCTGGCCTGTGGTGTTAATTTGCATATCATTTCAAAATGTCTCAGCAATATGTCTTTGGTGGAATCAGAGTTTTATTAGAAGACTTTTGATTCCTCAGTATGGATTTTTATATTTTCAAATTCGTTAACATGAAAGAAAGGGAGAAACCTTTTCTTGTTACATTCTTATACCTTGAACTAGAAGTATGACTACAAAATTTTAATGAATTCAGAAGACAATGCTGCATTTCCAAGTATAAAATAAGAAGTTTCCATTTCAATTAAAAAAAACAAAAAAGTCCTTTGGGGTGTGATGGTTACATGGAAAATGCAGCTTAAAGCTCATGTTAAAACTTTCCACCCTATTTGTATTAGTCTGTTCTAGCGCTGCTAATAAAGACATACCCAAGACTGTAATTTATAAAGGAAAGAGGTTTAATGCATTCAGTTCCACATGGCTGAGAAGGCCTCACAATCATGGCAGAAGGCAAAGGCGAAAAAAGGCACATCTTACATGGCATCAGGCAAGAGAGTGTGTGCAAGGGCAACTCTCCTTTATAAAACCATCGGATATCATGAGACTTATTCACTAAAACAAGAACAGTATGGGGGAACCTCCCCTATGATTCAGTTACCTCCACCTGGCTCCACTCTTCACAAGTGGGGATTATTACAATTCAAAGTGAGATTTGGGTGGGGACACTGCCAAACCACATCACTATTCTAGCTCATAGTGAACATCTTCATCTTTGCTTGGCACAGAGGTGTTCAGATTTAATAACATCCATTATTATTTGACTCAGTATCATGCCCCACGTCACACTGTAACCTCCTAGATGTGTTTATGCCTCCCCCATCATTTGTATAAGCACATCTAGGAGGCTACAGTGTGATGGGCCTGACACTGAGTCCTGTGTTTGCTGTTCAAACTCCAGAGCATGCCACATAGAATCAGCATTATAGCAGAGGGTAATTACAAAGATTATTTCTTATGGTGAACAACATTATAGCTCGTCCTCTCTCTCGCCTACTATTTCTGGAGAAGTATCTGTGAAGGGGCCGTGGAAGGCAGACATCTCTGGAAAGAGTATTGTAAAGAATAATTTGATTTTCAATATATCCTTAATGGGTACTTCTTTTTGCTGAGGACTGAATAAGAGTGGTGAATAACAAAGCCCTTTTCTCTCCTCATAGGCCTTCCAGTCTAGAAAGAGAGCAATCTGGTTGTCTCTAGGTTAGAAAGTCAATACTAATATGACAAAAGATTATTGAACACCTACTAGGTGCTAGGTCCATTCCTACGCACTGTTGGATACAGAGATACAGAGATAGGAGAAAGACATTGTCCTCAAGGAATACTCAAAGCATAATGGTGGAAACAAGCACAATAAATAGTTACTAGAAAGTGTGATAAGTAATAATATAGGGGAAAAAGAAAGTTCTGCAGAAGACAAAGAAGAGAATAGAAACTTAGGCAATTGTATTTGACATGAGGCAAGATGAAAAAAGAGGGCTGGAGGTGAGAAGGGAGGTTGGGAAAGGGGTGATGTGGTTTTCTATGGCCAAGACCAACTCTGGCTAACCCTGATCAGGGGCTGAGTGGGAGACCACAGAGGAGACTGCTGCCTGGGGCAGGCCTTGCTTCTCTGCACCCGGCCTCACAGTATATTGCATGCATCTGTCAGCTGCCTGTGATTTGTTCCTGCCCCCACTGAACTGAGAAATGAGTTTTAGGGTCAAATTCCCTAGTCAAAAATTTATTAATCTCATCCAATGGCTGCTTATGTTTTTTTCAATTCTCATCCCCCTGAGCAAGAATACCTATGGTTTGTTCAGCTGTCATATTCTCTATCCTTCTGTCTAATTTGCTCCCAGGGTGGTTTCTCTCCTTTGTCTGAGGGCGCTATCTGAAGCTGCTTGAACTCTGTGGGCATTTTGCAAAGCCTGGAGCCAGGAGTTCATATCTATGGAAAGTTTCCCTCGTAGATTTCACACTGGGGAGGCCAAGACAAGGGCTTGGTACGCATGAATGACAACTGCACATTGTCTTTTGCCTTCAACCAAGAGGACACAGCTGCTGGGATAGAGATGGGGAGGACAGTGATAAACTACTAAGCTTTCCGAGATATGAAATGTTTTGAAGTAAGAAATATGTGCAGTGTGCATTAATTTGCATCCTACTGGCATTGAGTACTTTTCATATATGCATTCGTTACATAGATTTCAAGACGACAAAAATAGCTAAAAGTTGACCCTGTTATAAATACCTTCCTGAACAGTGAAAGGAATGCAAATCCCACGTTCATAAATTTTGTCAGCAGAGAGTTATATTGATCTGCTCAAATGATCTAAGGACATAGATTTTCCATTAGCCCTCTGTAACAATGTCACATTAACCATGATCATCAGAGAGGAGGGAGGCTAGAAGTATTTCTATTTGGGTGTCTAGTTACTAAGGGAGACAACAGCACCATCAAAATGCTTAGAATCTTAAAAGCCTTAAAAATAAAGCAAAGACATATGGAAGCACCAGCAGGCTTTGTGTTCAGATTCTGAATTGGTGCAGACCACGAGGTGTCTGGAGTCAGGCCCCTCTCGGAGCTCTGCCAGGCATCTCTTTGCTCTCAACTGGGGTGATTCCCAGGGCTGGTAAGGAGGGGTAGGAGTACTACCCCTTTGAAGCATCATTGAGTAGGGACAGCAAAATACTGTTTCTTTTATCATTTAAAAAGAATAAGTTTAATTAAACAATAAAAACATTTTTAGCACACTATTCTAACCCAATCATTGCTTTATTTTCTCCGTGTTTCATCCAAAGCTTTCTTCCCATGAGTACATTGTTTTATGTTGTGGCGACCTTGCATGTGCAATTTGATGACTTGCTTTTTTTCTTTGGTAACATGATTTCGAGACATTTTCTATGTTGTTACAAAGGCTTCATGTTTATCATGTTTAATGATTGAATAATACTCCACTGACCAGATACTTCATAATTTATATAACAATTCCCTTGTTTTTGGATATTTAGGAAAACTATTGTTTTTGGCAGACTTCTGCTTCTGCAGAACTCCCAGCTGTATGGGCTGAGATGGGAAAGAAAAACCAATCTAAGCAAGCCAAGACTGGATTCAGGGGAGCACGTGGACAGGATGCCAAAATGTAGCTTATGAAAGAGAATTAGAGTTGGTTGTGGACCAGGGTCAGATTCCAGGCTAATACAGAAGGAGCTTATTTCCCCACTTCTTCTTTTATTTATTTATTCCCTTTTATCTCCACTTCCCAATCCTATTCCTCGCACCCTTCCATAAAAAACTATCCAAAGTGTTTTCCAGAAGTAGCTATCCAGAATGTTATTTATAATCCCAGGGAGGGTCATTGGTGCAAGCTTTCTGCTGGGATCCTGCCAGCCCTGGGGAATGAGGAGCAGGGAGAAAGTGAGGAAACCCTGGTCAGAGGGGCTGGATGGAGAAGTCTGCCTGATACTGAGATTTGCCTACACGCAGACGTAAGATACTGTCTCCAACATCAGCCTCATCATGAATTAAGTTAGGTTAAGCTATGATAAGAGAAGACACCGACAAATCTGGTAACCAAAGGGGAGGAAGCTTATTTCTTTGTCTCATCACAGTCCAAGAGTGGTGTTCAGGTAAGTGGGATGCCACTCCTCCATGCAGTCATTCTGCTCTGCTCCCTTCAACGTGTAACTTTCAGGGTTTTCCTGAATATCCATTCCTGTTCACCAGAAAGGCAAAAGGGAGTGAAGCATCATGAATAGAAGGATGCATGGAAATGGAGACATCCTAGCCACTTTCATTCCATTGCAGGGAACACAGCTGTGTGGACTCACCTAACTTCAAGGGAGCCTTGGAAATGTAATCCCAAAGAGAGAGAACAGATGGGGAAGCTAGTGGCATCTGTGCAATCAGTAGTACATATGACACTTTGGCCTTCCATCTGCCTTTCTCCTCTGTCTTATTCCTGAATTTGTTAAGAATTTTGCAGAGAAGGGTGCTATTCAAAAAGCTCCAACAAAAACTATTTTGGCAGTACACCAGTATTACTTATATGAATATGCTCTCTCAGTGGTATGTATTGGAGTGGAGGAAGGGAATGGGGGAAGGTTGAGAAAAAGGGAAATAGAAAGTATTTCTCTGCAGTGGGGTTTGCTTAAAAGTCTCACCCAACCAGGCATTGTGGCTCATGCCTGTAATCCCACCATTTTGGGAGGCTGAGGCAGGAGGATTGCTTGAGCCCAGGAGTTCAAGACCAGCCTGGGCAACATAGCAAACCCATGTCTTTACAAAAAAAATAATAAAAATTAGCCAGATGTGGTGGTGCATGCCTGTATCCAAGTTACTCGTGAGGCTGAGGCACAAGAATTGCTTGAATCCAGGAGGCAGAGGTTGCAGTGAGCCAAGATCATGCCACTGCACTCCAGCCTGGGTGACAGAGTGAGACTCTGTCTCAACAAAATAATAAAATAAAAAAAAAAATAAAAGACCCACCCATCATGGGACCATATTCAATGTTCCTAAAGGTAAAACTTTCTACCATTCTTGACAACTCACAGGTAGATATTTTAACTGCATGGGGCAGCATACATTTCTTGGCTAGTAATTTGAAACTTCAACTTTTCTACACCTTTGTATACCTCACATTGATTCATTGATCAACATTTATTGGGTACCTGGTGTTTATGAAATGTAGCTACTAGATATAAAACAGTCAAAGAATGTCAAAGGTTCAAGATAAAATGTATTTGAAATTATTACAGTTAAAAATAAACTATAGGTTATACAAGACTTTTTAAATAAGAGAGGTGATTGAAAAAATTGATCAAATAAAATGTGAATTAAGAGAACCTGAAAGAGGGCTTCAGTTCTAAAAACAGACTGGGAAACCAAATGGTCAAAAAATAATACTCTCTTCTTCAAGAACATTTCAGCACTTTGGGAGGCTGAGGTGAGAGGATTGCTTGAGTCCAGGAGTTCAAGACCAGTCTGGGCAACATAGTGAGACCCTGTCTCTAAAAAGATAAAAATTAAAAACAAATTAGCTAGGCGTGACGGTGTGCACCTGTAGTCCCAGCTGCTCAGGGGGCTGAGGCAGGAGGATTGCTTGAGTCCAGGAGTTTGGGGCTGCAGTGAGCTATGATCATGCCACTGCACTCCAGCCTGGGCAACAGAGCAAGACTTCATCTCTAAAATAAATTAATAAATAAATTAATTAATAAAATAGAGGGCATTTCACTAATAGCCACAGAGAAACAACTAAGTGGAGAATTTTGTGGGAACTCAGAAAGGTGTTTTCCAACAGCAGCTTTTACAAGGCCAGGAAGAGAAGAAACTCCATTCTCTGAGCTATCTCAACTTGTTTCCTTGGCACGGCCATGTTCGGTATTGCAAGCCCTTGATGCCTACTAAGCAGCAATAAGTAGACTCCTAAACTCAAACTCGGCAGCTCCACCTGAACTGTGTGACCTCCCCACCCCAAAGGCTGTATTCTCTGTGGTTCTGGGAGCTATGGACGAGAATCATCACAATAGCTTCCTCTCAGTGATACCTAGTATGTACCAGGCACTGGGAGGCCCACTTTATGCAGAGTACGACATTCAGTTTTCATGACCCCCAAGAGGGAGATGGTATTACTTTCCCCACATTACATATTGGTAAAACTGGGGCGTAGGTTATTTAGCTCCCCTGAGATTACAGAGTACATCAAGGGAAAATCTGGGTTAAGAAGCTAGGGCCATCTAATGTCTGAGCATGAGCAAAAACTATTATGATGTGCAAATATAGAACCCAGGCAGCCGCCACACCCTCAAGTTACAATATGCACACCCATTCTTTCTTTTTATAAAAAATATAGTCTTTATTTTAAAATCTTTCTTTCTATGTTCCTAACACCAAACCAAAATCATTTACATGAGTGTCCCCCGACACTCATGGGTGTTTACTGTACAAGGTAATTAAGTCAAAGAGGTGTGCACCTTAATTAAGTAAGTCACCTGAACTTCTCACATATGGAATTGGGTTCACCTACCTCATGGAGATCTTCTCCACTTTAAATGCTGGAGAAAACTCCAGCAGATTGTCCTGTAATCGCTATTGACAGCTTTCGGCATATGTATGTGTTTAGAGACTTCGAAGATGTATTAATTCCTGGAAAACTCAAGCAATTCGTATTTGACTTACATTCTGGAAAACTGCACAGAGAATTCCATCACGGACCTGACCCAACCGATATCGCCCCAGGAGAGCAAGCCCAGGGTGTAGCAAGCTGTCCACCTGAGAGCTCCTTCCAGAAATTAACACCCCGTGAATATAGGTGTACTATATTCAGGGATTGAGATGAGCTTTAAAAACTTGAAAACCAGTGTGTAAGCCTTTCAACAGCAGCGTCAACCTACGTGGTGGAAATAGTAAACATATATTTTCATAATTCTATGTGTATTTTTATTTTCAATACACTGAAAGAAGTTTTGGGTTTTTAAAAGAGATACTGTATAATAAAACCACTGTGTAAACTAAACACTTAAATGCAAATGATTATTGTTGTATGAGACAATCTTGGAAACATATGAATATGCTATAAAATATTGTATGATGAAAAACAAAATCTTAGGTGAGGAAATGCTCCCCAAAACCTTACAGGTCCCAGTTTTTTCCCTCATGACCACTTATACATTTACTTATCTCTGTTACCTTTTTCGTGAGAGTTCCCTGTGCACTGTCTGTCTTCTGAGCCTCCGGGATTGTGTATAAGCTGGCGGGAGAGTGGATTTCAGCAGACAATCAGCAATGTGACTTTGTGGTTTTTGGCTGGAAGACTCTTCTAGATGGGTGGAATATTAATGCTCTGCTAATGAAACACTGCTAATTGGCTAGCAGGGAATTAGACTTGTCTTATTTTTCATCAAGGCTTAACCCCTCTGGCTGTTCATATTGAACTCTTTAGTCTGGAGTAGGTCACTGTTAAAATAAACACACGCTTATTATCTGAGGTGTTTTTAGCCTAGCAATTTGAGATAAAATGCTTGTCGTTTTAAAAGTTCAAAAACTCGTTAGGTCCTGGGAAGGATTTGTAGATCATATCCTAAAAAGGTGAGACAGAGCTATTTATTAAATGTCATTATTAACAAAACAATTATGATGAATATTTTGATCTACTGAGCAAAATGTACGCTGGTTTGCCTCAAAAATAAAATAACTGAACACTGTTAGAAAGAACCGTGAAGTTGAGAAATCACAGCCCACCCCTTCTCATATCTCCAAACCCTTCCAGGTCCCTGTGCATAAATACAAATAAGATGTGGCAGTTTGCTCTTAAACAGAACAAACCTGCATTCCTTAATCTAGCCCTGAAGTCATATTTGTGGCAGAAGGGACCGCTGAACCCCGGTGAAGAGTGATGCCTTTCTGGGGTTCTTAGTTTTCAGTCTTCCCTTAGGAACTGGTTTCCAAAAGAAGTGCCTGCCTTGTTTCCCAGCTCTGTCGCCCAGGCTGGAGTGCAGTGGCACGATCTCGGCCCACTGCAAGCTCCACTTCCCGGGTTCACGCCATTCTCCTGCCTCAGCCTCCCGAGTAGCTGGGACTACAGGCACCCATTGCCATGCCCAGCTAAGTTTTTGTATTTTTAGTAGAGACGGGGTTTCACCGTGTTAGCCAAAATGGTCTCGATCTCCTGACCTTGTGATCTGCCTGCCTTGGCCTCCCAAAGTGCTGGGATTACAGGGGTGAGCCACCATTTCCCAGCTTTCTTTAGCTATATATATGTGTGTGAGATGTTGTATGTAGTATCACTCATACGTCAGCCTCTAGCCAAATTCAGCAAAGTTCCCATAGAGATTGACTGAGAAGAGACTGTGGATGGAATCATCTGGTCCTCCACAAATCTTGCTGTGCTCCTATTGCTGTAGGTCTGGTGGCCTAAACCAAGTCCAGCATCACCATCATCAGTTTCCCAAGCTTCCAGCCAGTGGAACATTGTCATCAACACTGCACTGACTGCCTGTAATACTGCGGTAGCCCCTAACTGTGTTCTCTGATTCCATTTCCACTAAGTAGCCAGGGTGTTTCTTCAAAAATATAAACTCAATCGTGTAAAACGGTGCAGCAGCTATGGAAAATGATATGGCATTTCCTCAAACGTTAAAAATGAAATTACCATACAATCTAACAATTTTGATTTTGGGTATTTACCCAAAAGAATTGAAAGCAGGGGATCAGAGAGAGATTTGTATACCTGTGTTCATAGCAGCATTATTCACAATAGCCAAAAAATGGACATAAACCAAGGATGCAACAATGAATGAATAGAAAAACAAAAAGTGGTACAGTTGGCTCTTTGAATCAGTGAGTTCTTCATTCATGGAATCAAACTACCATGGATTGAATATATTTTGGGAAAAAATGTGTTCATATTGAATATGTGAAGACATTTTTTCTTGTCATTATTCCCTAAACAATACTACATAACAACTATTTACATACCACTTACATTGTATTAAGAATTATAAATATTCTAGAGATCATTTAAAATCTATGGGAGGATGTATGTAGGTGATATGCAAATACTATGTCACTTTATGTCAGGGACTTGGGCATCCTTGGATTTTAGTATTCAACGGGGTTTCTGGAATCAATCTCCCATGGATACTGAGGAACAACTGTATATTTATACAATGGAATATTATTCAGCCTTAAAAAAGAAAGAAATTCTGGCATGTTTTACAATGTGGATGAGCCTTGAAGACATTATACTAAGTGAAATAAGCCAGTCGCCAAAGGACAAAGACTGTATGATTCCACTTCTATGAGGTTCCTAGAGTTGTCCAATGAGTAGAAACAGAAAGGAGAATGTTGGGTTCCAGAAGTTGTGAAAAGGAGGCACATGGGGATTGTTTAATGGGTACAGTTTCAGATTTGCAAGATGAAAAGAGCTCTGCGGCAGGATGATAGTGATAGCAGGACAACAGGAATGCATTTAATGCCACTGAACTGTGCACTCAAAAATTGTTAAGATGGAAGATTGTGTGTGTCTTTTACTGTCAACAGATAAACAAATCTGTTAAATTTGCTTCCCTGCACCCAATCCTCTAGAGATTCCCATCACATTGAGAATAAAAGTCAACAAGGCTGTGGCCTGGCTAAGATTCCCTGATGACCAATGTCCCCTCTCTACCTTACTTATGGCTCTTCTTGAAGTGTCCCCAAGCCTGTTCCACTTTGGGCCTGTGCACCTGCCTGGACCTGTTTCCTACAGACACTCACCTGACTTACTCACTCAGTTCCTGTAAGCCTCCATTTCAATGTTACCATCAGGAGGAATTTTTGGGCCACTTTACTAAAACAGCACCCTTTGTCCCTCTATTATCTTAAATTTTTTCTTTATTTTAAGTTCCAGAGTACATATGCAGGATGTGCAGGTTTGTTACATAGGTAAATGTGTGCCATGGTGGTTTGCTGCACCTATCAACCCATCACCTAGGTATTAAGCCCAGCATGCATTTACTGTTTTTTTCTTAATGCTGTCCCTCTATTCTCTTAACCTAGGCTTTTTTCCTGCATTATACTTATCACTCTCTGACACTATTTTGCATATGCATTTGTTTATCTACTTATTGTCTCTCTCCCCAACCAGAATGTTAGCTCAATGAGATCAAAGATTTTGTCTGTCTCCTTTGTCACTGTATCTCTAGTGCCTGGTTCCAGTGAATATTTGTTGAATGGATGGTGCATAAATGAATGAATAAATGAATGCATGAACCAGCATTCCAAGGGCAGTGCATCAATCACTTGTATTGGAGGGTCTAAGGCAGAGGGCAGATTAACTAAGTGTCCAGGCAGCTGTAGAAGTGAATGCTGGCTGTTGTTCCTTATACAACTGTCCCACCCCCTCCACCTCCCTCAGCTTAAGGCCACCCTGGGTGTTTGGGGAGGCTGAGGTGTAGGACTATTATCACCTTCTCTTGTTCCCAGCATTGCCTGACACTCTCCAGTTTACACTTTCCCTTTTCCTTCCCCCATCTGGACCTCTGCCTCTCAACCTGAGTTTCAAAGAATTAAAATCCGAGCCTGCCATTTACACATTTTTGACAAAGCCAAGCCCAGTTGCTTAAAGATGATTGGATGCAATTATCACCACCTCTAGCAGAGGTACTGGTCACTTTATTGAATTTTGTTTGAAAAAAGGAGGAAAATGCATAGCCATTGTTTACTCTTTTAGGCTTCAGTATTTGAGAAAACATTTGCCTCTTCTCCTGTCTTGTAGCTTTGAGGACCAAGCATGTTTTTAATTCAGACCTTCACCTTGGCTTTGACCCTTCACCTCTTCCTTCTAGGCCCAAGTGACTCTTCCTTTGCAGCTGGAGTGTTTTTTTTTTTTAATAATATTTAAGACTCCAGAGCAATCACCACTATCACCTAGAGAAATCTGCCCACATGCACTCCAGAACAGCTGTGATGACCTGTCAATTTCCCAGGGGTCACTTTAACTTTATTTTGGTTGTGACGTGGGATTGGGGCCTGGGAGTCCTCGTTTGGATCCAGGCTGATATCCAGTCCAGATACATTTGTACTTGGAAAGCCAATCACGCACATATGGCTGAGTGGAATATTTTTTCTTTTTGTTCTCAGATGCTTTTGTTTTACCCATTAAAGCCAGAGTCTAGGCTGGAATGCATTTCTCAGGGTCTTACTAAAATGCAGTCAAGTGAGTTATTGGATGTATAAATTGGAAATTCATAAAATTCTGTTTCTAAACTTGAAGGTTGTCGGGACTTATTTTTGGCCAAACTGGGATGGTTTCTTAGAGGAAAAGATGTTTAAGGTGAGACTAGAAAAAGAACAGGATTTATCTGAGCAAGGTAGAGAGGAGTAAAAACAGAATGGGCTTGGGAATTTGCAGGCAATTCAGCAGAGGAGGGGGCAGGTTTTGTGGGGAGTTGAGACGCGAGTGAGGTCCTAAGACACTAACGATCCATGTTAAGAATTCACAATCATATTCTGAAGGCAATAGGAAACAACTAAAGTATTAAAAGCTAAAGAGCAACATGGTGATGATGATGATTTTTTAAAAGTTTTATTTTAAGTTCCGGGATACATGTACAGGATGTGCAGGTTTGTTACATAGGTAAACGTGTGCCATAGTGGTTTGCTGCACCTATCAACCAATCACCTAGGTATTAAGCCCCACATGCATTAGCTGTTTATCCTGATGCTCTCCCTCCACTCACCCCACTGACAGGTCCCGGTGTGTGTTGTTCCACTCCCTGTGTCCATGTGTTCTCATTGTTCACCTCCCACTTACGAGTAAGAATATGCTGTGTTTGGTTTTCTGTTCCTGTGTTAGTTTGCTGAGGATTATGGCTTCCAGCTTCATCCACATCCTTGCAAAGAACGCAATCTCGTTCCTTTTTATGGCTGCATGGTATTCCATGGTGTATATGTACCACATTTTCTTTATCCAGTCTATCATTGATGGGCATTTGTGTTGATTCCATGTCTTTGCTATTGTAAATAGTGCCGCAGTGAACATACATGTGCATGTATCTTTATAATGGAATGATTTATATTCCTCTGGGTATATACCCAGTAATAGAATTGCTGGGTTGAATGGTATTTCTGGTTCTAGATCCTTGGGGAATAGCCACACTGTCTATAATGGTTGAACTAATTTACACTCCTACCAACAGTGTGAAAGCATTCCTATCTCTACACAGCCTCACCAGCATATATTGTTTCCTGACGTTTTAATAATCGCCATTCTGACTGGCGTGAGATAGTATCTCATTGTGGTTTTGATTTACATTTCTCTAATGATCAGTGATGTTGAGCTTTTTTTCATGTGTTTGTTGGCCGCATGCATGTCTTCTTTTGAGAAATATCTGTTAATGTCCTTTGCCCACTTTTTGATGGGGTTGTTGATTATTTTTATATAGTTATAAAATATCACACTTGCTGCAGAGTGGACTATGTGTAATGTATAGATTAGAGGGGGAATTTAAAGGTGAGTAGGAGGTGGTTATAGTAAATTAAAGGCAAATGTGGATGTGGCCTGAACAAGTATATGAAAAATGCAGTGGAAAAATGTGGATAGATTTTTTAAATAGACTTTTAAAAAACCAATTTGTTATTTTCTAAGTAGGCTTTATTTTTTAAGGCAGTTTTAGGTTTGCAGAAAAATTGTACAGAGTCTCATAGACCTTCCCCCCATATCAGGTACACAGAGTTTCCCCTGTTATCAACATCTTGCATTAGTGCAGTATGTTTGTTATAACTGATGAACCACTGTTGATACATTATTATTGCCTGAAGTCCATAGTTTGCATTAAGGTTTGCTATTTGTGTTGTGGAATTCTCTGGGTTTTGACATATACATAATGTCATGCATTTACCATTATAGTATTATACACAATAGTTTCACTGCCCTAAAAATCTCCTGTGCTCCACCTATTTCTCCCTTCCTCTTACCCCTGAAACCAATGCTCTTTTTACTTAGCGTTTTACTTTTCCATTATGTAATAGAGTTAGAATCTACAGTACACAGAACTTTTTCAGCTGGCTTCTTTCACTAGGTGATAGGTACTTAATGTATCTCTAAGTCTTTTGGTGGCTTGATAGCTCAATTTTTAAAATAGATTTTATTTTATTTTTTTAAAGCAGTTTTAAGTTCACAGCAAAAGTAAGTAGAAAGTACAGAGATTTCCCATATTCCCTTGGCTCTTTTTTTAAACAATAATATTTCATTATACGAATATATCACAGTTTATCCATTTACCTATTGAAGGACATTTTGCTTGCTTTCCATTTTTAGTGATTATGAATGATATTGCTATAAACACTCCTATGAAAGTTTTTGTGTGTATATAAATCTTTGGCTCATTTGGGTAAGGAGTATGATTGCCAGATCGTATAATACACTTATGTTTAGCCTTGTAAGAAACTGGCAACCTGTGTTCCAAAGTGGCTGTACCATTTTGCATTCCCACCAGCAATGAATGAGAGTTTCTATTCCTCTAGATCTTTGTGAGCATTTTGGTGTTTTCAGTGTTTTGGATTGTGGCCATTTCAATAGGTGTGTAGTGGTATTTCACTGTTGCTGTAATTTGCAATTCCCTAATGACATATACTGTTGAGCATGTTTTCATATGCTTGTTTGCCATCTGTGTATCTTGGTATTATTCATCAGATTGTATATAATATTTAAAGATTTGGAAGTAGATGGAATTTCCTCAGAAATATATATATGTAAATTAAAAGAAGAGAGATTCTAGAAAAGAAATTAGAGTACTCTAATTTAAGAGAGGAGCAGGCAGGGCACAGTGGCTCATGCCTGTAATCCCAGCCCTTTGGGAGGCTGAATTGGGTGGATCACTTCAGGCCAGGAGTTCGAGACCAGCCTGGCCAACATGGTGAAACCCCCCGTCTCTACTAAAAATACAAAAATTAGCCGGGTGTGGGGGCACGCACCTGTAATTCCAGCTACTCCAGAGGCTGAGTCATGAGAATTGCTGGAACCCGGAAGGTGGAAGTTGCAGTGAGCCAAGATCGCTCCCTCTGCACTCCAGCCTGGGTGGTAAAGTGAGACTCTGTCTAAAAAAAAAAAAAAGACTTGAGCAAAGAATAGGAGTCGGCTATAACAGAGATGCAGCAGCTTGTACAATATTATGGAAGTCCACGGAAGGGAGTTTTTGAGGAGGGAGGCCAACTGAGTCGAATACTATCAGCAGGTCAAGTGAGAAAAGGACAAAAATGTGCATCCTGGATTCAGCAATAAGGAGATTAGTGACTTTCAAAGTAGTTTCAGTAGATGGGATTTGGTGGTGGTGGTAGGAGCAGTCAAATGAAAAGGGAATATTAACTTAGAAAGCATAGAAAGTAAGAGCAGCAACTGTTTCAAGAAATTTGTTGCTGAAGCAGAAGAGAAAAATGAGTCTTGTGGGGCAGAAGACAGGTACTCAAGGTTGATGAGGGAGAACTGTACAAGTGTAAATATTGATGGGAGATGTTAAAGACCCAGTCACGAGACTAGAGGACAGTCATTGTATACTTGGGGGAGAACAAATATCACCCCTGAAAAAAAATTTAAAATGCACAATTATTTGATGCCAAATCTAGAGGTTCTGATTCTGAAGGTTGTACTGAGGCTTCTGTACCTGGCCAGGCTCCCTAGGTGGTAATCATGCTGGTGTTTCCCAGGTGATACTCTGAGAAACAAAAGAAGAAAAGGGATCTGGAGCACAATGGTGGGTTCTCTGGGAACAGAAAAAGCAGTATTTTATCCACGATTACACGAGCAGGTGCAGGCACCTTTGTTGTTTGGAGATAGAAAGTTTAATGGTTCTTGTCTGGTGTGCTCTACTTCTCTGTGAAACAGCAGGTGAATTTTCCCCTGAGGGTGAAGGATTAAGTTTGAAGAGAGTGGCAATGATTGAAAATAGCTATGATAAAGAATGGCAGACAGTGTGCCAATACAAAAGAATTTCTGAGAAATTTCAAGAAGTCTTTTGAGGTTTATAGGTCATGAATTCTTAGTAGCAATCGTCTGCATTGTTTTGCGAGTGTCTGTAACCAAGCCCAACATCCCAGAGTGATTACCAAGTAAATGTTTCCTTGGATTGGTCTAGGGTATGTGTTCTTCGAGATAGAAAGATAATGGCCAGGCGTGGTGGCTCATGCTTGTAATCCCAGCACTTTGGGAGGCTGAGGTGGGCAGATTTCCTGAGGTCAGGAGCTCGAGACCAGCCTGGCCAACATGTTGAAACCCTGTGAAACTCTACTAAAAATACAAAAATTAGCCAGGCATGGTGGCGGGTGCCTGTAATCCCAGCTACTCAGGAGGCTGAGGCAGGCGAATCGCTTGAACCCGGTTGGCGGAGAGTGCAGTGAGCTGAGATCACACCATTGCACTCCGGCCTAAGTGATGAGAAACTCCATAAAAAAACAAAACAAAACAAAACAAAACAAAACAAAACAAAACACAAAAAAAAAAAAAAAAAAAAGAAAGAATGAAAAAGGCAGTGGCTTTTAGTGCCAAGAAAATTGTTAAGATGATGAAATCCAAATGAACCAGAAAAGAAGGCAGGAGGACCCTGGCAAAGGGAGGTGAACCAAGGAGCAGAGGTCTCGGCGAAGCCCAGCTTGGAAGGATAAGTCTTTGAGGTTATTGAGGAGAATATTTGATGGAAATATTTCAGAGTTTCAGCAGTTTTTTTTTGTTTTTTTTTTGAGATGGAGTTTCACTCTTGTCGCCCAGGCTGGAATGCAATGGCACGATCTCCGCTCACTGCATCCTCCCTTTCCCTGGTTCAAGTGATTCTCCTGCCTCAGCCTCCTGAGTAGCTGGGATTGTAGGTGCCTGTCACCATGCCCAGCTAATTTTTTGTATTTTTAGTAGAGATAGTGTTTCGCCATATTGGCCAGGCTGGTCTTGAACTGCTGCCCTCAGGTGCTCGACCCACCTCAGCCTCCCAAAGTGCTGGGATTAGAGGCATGAGCCACCGCGCCCAGCCAGGAGTTTTAAGTGAAGCTAAATTATGTACGATGTGGTCATGTAGGAGTGGAATAATAAAGTGTAGTTAAGGTGAAGCCTACTAGAGATGAAACTGATCAAGAAACGTAGAAGCCAGGACCTTCTGTGTGCTGTCTCCTGTAGCTTTGCATCTCTAGCACAGAAGTAATAGACAGTGCCAAATTATGCATAGATGGGTATTCCACTCTGGATGTGCATATAAATCAATGCATTACTTTTGTAGAGGATGAGTCTGCATATTCAGTGTGACCTCTCATTACGGAATGACTGTGTCACCTCAAGGAATCCAGAGCTCCAGAAATCTGATCACTTAGGTTTTCTTACTCTGCTTAAGGCAAGGGCAGCTTAGCTAAAGGTACTAATTACAGTAGCATTCTTTTCCTCTGTGTGAACAACTTAAAAATTTCTCTATAATAGTGTTTTTATAAGTAAGGTCTTCAGACTTTCTGCATAAAAATTACTTGGGAGTGATGGTTAAAAATGCACACTCCTGAGTATAACCCTAGACTTAACGAAAGTGGATAGAGTGGGAAGTTGGGTTGTGTGTGGCTGGAATCTATCTATCTATCTATCATCTATCTATCTATCTATCTATCTATCTATCTATCTATCTATCATCTATCATCTATCTATCTATCTATCATCCATCATCTATCTATCTATCTATCATCTATCATCTATCTATCTATCTATCTATCTATCTATCTATCTATCTATCTATCATCTATCTATCTATCTATCTAGAGACTCAGTCTGTTGCTCAGGCTGGAGTGCAGTGGCACAATCTCGGTTCACTGCAACCTCCGCCTCCCAGGTTTAAGCAGATTCTTATGCCTCAGCCACTGGAGTAGCTGGGATTACAGGTGTGCACCACCACACCTGGAGATGAATTTCACTTGTTTCCAGGCGAGACAGACCTCACTCACTGCAACTCCTCCCCTCAGCCTCCCAAGTAGCTGGGATTACAGGTGCCCACCAGCACGCCCGGCTAATTTTTGTATATTTAGTAGAGTTGAGGTTTCACCATGTTGACCAGGCTGGTTTTGAACTCCCGGCCTCAAGTGATCCACCTGCCTCGGCCTCCCAAAGTGCTTGGATTACAGGCATGAGCCACTGTGTCCAGCTAGGAATCTGTATTTTTAACTAGCTCTTCAAAAGATTCTTATGCACATGCCAAACACAGACACATACATGTGTCTATATGTATGTGTGCTTTCTTTGTGTGAGGAGCATGTAAGTGGATGTTGCTTATGCATGGGATTCATGCAGACCTCTCCATTCTCTGAAATATGGTTGCTCTATGCTTCCCTAAAACATACTCTCATTCCACCAACTCTGGTTTCCTTTCTTACCTAAATGCTAATATAGATAGCACAGAGAACAGTAAAGTGACTTCCTGCATATTACTCTGAGGGATACGGAATATTCTCCAGGATGTTAGCAACATATTTCTACAGATTTTACCTTTGAATTGCCATTTGATTCCATGATACCTACCTCTCCAGTGAGGTCATAATCTATGAACTCCAAAAATAAATATCTTAGCTGATTTTGTTTTTTCTTAAAGGAAAGAGTATATGAGTCAAGGGTGAGTTGGCAGAGAAGAATTTAAAGCTTCCAAATGTCAAAAAAAGGACAACACTGCAGCTTGCTTTAAGAAGAAACCAAATGTTCTAATTAACATTTTTATCTTTGACATTTCCTGACTGCTTTTATGTGTCCCTTGGGTGATTATTGTAGTTTAAAAAATAAAAATTCAATATTCATTCTTACCCCCACTTTCATAGTTCAGTTAATCCCACGTAGTTCACCTGTTTTGTTGATCTACATTGCTAATACCTCTTATGGAAGGCAATCAAGGGTGCTTATAAACATTTTTGTCTGGTTAGTTTAATGCTACAATCATCTGAGATACAAAGTACTGGTTATTTTACTCCAATGGCTAAGTGCTCAATAAATTTTTTTCCTTGGGGTTCATGTGTTTTCTTATTTCAGTCTTTCGTCTTCTCTTCCTCTCTATTTCCAAATATTGTCACATTTATTCCTATGCTTCGTTTCCTATTCAGTATGTGGACGTGGCCATTGATATCTATTATGATAACTTATTTGAAACTTCTTGAGTTCTTTCTGCCCCTGCTCTTTTAAATAGGATTCATGGAAAACCCCAGAAAGACGGTATTATAGCAAGTTAACTTCTTGTAGCTGGTTTGGGACTTTACAGAGTAAGTAGTATAATAATACATGAAAAAGAAAGTAAAATAACTACAGTGGCTAGAATACATATTTTATTTCATGTAATTCTCTTGGAAATTTTTGTAGTTGGGATTATGATTTTTATTTTTATAGAAAGGAAATAGGTGAGGCTCCAAGAAGTGAAGAACCCAAGTTCTCCTTTTTCACCAAGTATCTCCCCAACCACTTATATTTTTAGAATCTATATCTTTTCTAGCTCCTTTCTCTTATTCTATAAACACGTTAAAAATGTCAGATCCTAAAAATACAAATTTTCCTTTGACTATAATCCGATATCACTTCTTTTTTTCACAGCCAAGTTCTTAAAGGAACAGTCTACATTCTTTGTTTCTGCTTCTTCAATTTTCCTAATTCACGGTTAACCTATAGCAATGCAGCTTTAACCCATCCTTCTAATTGCTATGTACATGCTTTAGCATAAAACAATGCCACAACAAATACCTAAGGCATGCAGGGCTTAAAACCTAGATAACAGATTGATAGATGCAGCAAACCACCATGGCACATGTATACTTATGTAACAAACCTGCACGTTCTGCACATGTATCCCAGAACTTAAAGTAAAACAAAACAAACAAACAAACAAAAACCAATGCCACTCTTGTCCTCCTCTGTATGCAGCATTCAGTGCTGACCATGTCCTCACTAAAAGGCTTGACTTACTACCAGGATTGTTTTCTAAATTAAAAGAGTTAATTCAAGAAGTTTAGAAGAGTGCCTAGCACATAAGAATCACCATTAAATATGAGATGTTGTTGATACATAGTGGTGATTGTTGGCTACTATTAATACAATGACCAGGGTCTATTCACCTTATATATTAAACATTTTCAGTTTCTTTTGCTTATTCTTCTTTTTCTTCATTTCTGCCTTTATACTCAGGCAAAAGGGATCCCTGCTGTAGGGTTCACCCTCTTTAAATCAGTTGCACTGCGGTTTAACGTACATAATAAAACATTCATTAATTGTCAGAGTCCAATTTAGTAAGTTTCTACAGATACATGGTAAATTTCTACAATTTGGTAAATTTCTACAGTCGTGAAACCACCACCATAATCATGATGTAGAACATGCCCACCACCCCAAAAACTGTCCTCGTGCTCCTTGGAATCAATCTTCTCCCTCTACTCCTGATTCTTGGCAAATATTAATCTTCTTTTTGTCATTATAATTTTATTTTTTCTAAAATTGTGTATAAATGGAAACTACACAGTAGCCAGTCTTTGGTGTCTGGCTTCTTTCACAGAGCAGAGTGCTGTTGGGATTCATCTATGTTGTTCCATATCAGTAGTTTCTCTTCTTTTTTTTGACACAGAGTCTCGCTCTGTCACCCAGGCTGGAGTGCAGTGGCGCGATCTCAGCTCACTGCAAGCTCTGCCTCCGGGTTCATGCCATTCTCCTGCCTCAGCCTCCCAGTAGGTGGGACTACAGGCACCTGCCACCACACGCAGCTAATTTTTTTTATTTTTAGTAGAGACGGGGTTTCACAGTGTTAGCCAGGATGGTCAGTATTTTCTCTTTTTTTATAGCTGAGTATTATGGAATACAGTTATCATCTGAGGACCAGGTTATGGCCATTTGTCCTGTTTTCGGTTTTGAACTATTATACGTAAAACTGCTATAAACATTTGAATACAAGTCTTTGTGTGGACGTGTTTTTATTTCTCTGCAGTAAATACCCAGAAGTGGGATTGGGGGGTCTCATGATAATTGGATGCTTTATTGTATAAGAAAATGCCAAAATGTTTTCCAAGTGGTTACACTTGGAAAATGGTTACACCATTTTGCATTTCCAACAGAAATCTATGAGAGTTCTCATAGCTCCACATTCTTGCCAGCATTTGGTACTCAGTCTTTTAAACTTCCACCGTTCTAGAGAATGCACAGTGATAACTCTGTGGTTTTTATTTTCATTTCCTTGATGACTAATGAAGTTGAGGACCCTTTCATGTGTATGTTTGTCATTGTTTCTTGGTGATGTGTCTATTAGAATCTTTTGTCCATTATAAAAACTGGGTTGTTTTCTTTGTTTTACCAATTTGTTAAGAGTCCTTAAACATTCTGGATATAAGATTTTCTTCTAGAAGTTTTATAGTTTTAATTCTAATATTAGGTCTATGATTCATTTCAGGTTAAGTTTTATATACAGAGGTGGTAAGGATCAAGTTTAATTTTTTTTGTGTGTGTGTCTAATTGTTCAAGTTCCATTTGGTGAAAAGACTATCTCCTTTATGAATTGAGTCACCTTGGCACCACTGTCAAAAATTAGTTGACCAAAAATGTGTGGGTCTATTTCTGGCCTCTATTCTGTTCCATCAATGTATCTGAGTTTGATTTGCTCTTTTTTTTCTAGTTTTTAAAAGTGGAATCTCAGATCATTGATTTGCCACTTCTATTCTTTTCTAATATAACCATGTAATGCTAAAAGTTCTCTCTAAATGTTACTTTAGCTGCATCTTACAAATTTTGATATGTTGTATTTGCATGTTCATTCAGCTTAAAATATTTTCTAATTTCTCTTACAATTTTTTTTATTGATCCATATGTTATTTAGAGATGTGTTGTTTAATTTCCAAGTATTGGGGGAATTTTCCAGATATCTTTCTGTTAGTTATTTTTAGTTTAATTTTGTTATGGTCAGAGAACATACCTTGTATGGTTTTAATTCCTTTACATTTTTTGAGACTTGTTTTATGATCTATTTTGGTAAATGTACTACATTCACTGAAAAAGAATATGTATTCTGCTGCTATTTTGTGAGGTGTTTCATAAATGTCAATTAGGTTAAATTATTTGAAATTATTATTGAAGGGCATTATATTCTTGCTGGTTTTCCATCTGCCTGTCCATCAGTTACTGCTAGAGGAGTGTTGCAATCTCCTACTACAATCATAATTTGTTTATTTCCCATTTCAATTCTATTGTTAATTTCTTTGTTTCGTCTCTTAATCCTATCAATTTTGGTTCATGTATTTTGAAGCTCTGTTATTAGGTGTGTAAAAGTTTACAATTATTATGTCCTCTGGATTAAGTAGTGCCTTTATTATTATGAAATGTTTCTCTTTACATCTGATAAATACGTTTTGTTTTAAATGCTACTTGCATGATAATATTATCCACTCCATATTTTGGTAGATGAGTGTTTTCAGAGTATATCTTTAAATGCTCAGTTATATTTCAATGAGGTTAAAAATGAGAAAAATACATTCTATATTTTGCCACATATTTATCATTTCTGGAATTCTTAATTCTTTACATTGTTCTAAATTATCATCTGTTATTATTTTTCTTATATCTGAAGAACTTTCTTTAACAATATTTGTAATTCGTCAGCTGCTGGAGGCTGGAGGGCAAATCTGATCTCTGTTACTCCCTTATGGTCAGAAGGGAAAGTCAGGAGTTTCAGTCCCATTCTTCAGAGAGCCCAGCTCTGGGCCTCATATGGCCTTTCCCACAGTGTGAGAATTCTGGGGGCCAAGAAAATGTGCCCACCCAGAATCTATCTCCCTTTCCACCTAGACTTATTTTGTGGATAGTCAGGAACCTGAAATTTCCTATTAAACAGCCAGCCTGGCTTCCAGTCCCTACCTCTTCTCTGGAATTACGCTCTTAGTGGAAGACTTAGGAGTGGCTATTTGCTGCGGTGGTGTGGACAGAGCTCAAAAGTGTGCACTGAGATGTCTTCCCATATGTGTGAGAGGCCTTTTGTAGTATTGGATGAACCCACAGGAGGGAGAAGGAAGGCAGGGGATCAGGAGCTAGCTCCTTCCCATTGCTAACACATTCAGGCATGAAATTTTGAGTTCCATAATTCTGTATTCAGCCTGGCATTCCAAGATATTATATTTTTCATGGTAGGAGGATGAAGTATATTTTATTTAACATCGTGCTGGCTTAATGTATAACTTTTAAGTGTTAGACATATGGAATGTGGGCCTCTGTTTGTGCTCTTGCCTCACGCTCTGCATATGTGAGATGTGGGCTGCCTTGCTCTCCTCACTACCCCTTCAATGTATTTCTTAATTTCCCTTTATACTCTTCCCTTGTCACTTTATAAATTGGATGATAATCTCCCAAAGTGTTCACTAATACAGCTCTAGAACAGTACAGGAATACATTAAGAGTAGGCTTTTAGAGAACCACTAAAGCATTGGAAACAAGCAGACAAGACTGAAAATGCCTTTCTGGGCAGGAGAGGGGAATAGAGAATGTGCCATTAGACAATAGTAACTAAACTAGTCACTTGAGAAACTCATGGAGAAATCAGAAAGGGTGAACAATACAATGGGTGAGTCCATGCTCTAGAACCGGATTGCCTGGGATCAAATTCTGCTTCTGCCACTTACTAGCTGTGAGATCTTGGATGAGTTTCTGAATCCACTTATGCCTCAGTTTTCTCATCTATACAATGGGTATAATAATAGCAACTACCTTATGGGATTATTTTAAGGACAATAATTTAATAATTATGAAACAATTGGAAGAATACCTGGCAAATAGTAAATTCTCAATGCATTTTAGTTAATATATTAACAAAGTAAATTGTCAGGACTCTGGCTGGGTTTTTCATACATTTTTGTTGCATGTTTTAGAAATGGATGATCTTTACTTGCCGATATTAGGATAATCTGTGGCTGTAGCTGAATTTTACTCTAAAAGTGGCTAGATGCTCACTAATCCTACATTCACACATGGGAAGACTTTAATTCCTGGCTATTTCAGGTATTAGGTAATTAGGACCTAATCACCTCTGAACACCTAATCATGTTAGGACCTAATACCTAATCATGTGGTAGGACCATTGATTGGGTTCTGGAAAAAGAAACATATACAGAATTTATGTATATCAATGTTAGACATCATTATAAAATCTTCTGTGTTAAACTCTTCTCATTTCCCTCATCTGCTGACTAGATTATTCCAAGATTGCCTTGAATTTGTAAAATGGCAAAACCATAAGATAGAAGCCACTTGGGTTATTAAGTCACAGTTTGCAGAGGAACCACTTAACAGAACCATCAAACTTGAATTAAAAATATACCTTATTTCATTAAGCCAATAAGGTTTTGAGATGTTTGCTATAGCAGTTAGCCTATTCTAATAGAGATGTTTGTATGTCGACATGGAGTGCTTTCAAAATAAAAATTTATAATATGTGGAATTGGCTTAGTAATTTGTGGCGAACAATAGTAGACTGAAACTGACTGCTGGAAAAATGGTGATCTTCTTAAGCAGTGGCAAAACATTTGGTAAAACTTATTTTCTGTGAACACTTGGAAGGTAGAATATGTGCCTATTGAAACTGAACTCTAGGAAAAGAAATGAGAAGCATGATTTTAATGGTGTATGGTTTTTATTGGCTGTGTTTGGCCAAGAAAAGGCTTGGGAAGGAATTGGCCAGTTTGCAAGCATAAATTAGAGGAAATAGAGAGAGTTTGGAAATTCAGGTTTTGCAGTATTGAAAAAGTTGGCTGTTTCTAGAATGCAAACAGTGAGAAATGAAATTACACAAAGGGAAGAAAAAGAAAGAAAAAAAACTTTAGCCACTAACAGGTTAGTAAATATTTTCAGGTGAATAAACTGATTCACACACACAAAAAAGATCAGTTTCAGGATAAGGTATTCCCATTCAGAAGTTATAGCCTCAAGGTACCTGGTATTAAGTTGAATGAGATTAACTAGTATGGTGGCAAGGAAGCAGAGAGATAAAACACATTTAAGAATTATGTCTAGGAAAGATCTATGAATGTGGTTTCTGGCACACACGACTACCTGGAAGTAAATTGATCAGAAGCCTATTAAGTTTTTGAGGAATTTTTGTCTACCAATAAGCCATAAACTAAACAAACAGACAAAATTAAAAACCCCCAAACACCAGTTTTGACCATTTTAGAGTTCAGACAACCATTCGAACTCCAAAATTCCATAAGCATGAGGCTGTTTTCCAAGAGTCTCAAAAGGCGTTCTCCATCTCCCACTTCATGTATGACCAAGAGGAGTAAGGGACAAGATGGAGCTTGCAGAAGATGAAGGCAGCTGCAAAGAAGAGCGATGTGTTAGTCCGTTTTCACACTGCTGATAAAGACATACCTGAGACTGGGTAATTTATAAAGAAAAAGAGGTTTAATGGACTCACAGTTCCACATGGCTG
Source organism: Hylobates moloch (assembly GCF_009828535.3). Lineage (NCBI taxonomy): Eukaryota > Metazoa > Chordata > Mammalia > Primates > Hylobatidae > Hylobates > Hylobates moloch. The sequence continues at coordinate 37,980,222 of NW_026652297.1, read as the reverse complement.
GGGAGGCCTCACAATCATGGCAGAAGGTGAAAAGCACACCTTACAATGGCAAGAGAGTGAATAGAGCCAAGCGAAAGGGGTTTCCCCTCATAAAACCATCATATCTTGTGAGACTTATTCACTACCATGAGAACAATATGGGTGAAACTGCCCCCATGATTCAATGATCTCCCACCAGGTCCCTCCCATAACACATGGGAATTATGGAAGCTACAATTCAAGATGAGATTTGGGTGGGGACACAGGCAAACCATGTTAACTGGACAAGGACCTTCCTCCCGGATGGCATCAGCAACACCCTCTCAAACAACTTTTCCTATCATGACATCAGGGCTCTTCACATTTTCTACTCAAATGGACTTGAGAATTGCTGTAGATCATTGATTTCTAGGCTTTTCCCACTTGTTTCCTTTGTAACTGGGATCATTTATTATTGTTGTCCTGCTTCTGTTCCACTATTGCATATCTCCTGTGTGTGTGGTGGTGGTTACAGGCAGGTAAGTGATGTTTTAATTCATAGGCTACCCGAAAACAAGGAGCCATATCCAGCCCTGATGGAAGGACTGCACATCATGTGGAGATCCTGAACTCTGATGAAGATGTCGTGATTGGGTGTGACTCTGAGTTGTCTTCATAGGTAAGTGGATGAGTGATTTGCACATAGGACAAAGAATGAGCTGAAAATTTGGTGGTCAGAAGGAAGTCTATGGCAGAGAGAGGCTGGAGGCTCAGAATTTATATTTCCTCTTCCTGAGCACACAAGACTACATTTCCCCATCTCCCTTGGAATTGGATAAAAATCACATGAGTACTTTCTAGTCAATGAAATGTTGTGGAGATGATATGCAATTTCCAAGACTGGCTTCAAAACCCTTTGTGCAAACCTCTGTTCTCTCTTTCCTTTATTGGATGGCTGAAGACGTCAGAAGGACCTCGAAGCCACAGAATGGAAACAGCCTGGGTTCCTGAGGTTTTGTTTAGTGTCGAGGTGCCCAGGAGAACCACTTGACCAGGAATGTTCACCTTGGGGTATATAAGTGTTAAAATGATTAACTGAGAGGCACCTAGACTGAGACAGCTCCAAAGCCTTGGGTTCCTACTTAAGCAAATCCAAACCCAATTTAATGTAAACAGTAAAATAAACTTTAAGCTTAGCCAATCAGATACAACCAACTATCCTCTAACTAGAGACTTTGCCAATCAGAGATCTCCAACTAACCTCTAATTAGGAACATTTTATTTTATCTAACCAAATATATTTTCTTTGTCTCTCTTTCATAAACATCTCATAAAAGTTTCCTCTCTCACTTGCCCCTCCCAGTGGGGTACTGAACTGCTTGCCTTCCTGTTCTCATGAGTCCATGAATTGTTTAATGCTCAAACTTGTTACATTTTTAACGTGCCTAAGTTTATCTTTTAACATAAGCAAGAGAACACTGTGCTAATGTTTAGTGATTGTGATTTTGGGAACGTTAGTTCTAGCAGTTAGCACATCCTGAAGAATATACCACGTCGTATATTGTGATGATGGTGAGTAATCACTTAAAATGGCATCTTTGTTGTCAGAGATGTCAGAGTTTCCCATTCTGTTCTTCAGAATAACCTTGAACTCTGAATGAGTTCAAAATACTAGTGAGATATTCAGGAGGATTAATGCTGATGGTGCTCTGGGAATTTATGTCAGTGGTGGAGTCCTCTGAGATTTCAAAGGAGGTATCTGAAGAAGGGTGAACATAAAAATAAATCAATGAGTTTACCAACCTAATTCAATGGTCTTAGGAAAATAAATTTTGTCTAGAGGAGGAAGGAAGGAATATGACATATACATGTGCCAGAATTGTTAGAGTAAAGGGTACCCCTTTCTTTCCAAAGTTCACAAGAGTTGTTTGTGTGTTTGTGTGGTTCTGAGCTCTGAAGCTTGTGTAGTGAGTATTATAGCTTGAGAAGTGGCCACTAGAAGTTGTGTGTGTGTGTGTGTGTGTCTGTGTGTGGTTCTGAGCTCTGAAGCTTGAGCACAGAAAATATTATAGTTTGAGAAGTGGCCTCTAGAAGCTGTGTGTGTGTGTGTGTGTGTGTGTGTTTGTGTGTTTCTTGAATGTGCTATTCTCATTGTGGGGATGTCTCTGAATGTTGGCTGGAATCGTCCATGGAAATGTTGTAATTCCAGAACTGAGAAAGCGGAGGCAGCTGCTAACAAGCCTCTAGGGGCAAGTGTTTGTTAGAGTTCAGGTTCTAGAAGTTACATTTTCATCACTGTGCAATATTGCCTCAGCATTTCAGATAACAGTTTGTGGTGTGTGAAGAGTACACAAAATCTTAACAACTTACTCATGACTATTAACTATATTTAGTGCATAAAAGGTCTTCAACCATGAAGAGATCCTAGAGATAACTTTAAAAGAGGTATGCTTAAAGACTCAAATAACCAGACTTGAGAATGCATGGATCGTGCCAATCTGTTCCAGGAAATCAGATGATTTTAGATGAATTGTTTGTCTAGAAATTTCAATTACATAGACAGCAAGAAATAATTTCCTGATGGAGTTGACTAATATGGTTTGGCTCTGTGTCCCCCGCAAGTCTCATCTTGAATTGTAATCCCTATAATCCCCAAATGCCAAGGGAGGGACCAGGTAGAAGGTGATTGGGTCATGGATCATGGGGGAGGTTCCCCCCACGCTGTTCTCGTGATAGTGAGTGAGTTCTTACAAGATCTGATGGTTTTATAAGGAAGTTTTCCCTGCTCTTGCTCCCTCTCCCTCATCTGCTGCCATGTAAGATGTGCCTCTTTCCCTTCTGCCATGATTATAAGTTTCCTGAGGTCTCCCCAGCTATGCAGAACTGTGAGTCAATGAAATGTCTTTCCTTTGTAAATTACCAGTCTCAGGTATTTCTTTATAGCAGTGTGAAAACAGACTAATACATTGACTAAGAATGATAATAAATTCTCCTCCCATTTTATTTTAAACCCATTGTAATCAGACATCTTCCACCCCTCCATTGAAATGATTCTCATAAATGTCACCAATGACTCCGTGTTTCTAACTCAGTGGTCAATTTTCAGTCATCTTATTTGATCTTTCAGTAGCATTTGACGCACTACTGACTGTCTTTTTCTTGGAATAGCTTCTCCATTTGGATTCCAGGATATAACATTATACATATATCACATTCCTGGAATACAAATGGAGGAGTAGATTCTTGTTTTAAATCTCTCTTCCCGAATCTGGTTTTTTGTTTTGTCTCCCTTCTGCTCCTTCTTCTATTCTCCTTAGGTGGTTTCTCCTCATCTCTCTGACATCTACATAAATTTTATTTCTCTCAGACTTACTCTTTAGATCTTTTCTCTTTTTCATCTGCACTCCTACATTTTGTGACTTCATCTACTCTCTTGGTTGTAAACATCATCCATATGCCCATGATTTCCGCATTTATATCTTCAGGCTGTATCTCTTCTCTAGACTCCAGATTCATATATTAATGCCTCCTGGACACCTTCTGCTGTTTATTTTTTAACAGTTATCTCAAAATTCACTCCTGATATTCCCTTACCAAGCCTTTTCCTCATGCCCTCTTTCTGTGTCCATAAATTACAACTCAATCCTTCCAGTAGCCCAAGCCAAAGGCCTCAGTGTGACTTAATTCGTCTTTCAGAGTTTACTTTGTATGAAAGAACAAGTCCTTCAATGTATAACGTTCAGTGTGTACTTTCCATGTATATCCAGAGTACAGCTACTTTTCTCTGTCCTGGACTTCTGCTTCTGGCTATGATGAATTGGCTTACAGCCACACAACCCTTCTTCAGAGACCAACTAGAAAACCTGGATAAGATGCAAAAGAAAATCAATTTGAGGGCATTGGAGAGCTATCAGTGCAGCCAGGTGTTGAGTGGCTGAGATCTCAGAGAGAAGAAAATTTAGCAAGGCAAGTCCAAAATCTGAATCTGATATCATTATTCTCATTTGTTGATGCATAAGCTGCATGTTGTAAGAAATGAAAATTCTAAAAAGTGCATAAGCAACATGTAGGACATTAAAGAGCCTGACATAAATGTAATCATAGACACATATATGGGGAGGAGGAAATGAATGGAACAGAAACAATAATTGAAGAGATAATGGCTGAGAATTTCTCAAAATTGATAGAAGAAATAAAGCCACAGATTAAAGAAATACTTTGAACCACAAGCAAGATAAATACTAAGAAAACACACCTATGTACATCATTATAAGGCTGCTAAAACAATGATAAAAGACAAAACCTTAAAAGTAGCTAGAGGAAAAAAATAGCACTTTACTTTTAAAGAATCAAGAGTTAGTCTGACAGCTGATATCCCAAAGGAAATGGTGCAAGTCAGATTACAATAAAAAGAAATGCCAATTTTAAGGTGTTGAAAACATTGCAGTTTATGACACAACAAGCACTCAATTTAAAAAAAAAAAGAAAGGCAATCAAGAAGGCCAAATTGTAATCCGCCAGCTTTGTCCTAAAGACAAGCAGTGTGGAGGTAGTGTGATAGGAGATTTTGGTAAACATCAGACTGACTTTGAGCATCCTGCCAGATAATGCTGGAGATAGCTGCAGTTTCCTTATAAGTGCGAACCAATTCGAGCAGTATTGTACTCTTGCTGCCTCATCCAAGTTTCCTCCCCCGACCCTCAGGAAGTGATTACAAAGCCTCCTTTGCCAGACTGCATAGTAGAAGGAAATGAATGATGTGGAACTTCCTCAGCAGAATAAAGACACACATATGAATGAGGCAGGTGAGATGACTCTAGGAACTATAAACCCAGCTAACTGGCCATCAGAATCCAACTATCTTGGAACTTGGGCTCTAAGTCAGTAGATCTAGATTGCCACTTAAGTGAATTCTTTGATGGGGATTGAAGAGGCCGAAGAGTTCATAAAGACCCAGACCTGACCAAATTATGATACATCTGGACAATGAGTAATGATTCTACCTAACTGCTTAGTACTGCCTGCTGGCGTGGAGCAGAGTGCTACAGCCTGGGAGGATTTGGGAAGAACAGATGAGATGTTTGGAAAGGAATCACTTTATTTGAATATATTGGACTTGACTTTTTTTGTATTATGTTTATTGCTAGGATGGAATTTTTTTTTTTTTTTTTTTTTTGAGAAGGAGTCTCGCTCTTTCGCCTAGGCCGGAGTGCAGTGGTGCTACCTCGGCTCACTGCAAGCTCCGCCTCCTGGGTTCACGCCATTCTCCTGCCTCAGCCTCCTGAGTAGCTGGGATTACAGGCGCCCGCCACCTTGCCCGGCTAATTTTTTGTATTTTTAGTAGAGACGGGGTCTCACCGTGTTAGCCAGGATGGTCTTGATCTCCTGACCTCGTGATCCACCCGCCTCGGCCTCCCAAAGTGCTGGGATTACAGGCGTGAGCCACCACGCCCGGCCGGAAATTTTTTTACTAGAGTATGGACCCATTAGGGAGGAATGGCCCTAAGGATATTGCAAGTGAATTTCCGAGGGACACAGAGATGGCAATGGTGTACTGGAACCAGCTTCTTCTGGCTGTTGAGAAACAATTATGCACATCTTTTCCCAAACCCATATTTTGTGATGTGTTTGGTAAATTGGAATCTACCACAGTAGGTGTATTTACATCACAAAATTTGGCAGATGCCACAGATCAGGGCTTTCCCCCCACTCCCTGAGAGTCAGTTACTAAATGTTTGCCTGTACACTATTGGAGATACGTCATAAGGCAAAATGTCATAGCATGAATTATTGGGATAATCTGAACAGATTAAGACATTGCGTGTGTGTGTGCGTGCGCGCGTGTGTGTGTGTGTGTGTGTGCTGATATCCGCCCCGTGATTCAAACTTAGACTTTTCTCTTGAGATTACCTTCTGAACCACCCCTGGTTTTAGCATAAGCACTTCAAATTTGACTTTTCTAGAATTCATGATCTTTTCTTCCCAATCATTTTCTGTTTTGGAATTCTTTACTGTATTTCTTGGTATCAACCCAGGGACAAAAATCAGAAAATAAATGTCTTTCTATTATTCTCCAATGATTAATGAGCTTTGACAGGCTAACCTAATTAGCACATGATATAATTTATGTATTTCCTCATTTCCTCTATTAATCCTATTGTCTTGGTTCAAGCCTTTATCCTCTTTGCCTCATCTGGTTTCCTCACGTAATCATTAGAATCAGATAAAGTATTAGCTAAACTACACATTTCCAGGCTCATTTCCCAGAGATTAGGATTTGGTTATGGGAAGATGACTGGAATCCACATTTTTAACAGTTGACCCAGAATTCAGATGAATTCTAATGCTTAGCTAAGTTTGGAAAATACTCAGATACAGAATAAAAATAATAATTTTTAATCTTGGAATACAAACCCAACCTAATCTGTTCTTTGCTTGTTTCTCTAGTTTAATTTCTCACGATTTCCCCACACATTTTTTATCTTATTTGTTTTCTCACCAAATATGTATTGTGCTCAAACTATGGGTCAGTTACTCTTTTAGGTGCTAGAAATCACAGTGGTATAAACAGATAAGTTCTTTGTTCACACAGTGTTTTGTAAATAAATTAAAAAAAAAAACTTTACTATCTTTATGTTCCCAAACATAGCAGTCTTAGGCACGTCTTGACACTTTGTTACCTTCTTTTGGTCCAGGGTTCCTTTTCATTTAGCTACCTTCTCATATTACCTATTGGTTTGTGTTACCACTGTTCATTATTCTATTGCACATTATTTATTTTATTGTCTATCTCTCTTTCTAGATTGCTGGTTTCTTAAAGGCAGAGCCTTTCAATCTCTAGTGTCTAGACTAATAATTGGCAGAAAATAGTTCTCAACCATTTATTGAATGAATGTTACTCAACTAGTAAGTGGGAAAGTAGAGATCTGAATTTAGGGATATCTGACTCCAAAGGCCCACATCCTTTTAACTATACTACACCCTGTCAATAAAGTTTTGTTCAGTTTTTCAGAGGAGCCATTTTAAAAAATTATTTAAGGAGAACCTAATGATACTCAAAGATAGAGCTATTACCTCTCCAAAGGGAGATGTGCCAATTAACCACTTTAGTTGATCAATATCTAGTCCAGATTGGGAAATTCATGCCAAAGAGTATTCTCTGACATTTATTAAACCAACAAAAGAAGACAAATATATCTCCTCTTATCTTGGCCTAATATAAATATAACTTTACCATGTAGATGTATCTATCCTGAATAAGGCAGGCGACAGGCTAAGTCTAGGTGATGACATTTCTTAACATTAATCTAAGCAATTAGTCTTAAACTCATTTCTAGGTAAAGATGAAGCACAGTACTTGGCACACAAAATTCCTCTAAAGCATTTCAGAACTATTGGATTATACTAGGAGACTGATATAGTTTGGCAGAAAATGAACATAACTATCAATTTAAGCATCCATTTTATTGAGGAAATTAATGCAACTCATATGTTTTTGATTCTTTCGCATAAAAAACTTGGGCAGCAAAAGCTAATGGATAAAATTTAGAGAGCTTATTCTGTCATCTGATTTGGGAAATGTGTGCTGACTCTGCTAGTTCTATTAAAAATGCTGCCCATAAAATATACTTGGACTAGCTTGGCACAAGTTATTTTAGAGCTGTGAGAAGGACTGTTATTAATAAAGTCTTCTCTTTCCCTTCTAATTAATTCATAGCATTGCCACCAGCGTGTTCTTTCTATATTATAAATTTATGTCACTTCCCCTGCTAAAACACTTCTGATGACTCTACATTTTCTATAAAGAATGATGAGCAAACTCCTCAGTTGAACATGTAAATTTTCTATAACCTGATCACCATCATCTTTCCATTTACAATTCATTTCACTCTTCTCTCTATCTCAAATAACACATTACATTCTTTAATGACACCAGATTACTCGCTCATAAATGCCTCTTGATTTCCCACCTCTTTGTTCATGACCATGCTGTTCCGCCTTCATGCCTTTCCTCCTGGTTTTATGGCAAACTCTTGCTATCACTAGTGATGTTGTTCCCATTCCTAACAGCCCCTCAATAATTATTCATTGCTTTCTCTTCTGTGTCCACACATGATTTATACATGTATGTATGAACCAACTCAAACACATGGTGTCACAAGTGCAAGTATAATTAAGGGAACAGAATAATCAAAGTGATTCCAGAAAATGTGGGATATATTGTTGTCATAATTATGACATTTATCCCTAGTACCTTGAATCAAGCATTATATTTTATGAATCTATGCATAATTAACTGGCATCATTAATTCATTTATTTATTCAACAAAAATTGTTTAGGGCCTGTCCTGTGTTATGCACTATCAGAGGTGATGGAGATATTGAAGAAGAAAGGATTTTCTGCTTTCATGCAATGTATATTCTATTGAAAGTGACAGAGACAGACAAGAAACAAATGACTAATAAAATAATTTCAAATAGTGGTAATTACTATGGAGAAAATGAAAAAGATCAGTATGATAGAAAGTGACTTGAGAGGTAGGAGAGGGAGACATCAAATATGAAGCATTTCTGTAATATATAGATTACTTACAGAGTGACAGAAAAAGACACACAATAGAAAAATGCAGAGAGGGTTTGAATAAACAATTCAAATTAAAAAAAAACTTAATGGTCAACTAAACATGAATAGACACTTGAATTCACAAGTAGTAAGAAAAATTAAAATGAAATTAATGACAAAATATCATTTATATCCATTGGATTGGCAAAATTAAAAATAACTATAAAACCCATTACTGGTGGGGAATTGGGGAAATGGATTCTCTTGTACATTTTCATTTGTTTGTTTGTTTGTTTATTTGGAGATGGGGGTCTCACTATGTTGCCCAAGCTGGTCTCAAACTCCTGACCTGGCTCAACCTCCTGAGTAGCTGGGTTTATAAGCATGAGCTACTGCACCTGGCTCTTTTATACGTTGTAGGATTGCAAAGCCTTACATCCTTTCCAGAAGGCAATATAGCAGCATCTATTTTAACCTAAAATACAATTCCTCTTTAATTCTGCAATTCCATTACTGGAATCTAACTCATAGAAACAAAGGTGTCTATTTGCAAGATCATATGTCAGAGGATGTTTATTGTACCATTGTTAGTATTGGCCAAGCATTGGATACAGAGAAAGCTCACCAATACAGGAAAGGCTGACTAAATAAATTGCAGTTCATCTATGCCATGGACTATTATGTGACCAAAGAAAGAATGAAATACAGCCCTCTCAGATAATTTGGAGGGCTTTCCAAATTTTGACACCCTTCATGATGGATTTTGTATTTTATTAACCCATCAATTGAGAAAATATATGATGACCCAAACTTTTTGGATTCTATTCATTTTTGAAAAATTTGTATTTTATTAATCCCAACATTACTATATTTATTTGAAAAATGACAGCACATATATTTGTGAGACATACTATTTATTCAGTCTAAATGCAATGTTTAGTATATATATGGGTTTATGAAAAATGAGTTTTGCAGCTTCTAAGGAGTTAATAGTCCTCGTGTTTGGAATGAATGAGATGGGCCACAGAAAGAACACATCTTAGATGATTACACAAAGAGTTGAGTGACAGCCAATATCTTAACTTCCTGACAGTGTTTGCATTTTAAGACATAACACTTACTAATCTGATTACATCTTTGGTCTCTTTTCAGGGGTGGTGTGAGGGGAATGAGAGAAAAGAGCCTCTTCCATGATATTGTAAATCACAATTCCTGTAAAAGTCTGTCTCTGATGTCCATCCAGAGTGCAAAACTGTATTGATTATATTTATTCTTCTAATTCTCAAGCTGCATGTCAAAGCAAATTCAGAAAAACCTTAAATATTTTATACTAAAATATTTTATCATAAAAGGAAAAATGGAGAAAAATGTAACAAATATTCATATACTTGACACAGAGAACAAATATGCTAAAGTCTCATCCTGTTTGTATCACATTCTTTAAAAGACATAAAATGTAACAAAATCTATTGAAGTCATCTCTGAATCCCCTCTCAGTCTCTATTTCTATAGCTTAGATGGCATTCTAATAAATTCTAGCTGTAGTTTATCTCCCCATAGTACATAGGATCCATCACACTTGCTCACAGGGGCCTGAGTAACAACACAAAGCTATTATACTTCAAAGCAAGGGTGGATGATTATGTTGCATTTTTCTTAATTCCTCCTACAGAGAAGAAAGCAGCCCTCTCTGCTCAAATCAAAGAACAATGCTATGCATTTTCTCCACTCACTTTGTAGTGCATCACAAAGCAAATAAATTCCGTGGTATGTAGGTATTGCAGAGCTTCCATTAGCATTACACATCTGGGCCTTTTGGTTTTTATACTCTTGGTAAATAAGGGAAAGAATAAATCAAATACCTTACTCAGACCAAGTCTACATTACATCAACACAGCCAGTTGAAATGGTGTTTATTCAATCATCTGGTTAGTAAAATATTCAGCTGGCTTTTAAACGTGTTTTAATCTGGAAAATTTCAAATATATATATGTAAATATATATATGGAATAGTCTAATGAGCACTCTTGTACCATCACTCAACTTCAAAATTATTAAGTCATGGACAATACTATTTTCTTTCTAATCCTACTACTTTCACCCTACTAGTATCATTATGAAGCAAATTTCAGATGTATAATTTCCCTTATAATGTATCAGAATGGATTTTTGGAGGATAAGTATGCCTTTAAAAAACATAATTACAAAAAGCATTTTTACCCTTAAAATATTATTTTCTTAATATTGCATATCAAGCGGTGTTCAAATTTATCTGATTGTCTCACAATTCTTTTTTACAGCCATCCTGTTTGAATCAGGATATAAAGATCATATATTGCAAATATTTGATAGTCTTTCAAAATCCTTCTTACTCTGTAAGTTCACCTCCATTTCTCCCCTTTTATCCTTGTAATTTGTTGTTATCGTTGTTTAAGAAACTAGGTCTTTTGTCCTGTGACATTTCCCACATATGCATTTTGTCTATTGCATCTTCATAATGTTGTTTAACATGGTCTTCAGTCCCCTGCATTTCCTGTGATTTGGAAGTTAGATATAAAGGCTTAATCAGCTTCAGGCTCAATTTGTTGTTTTGTTTCTAGACCAGATTTGACTGATTTTAAAAAGCAGCAGTTGATGAAATTTGTATATGCAAAAGTAAAAGGAGGTGAGGAGAGAGGAAAAGGGGAATTTTATGAAGAAAAGACTGTTGTCTTCAAAGTTATGATCTAAGAATTGGGTCCTTTCTGAGATCTTTCAAATGGTCTGACCTTGGGGCAGTCACAATTCAATGCCTTCAAAGTCAGTTTCACACTGACAATTCAATAGCACAATTTGTGTGCTCATTTGGGGAAAAAATGATACATAAGGAACAGGAGTATAAATCTGAATGTCACAGTGCTGATGGTATTATTTTCTTACCTAATATAGAGGTAAATCTGGGATGGTCCTTTCCATCTGTAATAGGATGTTGGCAAAAGACACCAATGTGATATAAGCAGGTACAAAGGGGATGGAAGACCAATCGATATATGCAGAATTTAACAAGGGAAAATTTGAATACCAGTTCTTTAAAGCTCGAATTATCATCACTTAGTTTGGGAATACAAAATGTTGTAGGAAGATTTCTGAAGGAAAGAACATCTCCATTCACATAAAGAATGATGTGTGCTATACGGCTCATCTCTCACCTGATGAAGGCACTGTTCAGGAAGCCATCCACGATGTGATCCCTCTAATAGTTGAGAGGCAGAGCATGGGAAGTTTGACTCCCAACTTTAGAAATACATAGTGAGGCAGCGCTCCTTTCGCGGGGGCAGTAGCTGCAGGTTGGGGGGGAGGATGGGGGGGCTCTGTTCCTGCAGACTCCTGATTCGACAATGGATGAATAAAGTACACTGACACACAGATATTCTGTTCTGCCAGTCCAGCTGAGGGCCCGAGCGGCTTACAGCCAAGTTAAGCTCTGTAAACAGTTGCGGTTCGGCCCTGATCCGCTAGTCAGGCTTGCATTTAATCAGTAAGACTAAATAACAAAAGTTGTGAGTAAGCACCACTAGAGGGTAAAGATTAAAGGCCTAAAGCAAACACCATTTGCAGGTAATACAATTCTGCCCGATCCCCCCCATCCCTTGGCCGCCCCTGCAGTAGGAGGCAGTAAAGTACCCGCAGTAGGACGAAGGTTAGTTTTAAGCCCATATAAGTAAACAGGTTAGTAAGATAAACTTCCCACATTCCTTTGTACTTGCACCCTAATGTTTCTGGCTCCTGCAAAGAGAACCTGGCTGCCTTCAGGCAAGCAATCTGAAGCTATGCAAACTCTCAGGCCTTCCAAGAGAGTTTTTGACTATTACTATAACTATCTTTAATATTTTTCCCACCAGCCTGATTGAACCCCAACACATAGGACACGAGACAGGTGGAGACAAGTGACAGATTTCCCTGGTAGTAGAACTAGGAGAAAGTTATCATGTTGGGAAGGGGTTATCTGTTTCTCAGAATTTGAGCAGGGTCCTGGAGGGACAGAAAGTCTCTGTGCCAAGAAGTTGAAGGTGAATGTGAGATTCTTAGGTGCAGCAGAAAACATCTCAAGTCATACTCTAGAACTAAAGATGGATTTACACAGATCAAGAAAGAAACTATGAAGAAAGGCTGCCAGAAAAGCAAACTTTTGTGCAATTCAGGAAATGGCATACAAGAGAAATAATTAGCTTTGGCCGGGCGCGGTGGCTCACACCTGTAATCCCAGCACTTTGGGAGGCCAAGGCGGGTGGATCACGAGGTCAGGAGATCGAGACCATCCTGGCTAACACGGTGAAAACCCGTCTCTACTAAAAATACAAAAAATTAGCCGGGCGTGGTGGCAGGTGCCTATAGTTCCAGCTACTTGGGAGGCTGAGGCAGGAGATTAGCGTGAACTTGGGAGGTGGAGCTTGCAGTGAGCCGAGATCACGCCACTGCACTCCAGCCTGGGCATCAGAGCAAGACTCCTTCTCAAAAAAAAAAAAAAAAAAAAAAAAAATTAGCTTTATTCACCTGTCATGCCCAGAGGGCACACCTGAAAATTACCTGGAGACCAAGTATGATGGCGGTTACTCACCTCTGAAATTGAAAATATTAAAGTAAAGGAAGCATGTCTTTGATATTTTTCTTTTCCTTTTTTTCTTTTTTTGAAATGGAGTCTCGCTTCTTCGCTTAGGCTGGAGTGCAGTGGTGCGATCTTGGCTCACTACAACCTCCACATCCCGAGTTCAAGCAATTATCCCACCTCACCCTCCCTAGTAGCTGGGATTACAGGCATGTAACACCATGCCTGGCTAATTTTTGTATTTTTAGCAGAGACGGGGTTTCACCCTGTCGGCCAGTCTGGTCCCGAACTCCTGATCTCAAGTGATCCACCCGCCTCGGCCTCCCAAAGTGCTGGGATTACAGATGAGAGCCACCGTGCCTGGCCAAACTTTAGGCTTCCACTGAGATTGATGTTTTTCTTATAGCTCCCCTATTATTTATTTATATATTTATTTGACAAATAAAAGTTGCATATACTTTTTTTTTTTTTGAGACGGAGTCTTGCTCTGTCACCCAGGCTGGAGTGCAGTGGTGCGATCCCGGCTCACTGCAAGCTCCGCCTCCCAGGTTCACGCCATTCTTCTGCCTCAGCCTCCCAAGTAGCTGGGACTACAGGCGCTCACCACCACGCCTGGCTAATTCTTTTGTATTTTTAGTAGAGATGGGGTTTCACTCCAGGATGATCTCGATCTCCTGACCTCGTGATCCACCCGTCTCGGCCTCCCAAAGTGCTGGGATTACAGGTGTGAGCCAGTGCGCCCGGCCAAAAATTGCATATGTTTATTATGTACAACATAATGTTTTAAAATATGTAATTGTGCAATGACTAAATCCAGGTACTTAACATATGCATTACCTCACATGCTTTTTTGTGTGCTAAGAACACCAAAAAGCTGTTAGGTTGGTGCAAAAGTAATTGTGGTTTTAATGTAAATTACATTAAAATACTTTTAATGGCAAAAGCCACACTTTGCACCAACCTAATACTCTCAGCCATTTTCGCACATAAAATACTTTGTTATTAATTATTGTTACCATGTTGTACAATAGATCTATCAAATTTATTCCTCTTAACTTAAATATTGTATCCTTTGGGCAACATCTCCCTGCCCCCAACCTCTGGTAAACACCATTCTACTCTCTGCTTCTATGAGTTTGACTTTTTTAGATTCCGCATATGAGATCATGAAGTATTAATCTTTCTGTATCATGTTCTCTGGGCTCATCCATGTTGTCACAAATGAGAATTTCATTCTTCTCTGAGGCTGAACAGTATCTGTTGTGTATGTATGCCACATTTTCCTTATCTGTTTATTCACTGACGGACACTTAGGTTGATTCCATATTTTATCATCCAATTATTATTCTTTACAATTTTTGATGTTTTAGTTTATATGTACACACACACACACACACACACACACATTGGTTTCTTAAATTACTCTGGCCAATAGTCCAGGAAGGGTAGACATTGTTTTCTCCATTTTATAAATGAAAAAAAAAAAAAAAAAAACAAGACTCAGAGGGATTCAGTGCTACCCAAGGCTTCATGGCTTTCAAGGTAAAATTGGAATCAAAACACAGATCTTCTTACTGCTAGCCTGTATTCCTTCTGTATTTTACCATGTCACTGGCTTGGTTATTACAAAACCCTCATACCATTTAACATTCTGATCTCTCTTGAACACTCCTTTCATAGATGGTTACACTGAAGAAATATTAGAAGTTTGAAAATCAGATTCAGTCTGTGGCTCAGGGATTGCTGCCAAATTTTTGCAAAGTGCTTTTCAATAATTCATAGTTCCTTAAACCTGGAAACTCACAGCCTAAGTATAGCCTGAGAAAATGTGCTCCGGTGCTTAGTTAAGCCAAAAGCTGTGTATTTAAATACATTAAATTTCTCTTCAACTCATATAACTACATCCAATGTCATCCATTTGTTTGTACAGAATATTTTAAAAATAACTCTTATTGAAATATTCAGGTACCTGATATGCTATTCTGTGGGCTTGTAATATTTGGGTTAGAGTTTTGCAATTTCAGCACTCAGAGCTCTCTTTCCCTTTGGTTTAACAAGGCTACATCAAATGCCTTGTGGTCACAATCTCTGCTGAAGATGCTACAGTGCAAAAGGTAAAGGCTAATGTGGACTCTGGGGAAAGACCAGTGGGAGAGTCCATTGAACCAGAAGACCAGCTTTCCCCAGACTGCAGGGAACTTGAATTCCCCAGCAGATCTCCAAATCTGCAGAGGGGATGTCACGCTCTTGGCCAACATGGGTTCTGAAGGCCTCTGGGTAGATGAAGACAGGGCTTTGGATAGGAGTATCAAAGTCTTAACTGAATTGGTCTCTTTGAGATCAAGAAGGGACCATGCTGCAAAGGTGTCTCTGGAGGAAGACCAGAGGCTTGTTCTTTCAAGTTTCCAATCAAGTAAAAGCTCACTGAATCTGTCACTGGAGTCAGCCTTCCACTCTGCCTTAGACTCTCTATGGCTGTGTTTCTGTCTTACAGTCAAGCCCTGCACTGGCCTTGACTCCTGATCCCTGTATTGAATCCAATTCATAGTCAATGTCAAGACTGCCTTCTCCGCTCATTCTTCAGGGACAGACTGACTGGCTGCTTTTATACCCTCTAGAAGGATTCGGTTTTGACCTATCTACTTCCCATCCCCATGGTCTGTTCCATTCCCATGTCTCTGTTGAAGTAGTACTTATGCAGAAGAGCTGTTCCTGAAAACCCAGTCTAAGCTAGTTTCTCTTCTGTTATCTTTCAGACCCCTGTTTGCTTTCCTTCATTGCACTTATCACAGTTCACACTTACTGCTTTTTTTTGTTGTTTTACCTAATTTCTGTCTCCCTCTCCCCCATTAAACTGTAAACTCCATTAAAGCAGAAGTCAAGACTATCTTGTAGTGACCTGTATCCCCATTAAATAATCCCTATTATTTAATACAATGCATGGCCCATGGTAGGTTCTTACACATATTTGTTGAATGAATGATTGAATAAATGAATTCTAGCATCAAGTCCCACTTAAGTCTAACATCTGTTTGCCTAATCTATTGAATTCCCTTTAACAAGACCTATGACAGCATGTAGTAACTACTCATTTGAATTTGGGCATGCTGGATGTGAAGATATGGCTCATGGTGAGTTCTCTACAAACACTTTCTTCAATTTTTCATTGATATGTAATAATTGTATATATGGGGTACATGTGGCATTTTGATACATGCATATAATGAGTAATGATCAAATCAGAGTAATTAGGTGACCCATCACCTCAAACGTTTATCATTTCTTTGTTTTGGGATCAACAAATGTTGAGTGGATGAATGAGCAGACTGAACTTTAGCTGATTGAAGCAGGTAGCTGCAGAGTTTTATTCTATACACACAATCTTTGTTATTAAAGCAGTTGAATTTAACGACAGCAACCAGGTAAGCAGATCATTCTTTTTATGAGCACACATTAGTTTTATCTGACAGAAAACCAACACAACTGGAATATGACTGAGGCAGCCTTGGAAAATATTTCAACCCAGAATCATTTCTCTGTTCACTCTCATTTATCTCATGTAGTCACCTTCCTTAAGCAGATCATTTTTCAGAGCAAATTTTAAAAATGGAAATTTTTCTTTGTAAATTAATTAGAAATCATAGATTAGAATTAAAATATCTTCCTGCCTGGTCATTAACCTTTGGGCTTACATGGCACCAAAACATGCCTCATCTGAACATAATGTCTCCCTCTTCTGATACAGGACATGCATTTACCTTATGTAAGCTGAGCTAATTAAAGAGAAGGATTTTAGTTGATTTTCTGTAGTCTCTCAATAAGAAATACCTATGCCATTTTCTTTATGCCCTTGATGTAAGGGCTTCAAATTTCTTTGAAAAGAAAGTATTTTTTGATACTGTATCTAAAAGTTATGTGTTATAGACTGGATATTTATATCATCCCAAAATTCAAATGTTGAAATTCTAACCTGCAAGGAGATGGTATTAGGAGATGGGACCTTTGGGAGGTGATTAGGTTATGAAAGTGGAGTCCTCATAAATGGGATTTGTCCTCTTATCAAAGAGACCTCAGAGAGCTGTCTACACTGTGAGGACACAGTGAGAAGACAGCTAGCTATGAACTGGGCAGCTGGCCCTCATCATACACCAAATGTGCTGACACCTAGATCTTGGCCTCCCTGGTGCCCAGACCTGTGAGAAATAGATGTTTGTTGTTTACGCCACCTAGTCTATAGTATTTTTGTTATAGCAGTGTGAACAAACTAAGATACTACGTAACATGCAAACAAATAGTTCATTTATCAACAAAGATTTATTACATTGCGAAATACTATAGGTAGGCAAAGTTGGGAGGCCGAGGTGGGTGGATCACCTCAGAGGTCAGGAGTTCAAGACCAACTTGGCCAACATGGCAAAACCCTGTCTCTACTAAAAATACAAAAATTAGCCAGGCATGGTGGCACGCACCTGTAATCCCAGCTTCTAAGGAGGCTGAGGCAGAAGAATTGCTTCAAATCAGAAGGCAGAGGTTGCAGTGAGCCAAGATCGCACCACTGCACTCCAGTCTGGGCAACACAGTGAGACTCCAACTCAAAAAAAAAAAAAAAAAAAGCCTCTAATTCAAGAAAAAAACTTCTAGTATAGTAGGAAAGACAGGCATCTTAGCAATTAGAATACAATTGATAGGCATCAGAATAAGCAAACAAACATGAGATATATTGGGAAGTCAGAAGGAGAGTGATTTTGGAAGGTGTCCTACTTGCTGGCATCCTGCACATGTTTTGTGACAGCTATCTATAAGCACAGCGTATGGGAATGCACTCCACCTTTGGAAATGCTCTGGGCCACATTGCTTTAGTCCACCCTGCTACACTTCATCGTGTGTTTACACTTTCCCGGATACTCTTGGCGTCCACTCTGGAATGAGAACCTTGAATCGATCACCAAACATAGGCTTTGCTTTCTAGCTTTGACATTCATCTTCCCTCCAGCCAACTGTACACTGCTCCACAATTTCACACACCAAACAGATAAGGCATTAGTTCTCAACCTTGTTTGTACAGAATTACCTAGGAAGTTTTAAAATGAACTGATGCTTAGGTCACTACAGAGATTCTATATTAATTGTTCTATATTAGTTGCAACTTGAGTGTTGGAATTCTTTAAGGCTTCCCAGGTGATTCTAATGTGAAGCCAAGGTAGAAAATTACTTGGAGGAGGGAATCTCTGTGTAGAAGAGGGGAGAACTTTTTCTCTATCTTATGTTTTTTTTTTTTCCCCTGGGACCTGCAAATTAAACTGTCAAAGATTAACAGTAGAAAAAGCATATAAAAAATATTTGATACTAATATTTTTAAAATTATATGTGTTTTGGGAGGGCTTCATAGAAAAGAAGTGAAACCCCCAAAGAAGTGGTTAAACTTGGGGGATTTTCATATCTTTTTTTTTGGAACTACATTTTTTAAAAAATTATACTTTAAGTTCTGGGGTACATGTGCATAACGCGCAGGTTTTTTACATAGGTATACACATGTCATGGTGGTTTGCTGCACCCGTCACCCTGTCATCTACATTAGCTATTTGTCCTAATGCTATCCCTCCCCTAGCCTCCCACCCCCTGAAAGGCCCCAGTGTGTTTTGTTCCCCTCTCTGTGTCCATGTGTTCTCATTGTTCAACTCCCACTTATGAGTGAGAACATGCGGTGTTTGGTTTTCTGTTCTTGTGTTAGTTTGCGGAGCATGATGGTTTCCACCTTCATCCACGTTCCTGCAAAGGACATGATCCCATCCTTGTTTATGGCTGCATAGTATTCCATGGTGTATATGTGCCACATTCTCTTAATCCAGTCTATCATTGATGGGCATTTGAGTTGGTTCCAAGTCTTTGCTATTGTGAACAATGCTGCAATAAACATAGGTGTGCATGTGTGTTTATAGTAGAATGATTTATAATCCTTTGAGTATATACTTAGTAATGTGATTGCTGGGTCAAATGGTATTTCTAGTTCTAGATTCTTGAGGAATTGCCACACTGTCTTCCACAATGGTTGAACTAATTTACACTCCCACCAACAGTGAAAAAGTGTTCCTGGCCAGGTGCAGTGGCTCACGCCTGTAATCCCAGCACTTTGGGAGGCCAAGGTGGGCAGATCATGAGGTCAGAAGATTGAGACCATCCTTGCTAACATGGTGAAACCCCATCTCTACTAAAAATACAACAACAAAATTAGCTGGGCATGGCGGCAGGTGATTGTAGTCCCAGCTACTCGGGAGGCTGAACCCAGGAGGTGGAGCTTGCAGTGAGTTGAGATCATGCCACTGTACTCCAGCCTGGGTGACAGAGCAAGATTCCATCTCAAAAAAAAAAAAAAACAAAAACAAATAAACAAAAAAACCCAAAGCATTTCTATTTCTCCACATCCTCTCCAGCATCTGTTGTTTCCTGACTTTTTAATGATTGCCATTCTAACTGGCATGAGATGGTATCTTATTATGGTTTTGATTTGCCTTTCTGTAATGACCAGTGATGATGAGCATTTTTTCATGTTTATTGGCTGCATTAATGTCTTCTTTTGAGAAGTGTCTGTTCATGTCCTTTGCCCATTTTTGATGGGGTTGTTCGATTTTTTCTTGTAAGTTTGTTTAAGTTCTTTGTAGATTCTGGATATTAGCCCTTTGTCAGATGGATAGATTGCAAAAATTTTCTCCCATTCTGTAGGTTGCCTGTTCACTCTGATGATAGTTTCTTTTGCTGTGCAGAAGCTCTTTAGTTTAATTAGATCCCATTTGTCTACTTTGGCTTTTGTTGTCATTGCTTTTGGTGTTTTAGTCATGAAGTCTTTGTCCATGCCTATGTCCTGAATGGTGTTGCCTAAGTTTTTTTCTAGGGTTTTTATGGTTTTAGGTCTTATGTTTAAGACTTTAATCCATCTTGAGTTAACTTTTGTATAAAGTGTGAGGAAGGGGTCCAGTTTCAGCTTTCTGCATATGGCTAGCCAGTTTTCCCAACATCATTATTAAATAGGGAATCCTTTCCCCATTGCTTGTTTTTGTCAGGTTTGTCAAAGATTAGATGGTTGTAGACGTGTGGTGTTATTTCTGAGGTCTTTGTTCTGTTCCATTGGTCTATATATCTGTTTTGGTACCAGTACCATGCTGTTTTGGTTACTGTAGCCTTGTAGTATAGTTTGAAGTCAGGTAGCTTGATGACTTCAGTGTTGTTCTTTTTGCTTAGGACTGTCTTGGCTAGGTGGGCTCTTTTTCGGTTCTATATGAAATTTAAAGTAGCTTTTTCCAATTCTGTGAAGAAAGCCAATAGTAGCTTGATGGGGATAGCATTGAATCTGTAAATTACTTTGGGCAGTATGGCCATTTTCACGATACTGATTCTTCCTATCCATGAGCATGGAATATTCTTCCATTTGTTTGTGTCCTCTCTTATTTCCTAGAGCGGTGATTTGTAGTTCTCCTTGAAGAGGTCCTTCACATCCCTTGTAAGTTGTATTCCTAGGTATTTTATTCTCTTTGTGGCAATTGTGAATGGGACTTCACTCGTGATTTGGCTCTCTCTTTGTCTGTTCTTGGTGTGTAGGAATGCCTGTGATTTTTGCATGTTGATTTTGTATCCTGAGACTTTGCTGAAGTTGCTTATCAGCTTAAGAAGATTTGTGGCTGAGATGATGGGGTTTTCTAGATATACAATCCTGTCATCTGTAAACAGAGACAATTTGACTTCCTCTTTTCCTATTTGAATACCCTTTATTTCTTTTTCTTGCCTGACTGCCCTGGCCAGAACCTCCAATACTATGTTGAATATGAGTGGTGAAAGAGGCCATCCCTGTCTTTTGCCAGTTTTCAAATGGAATGCTTCCAATTTTTGCCCATTCAGTATGATATTAGCTGTGGGTTTGTCATAAATAGTTCTTATTATTTTGAGATATGTTCCATCTATGCCTAGTTCATTGAGAGTTTTCAGCATGAAGCGCTGTTGAATTTTGTCAAAGGCCTTTTCTGCATCTATTGAGATAATCATGTGGTTTTTGTCATTGGTTCTGTTTATGCGATGGATTATGCTTATTGATTTGCGTATGTTGAACTAGCCTTGCATCCCAGGGATGAAGCCCACTTGATCGTGGTGGATAAGGTTTTTGATGTGCTGCTGGATTCGGTTTGCCAGTATTTTATTGAGGATTTTCACATTGGTGTTCGTCAGGGATATTGGCCTAAAATTTTATTTTTTTGTTGTGTCTCTGCCAGGTTTTGGTATCAGGATGATGCTGGTCTCATAAAATAAGTTAGGGAGGATTCCCTCCTTTTCTATTGTTTGGAATAGTTTCAGAAGGAATGTTACCAGCTCCTCTTTGTACCTCTGGTACATGTGTTGTCATTGTTCAACTCCCACTTATGAGTGAGAGCATGTGGTGTTTGGTTTTCTGTTCTTGTGTTAGTTTGCTGAGCATGATGGTTTCCATCTTCATCCATGTCCCTGCAAAGGACATGGACTCATCCTTTTTTATGGCTGCATTATGTAATGCCCTTCTTTGTCTCTTTTGATATTTGTTGGTTTAAAGTCTGTTTTATCAGAGATAGGGTTTGCAACCCCTGCTGTGAAAGTGCTGGGATTACAGGCATGAGCCACCATGCCTGGCCTTATATATCATTTTAACAAAAGGTGATAAATTGTGAAGAAGTGACTAAATAAAGGATATGGGATTTTAGGCTTCCAGGAGTGGCAAATTGTGGGAAGGTAAATATATGGGGGAAACTAATGATAGATAAGCGTTAATTAGTAAGGTTTGTTTATGCAGATTCATCTCAGTTCTGTCTCTATCTCTGGTGATAAGGGTGGTCCTCCTGTTCCTCCTGGTATCTGAGAGGGGAAGGGGGCACCTTCACAAAGGGAAACTTAGGCTCTGCTTTTAGGCAGATGGGGGAGGGAAGAGAGTTCTCTCTGCTTTTGCTTTTTTTTCTCAATCGTCTTGAAATAAAAATAATTCATATGCCAGTGGCATAGTTTAAGGTGGCATATTCTGATCTTCTTCACCTACCTCTGTGTTTGAACACACCCTCTATGGGAACTTCCCTTCCTGCCACCCCCAAATCTGCCCTGCCTCCAGGAAACTGGATGAAATTTTTCATCGCTTAAATTCCCACTCATCACTGACTTTTGATAGAGGTAAATAAGCAATCACATAGAAACTTCATTCTGTTGTGCCAACACAAGCACAGGTAATAGACATGAGTGCTTGGTCAAAGTCTTTCAAGCCCATGACCATGACTGCTCACCAAAGGAATCTTTTACCTTCATAGACTTTGCAGGTCCTGGTTTCCATCGGTGGCTTTTATTTCAGCTTCAGAGGACTCATTTGAGGTCTTCCATGGCTTACACCTAGTCAGGTGTCTACCCAACTTTCACAGGCAGGTTATTAAATAGTGCATATCTATGGCTTGGCAATAGATTTACTAGACGAAATCACAGGCACACTGGGAAAGTGAGTGAGACATGGATTGAACTTGAGCAGTCTGTCTTTTAGATGCTCTACTAGCTGAGTTCTGATTTGAACTGAAAAATGGTGGTTGTTCCTCAGAGTTGTAAACATTTGATCCTTCCCTAATTTACTTAATGGAACAGAATCCTCCAGAGTTAATACTTTTTTTTTTTTTTTTTGAGATAAGACTCTCTCACTCTGTTGTCCAGGCTGGAGTGCAGTGGTGTGATCTTGGCTCACTGCAAGCTCCACCTCTCGAGTTCAAGTGATTCTCCTGCCTCAGCCTCTCAAGTAGCTGGGATTACAGGGGCCCACCACCACGCCTGGCTAATTTTTGTAGTTTTAGTAGAGATGGAGTTTTGCCATGTTGGCCAGACTGGTCTCAGACTCCTCACCTCAGGTGATCTGCCCGCCTCGGCCTCTCAAAGTGCTGGGATTACAGACATGAGCAATCACACCTGGTCTCTCCTGAGTTAATTTTATGAGAGCTATTCCAGATGATTTGATGTGTTCATGCTGAGCTAGATTCACAAAAACTCCTCTACATTTCAAGTCAACATCATATAAATCTCATATTTCTAATTTAACAGCTTAAATTAATTATTTGTGAAGAACCTCTGTTTGTCACCAAGATTCTCCTGGCCTCACCTACTTCAACACTACAACTTTTGCCTGTTCTCATTTGCTACATAAACACCCTGTGATGGTTAATATTGAGTGTCAACTTGATGGTTAATATTGAGTATCAACTTGATTGGATTGAAGGATGCAAAGTATTTTTCCTGGGTGTGTCTGTGAGGGTGTTACCAAAGGAGATTAACATTTGAGTTAGTGGACTGGGAGACGCAGACACACTTCTAATCTGGGTGGGCACCATCTAATCAGCTGCCAGAGCAGCTAGTATAAAGCAGGCAGGAGAAGATGGAAGAGCAGACTTGCTGAGTCTTCCAGCCTTCATATTTTTCCCATGCTGGATGCTTCCTGATTTTGAACATCAGACTCCAAGGTCTTTAGCTTTTGGACGTTGGACTTACACCAGTGGTTTGCCAGGGACTTTTGGGCTTTTGGCCACAGACTGAAGGCTGCACTGTCAGCTTCTCTACTTTTGAGGTTTTAGGACTCGAACTGATCCACTACTGTCTTCCTTGCTCCTCAACTTGCAGATGGCCTATCGTGAGACTTTACCTTGTGATTGTTTGAGTCAATTCTCCTTAATAAACTCCCCATCACAGGCCGGGCACGGTGTCTCATGCCTGTAATCCCAGCACTCTGGGAGGCTGAGGCGTGTGGGTCACTTGAGGTTGGGAGTTCGAGACCAGCCTGACCAACGTGGAGAAACCCTGTCTCTACTAAAAATACAAAATTAGCTGGACATGGTGGCACATACCTGTAATCCCAGCTACTCTGGAGGCTGAGGCAGGAGAATCGCTTGAACCCAGGAGGCGGAGGTTGCAGTGAGCTGAGATGCACCTGGGCAACAAGAGCAAAACTCCATCTCAAAAAACAAAACAAAACAAAACAAAACAAAAACCTCCCAGTCTTATAGACATCTATCCTGTTAATTCTGTCCTGCTAGAGAACCCTGCCTAATACCCACCCTCAGGGCAACCCCATCCCTTCCGTTTACAGCAGCCACAGCTATTTCCCTGTACCTGCTTGTATCCCTCATACCAAAGAAATTAGCCAATACTGAGAAGAAATTAGTGTTCCAAGAGATTTCTGGGGAAAACTCCGGAATTCCAAAAGTTGTCATGGGATTTTGTTATCCTAATCTATGTCCTGGAGGAAGGACATAAAAAGGGTGCTTGTCATTTAGTTAGTCTCCAGCTTAAGCACATTGTTCATATTGAAAACTGGAGAACCATTTCTGGGGGCCTTTTTCACTCTCACTTCATCATACTTAACATTTTCCCTGTCTGTTCCTCCTTGTGGGTTTGTCTTCTATACTACTGACTTCAGCTCAGTTCCTTGGTTCCTCCTTTCTGCTCGCTCCCCTGTGATGATCACCCAGTTTCCACTTATCTCAGTTTTGATTTCCAGGTTGTGACCTGGCGCTTTACTTCAGGCCATGATGACAACCGTAAGAGGAGATCTGCCTCTGCATCCCTGGCCCTGATGTAATTGGCCAGAGAGCTCTGCCTCATTTCAGACCCCATCAGACAGGGAATTGGGGAATTGGGTAGGGTATTAGAAGGGGTTTGCTGGAGGAAATAATGCTCATAAAACAAAGAGGAGAAAAGGTGTTCCAGCAAGGAAGAATAGTAAGGATGAAGGCAAGAAAATGAGAAGAAGATGAAATACCTGGGAATCTCACTTATTTATTTTTGACCAAATGTAGACAGAATATGGTGGGGTTCTAGTATATAAGGTCAGAAAGATAAGCAGGACCAAAACACAGTTTAAAACTCTCTCTTTTGGCCACATTTGAGTCAAGCTCCTCTGAGTCCTCTTTCTGACTAGTCCCCAAACTTGGGTTCTGTCATTGGCCCATTTAGTCTCATTTTTGCAAGACTCCTACTGAGTCTGTTTAGGAAAAATCCTTCACCTCTGGTATCTTGTCACTCTGGCCTGCCTTCAGCAAGAATCCTGTTGAGTTGGTATGGCAAGAATCCCCCTAGCATTGATGTTTCCTCTTAGTAATCTTTCATCTATTGACCCCTTACCATGCTCCTTGGATATAAATCTTCATTGTCCTTGCATTTAGAATTGAGGGTCATTTCCTCTGTCTCTCCTCTACTACAAAACTCCATTGTAGTACTTCCCAGTCCCCTGAATAAAGTTGTCCTTACCTTCTTTAACAAGTGTCATGAATCCTTTCTTTTTTCTTTTAACAAAACCTATGTGGACATAAGTACAACATCAGGCTTTGTAGAATAAACTATTATGTATGCAATAGAAATGCTCAGTGCTCCCAGAATTTTTAGAGGTTGTTTAGGACTGCAATGATTAAGAAAAACACATAGAGAAAATGATATTTGGACTGAGCCTCAATTTAAGGTTATATATTTTTATATGAGAGATTGAAGGGAAGGATGAAAGGAGTGAAATTTTCACTGATGGGTGAAAAGTAACCAATACTGGGTATAGCTCAGCACCCTGATAGGACATTCTTTGTCATATGCTAATCAATTTTTTGGCCTGAAATCAAAACAGTCTAAACCTCACACTTTCTTAATCTCTGTCGTGCATCATCTTTGTCTCTGACAGCACCTACCATTTAATTTTTTGTGTTCCTTATTCATGTAGTCAACGCATTATTTCCCCTCGGTGCAAAGGTCTCTAAGGGCAGAGAATTTGTCCTAATCACTTTTGTATCCCCCAGCAAAGGCAAACATGGCCATAGCATGCATACTGTAGGGGTCTCATATCTGTCTGTCAAAGGTATAAAGACTGAGAATTTTAATTATTTATTATTACTGTTGTTGTTTAGAGAGCCCCTTTTCAACTCTACATAAATATTGATTTTTGACTGGAGGGAAAACATGCTGTACTAGGAGCCGGGAGATCCCAATCCCAGGGCAGCCACTAACTCATTGAGTGACGTTGAATCTAAATTTCCTCCTCTATAAAATTCAATGATCTTGATTGTTTTTTCCAACCCTTTAGCCAACAAGAATGACTTCTGAGTTATTCACCACATTTTAACTTTTAATTTTATGAATAGTAATTATCCATTTTTACATTAATTCTATCAGCCAAACAGAGTGTCTGATCAAATAGGGAGGGGGATACTAAGAGGATATTAAGGTTCTGCTAAAATTATTGGGGCAGTCTAATGGCATATAAATATCACATTTCTATTTAAAATAGCTGATAGTGTTACCAGTGGCAAGTTTGGGTGGGCTTCATAATCCTTCATCCTTATCTTCTTGGGAGAAAGAATTTAGCCAAAAGACAAAAGTAGGTTTAAGGTAGAAATGAGAGTTTATTGAAGCAAAGAAAAGTACACTTGGAAGGAACTGTATTAGTCCATTCTCACGCTGCTATAAAGACATACCTGAGACTGGGTAATTTATAAAGGAAAGAGGTTTAATTGACTCACAGTACTGCAGGGCTGGGAGGCCTCAACTTAGAATCATGGTAAAAGGGGAAGCGAACACATCCTTCTTCACATGGCAGCAGCAAGGAGAAGTGCAGAGCAAAAGGGGAAAAAGCCCTTTAGAAAACCATCAGATCTCATGAGAACTCACTATCATGAGAACAGCATGAAGGTAACTGCCCCCACGATTCAATTACCTCCCACCAAGTCCCTCCCACAACATATGGGGATTATGGAAACTACAATTCAAGGTGAGATTTGGATGGGGACACAGCCAAACTATATCAGGAACCAAGCAGGCAACTCAAAAGATTGAGTGCCCTGCCTGGTTGTTAGCTCAGGGCTCTTACAGATTTACTGTTTCCTGGTTTTTCCTGGTCTCTTCCTCTTGTCCTTCCCCCGGGGTGGGTTGTTAGCTAATTGTTGCTTGTGCAGTGTCTTGCCAGTATCTGGGAGGGACCACATGTGGCATTTGGTGGTTGAAGCTATGCACATGCTTTCTTAGGGCAATTTTTCCTTACTGCTAGCACTAGATCACAAGCACTTTTAGAGGAAAGTCATATACAGGTCAAACTCTGCCATTTTATGCCTTACTACACACTCCTGGGCATGTCCCCAGAAGGAGGTCAAACTCCATCATTTAAAGTTCTTATTAGGAAGTGGTTTCCCACAAACTCAAGATGTCTCCTGTTAGGAAAATTTCCCCTTCATGTCACCAGCTGCCTGAGAATCACCTGACAGTCACCTGACATTCTTTGGGGCTCCATCCTGCCCTACTCACATCTGCCCATCTACATAATCTAACAATAGGGCTCTAAGAGTCTGAGTGTTATAATTTAAGGACACTGATGTAGATGATCTTTCTTAACAATCATCTAGATTTTTTTTTTCAAGTGAGTCCCCATGTTGGATAAGAAAAAAATGCATCTCACGAATTGATTTCAAAATGCCCTTTTATTTCCTCTAAAAATATTGTAAGACATATTTTTAAGTATTTTAACGTGAATACAAAATAAACATAATCTGCTTTAAAGCATTTTGAGAAACTATGCGATACTATTTGAGATAATTAGAGAATTCCCTAAGTAGTAGGGATACCTAGGGTGAGAGTCATTGAGATGGCAGCATTTGTCTGAATTGTATGAAGCCTGGAGAGGAAGACAGGATACAAGAGGCACTTCTTAAAAGTTTCTTTTTTGGCTTGCTAAAATTTTAAACAAGAAAGCTAGACTTCCAAGTGCTCTAGCTCATTTAAGATTCTCTCCCAGTCCTTTCCTCAGCTCTAGGCTTCTTTTTCATGTCAGTCAATGCCCCACCATGTTGGAATAACCCCAAGAGGAAGTCGAATGTGCTTCCCTTTGCAATCTCTACTTCTGTAGGAAGACAAGTAGAGAAAATTGAGTTATGACTAAGAATGACATTAAGGTGTCCATGGAATAAGTTCTTATTTAGGTTTATTAGTTTCCATAGAAAGTACAAACTTCAATAGCTTTATATGCTTTCCTGGGCAACACTGAGTCTCTTGTGTTTTATTTTTAGCCTTGGCAAGGAAACTGTCTTTGGCAATTTGCCTCAAAACAGGTGATGGATATAATACTTATCCCCAAGGAAAGCAATAACAAGAGCAACAATATAACCTTCATTTATATAGTGTTTTTTCATATTTTACATCATTTGGTCTTTGCAGTAACTGTAAATCAAAAATAAAGTTCTAAGTCTCCCTTTTGACTGATGGACCCTCCCTTCAGCCAAGGGCATTCCAAAGCTAACCTTAAAAACTAGTTCAGGCCATGATGGAAAGCAAGGTGAACATGCCTCCTTATACTCTTCTCCCTTTTGGAAGTCAGGCAGAGATGACCAGAATTAACATCAACACAGAGACCTTAAGATTGATAGAACTGACTCTTTAATTCTGATAAGAAACATTTGCAATCTATACACCCTGAAATACTATGTAGCCATGAAAAAGAACGAGCTCATGTCCTTTGCAGGGACATGGATGGAGCTGGAGGCCATTATTATCCTTAGCAAACTAAAGCAGGAGCAGAAAACCAAATACTGCATGTTCTCACTCACAAATGGGAGCTAAATGATGAGAACACAAGGACACATAGATGGGAACAACACACACTGGGGCCTACTGGAGGGTGGAAGTTGGGAGGAAGGAGAGAATCAGGAAAAATAACTAATGGGTACGAGGCTTAATACCTGGGTGATAAATAATCTGTATGATAAACCCCCATGACACACATTTACCTATATAATAAACCTGCACATCTTGCACATGTGCCCCTGAATTTAAAATAAAAGTTAAAAAAAGAGAAACATTTGCAATCTATTATTATTATTATCTCTGAAGACTGCTACCTGGAGGCTTCAACTACATGATAAAGCTCTGCAACCCCTTATTAGTCTCCACAACCCTTTATTTTAATCCAGACATTCCCATCTATTGATTCTAGGTCTTTAGACAATAACTTAACTCTTTCAGCCAATTACTAATCAGAAAATATTTACATTTACCTATGACCTGAAAGCCTCCGTGTATTAGTCTGTTTTCACATTGCTATAAAGAACTACCTGAGACTGGGTAATTTATAAACAGAAGAGGTTTGATTGACTTACAGTTCTGCATGGCTAGAGAGGCCTCAGGAAACTTACAATCATGGCAGAAGGTGAAGGAGAAGCAAGGCACATCTTACGTGGTGGCAGGAGGTTGGGAGGAAGTGCCACACCTTTAAACCATCAGATCTTATGAGAACTCATCATCACAAGCAGAGCATGGGAAGAACTGCCCCCATGATCCAATCACCTCCCACCAGGTCCCTCCCTTGACACATGGGGATTACCATTTGAGATGAGATTTGGGTGGGTACACAAAGCCAAACCATGGCACACTGCTTCAGGTTGTCCCACCTTACTGGACCAAACCAATGTACATCTTACATGTACTGATTGATGTCTTATGTCTCCTTAAAATGTATAAAACCAAGCCATAGCCATCCTGAGGTCTGTGTCATGGGCTATTGGTCACTCATATTTGGCTCAGAATAAATCTCTTCAAATATTTTACACAGTTTGACTCTTTTCACTGATATAACCTTGCAAGACAAATGGGTATTATTCCTCCTAAGTAAAAATTTGAAACCCTTGGGGGTTGTCTTGTTGAGTGACTAAGTAGAGAAGCCAGGATTTGAATCCATATCTCTCTGTTACCAGTACTCATGACTTTCCTACCCAGGAGCCTTCTTTAAGTTCTGTTATTACTCGCTCCAAGGGCAGAGAAGATTCACCTGCTTAGTGCACAGCTTGGACAGCCAGTATGCCCAATGCCCTGTATGAGCATTGAATTGAAATAAGCAGAAAGATGTGGTACTGTTTGAAAAGTGTCATCATTTTCAGAGGAGGCTGACAAAGGATCAAATAAAACTATTAACTCAGTGTTTTAAAGAGGCAATAAATACTAGTGAAGGCAGAAGCCGGGCAAAATCATTGAAGGGGTAGTGTTTGTTTTGCAAATACAAATGGCCCATATGGAAATTATTCAAGCTTAATAGCTTAGAAATGCAAATATAGAATAATGAGAGACAAGTGAATCCCAGCAAAATGGCAAAGATTCTTAAAACGTGATAAGATGCAGTTTTGTTGTGAGTGAAGGGAAATGAACCTCTCATAATTGCTTGTGGGTTTAAAAATTGGTGCAACCTGCCACAAGGGCCATTTGGCAGTATTTTTCAAAACCTACAAAGTTTGTAAGTGGTATTATATAATGTCTGTCTTCCTGTGCTAGGTATCATGCTGGGTAGTAGAAATATGATGGTAAGGAAGATATTGTCCCTGCCTTCTTGGCAGGAGAGATGACTAAATAAGCAATTGCAATAATGTGATCATCTGATGAAGAATGTGTAATATATTTTCTTATAATAATAGCATATGTGTATGTGTGTATGTAATATGAAATATACTGAAAGAATAATACCAAAGTTTTTAATGGAGCTTATCTCATCTTTTTATGGTGGAATAATGGAATATTTATTTTCTTTTTAAAATGTTTTCTGTATTTTTTCAAATGCCCCTACAATTAATAGGTATTACTGGAATAATGACACTAAATCATGAACCTGCCTTTTCACAGCAATACAAATCAGTCAGTTTGTGACTCAATAAGAACAAGGCCTGGAGGCATCTTAAGATCTAGAATATGCCTGGCATATTTGGGGCGAGGATCTGTGTACACATCTGAAATCCAAATGATCTCTTCCTCACCCACTTCTGCTTTCTTTACTGCAAGCGTGTATTTGCCCGGTCTGGTGACGTTTGAACCCAGCTATCATTATTGGTTTCCAATGCAGTTCATCCCTGGCACAGGAGTCCAACCTTGAACCCAAGCTCTATTGCCCTTCCTCTGCTCAAGAATGGAACTTGGTCCCCAGGACCCCATTCTGCTGGCTTAATAGTCCTAGACACATCTCTATGAATAGCTACAGAGCTCTCCTGGGCTTAGAATCTAGAGATTTTGTAGAGCATTCTGTTGTCCTCTCCTTTTGCCTCCTGAGTTAGACTCAAGTGACTTCTTCCTCTAGGATTAGAGATTCGGAATTTTAGGTTCCTCTAGGGAAAGCAGTGTATTAACTGAATTAGTTCTTTAATTCCATCACCCAGTAACTTGGGTCATCCTTTCTCTTCCACTGGGAGTTGGGAGACTCAAGAATGCCTTGGAGAATGTGGTTTGTTACAAACTCCCACTCCAAGTTCTTTCTTCGGCTGTCCACCTGTTCTCTAGCCATAAGCTTTCCCTCAGCAACACCTCAAGCTTCTCATTAAAACCTCCCAATTCTGTACTCAGGCTGTGTTGGAACTTGATACTTATGACAACTGGCAAACTTTTTTTTTCCCTAAAGTTAAATTAAATAATCACAGGGTTGTGTGATTCTAAAGATACTTTTGGAAAGTGATTAAATATCCTCATTTAGGCTATGAATGTAACCCAAGTATCTTAAAAGTCCTTCTAAAATTTATGTTTCCTGATAGTTCCATAATTTAAGCAATTGTAAAATTTTTCTTTAGGAGCAGCTAGCAGTGACAGAACTTATTTTTAAAAGAAGTTGAAGAAGCAAATGCCTTTAGCAAATATTCTTGGCAAATTTTAAAACAAAAGACAAAACATATTTAGATATCACTACAACATTAAAAGAGTTTGAAAGTTCTTTGATTTTCCTAAAACCTCTACCTAAAGATATTTACATATGTGTTATTTATATTCTCAGTATGGCAACACGTTTGCCCCGAATGTCAAAATTCTCAGTTAGTTCTCAGTGGGGTACTATCTTTAGTTACAGAAGGAGAGACAAATAGTGGCACAATGTTAATTATTTGACAGTGTATGGAAGTAATAGTTTTGGTGAAGTTCACTTATTTGTACAAAATAATTAAGATCAGCAATTCTTCAGGTTATTTATTTTAGAAATATCAATGAAAATGTATTTGTTGTTAATTGCTTTAGTATTAGAGGATTTGCACTAAGCAAGGTCATATTTGTAAAGGGGATTGATGGTTGACTAAAAGTGGACAGGATTTTTATGAAACCCAGTGAAACTCAGACTTCTATATTTGCATTTCTGTGCTATTAAGCTCGAATAATTTTCATATGGGTCATTCATGTTTGCAAAACAAACACTGTATTTTAATGATTTTTGTCTCAGTCCCACCATCAATAATATTGTTTATTGCTCCCTTTAAGTCTTAGCACTTTAGTTAAGCTGCTGCTTCTTCCCTTTCTGCTTTACATCTAAATTTCTGGGCATCTCATCTTTCATCATCTCCCATCATACCTGTTACCAATTATCTAAGCAGCAAAAGTAAAAATGTTATAAGTCCTTCTGTGCTAGAGATTTGATTACTTTGTTAGTAAGGGTGAAAAATGACTTTCCTATTCAACACATCTGACACACATTGGCACACACACATACCAACAATGCAAGTGTTAACTTCCTTCCCCTCAAGAAGCAACATCCTTTTAAAATATATTTTGGAAATTTAAGAAGCTTGCCCCATATCCACTCCTAAGCCATCCCTGTTGAGAGACCTTGCTGCTGCTGTACCTTAGGCTACTGGCATCACGGATAGTTACCCCTGTGGACCAGGCTCACCTTCTTATTAGGATAAACTTTTGGCTCAGTCGGCAGAGGCATGATGTGGGAAAGGCCATGCTTCTACTTATTATTTGTGGTAGATCTTTGTCATTTTTTTCCAGGGTACATGTGATAATTTAATCTATTGATATAATTTGTAAAGATCAAATTAGTGTAATTTGGATAGCCATCACCTTAAATACTAGTCTTTCCTTTACACTTAGAAACATTCAAATTGTTCTGTTCTAGCTATTTTGAAATATACAATAGGTTATTGTAAACTATAGTTGCCCCACTGATCTATTAAACGCTAGGTCTTATTATTTTTCTATCAAACTGTAATATTTGTACCCATTAATCAATCTCTCTTTATTTTCTCCTTCCCCCTACCCTTCTTGGCCTCTGGGAACCACTGATCTCCTCTCTATTTTCATCATAGCCTCTTTTTCAGTTGCCACATATGAATGAGAGCACACGATATATGTCTTTCTGTGCCTGGCTTATTTCCCTTAACCTAATGACCTCCAGTTCCATTTATGTTGCTACAAATGACAGGATTTTATTATTTTTATGGCTGAATAATATTCTGTTCTGTTGTGTAACTATACCACATTTTAAAATTGTATTCATCCATAGATGGGCACTTGGGTTCATTCCAAATTTTGGCTATTGTGAATAGTGCTACAATAAACAGGAGTGTAGATGTCTCTTTGATATATTGATATTCTTCCTTTGGATATACACCTAGTAGTAAAATTGCTGGATCATACAGTAGTTCTGTTTTTAGTTTTTTTGAGGAATCTCCATACTGTTCTCAATAGTGGTTGTACTGATTTACATTCCCACCAACAGTATACAAGGGTTTGCTTTCTCCACGTCCTTTCCAGCATCCATTATTCTCTGTCTTTTTGATAAAAAGCCACTTTAACAGGGATAAGATGATATCTCACTGTGGTTTGGATTTGCATTTCTATTACGATTAATGAGGTTTAGCATTTGTTCTTATACCTGTTGGCCAAGAAGATACGTATGTCTTCTTTTGAGAAATATCTATTTAGATCTTTTGCCCATTTTTTTAACCAGATTATTTGATTTTTTTTTCTGTTACGTTGTTTGAACTTTTGTATATTCTGGATATTAATCCCTTGTCAGATAGATAGTTTGGAAATATTTTCTCTCATTCTATGGGATGTCTCTCAACTTCGTTGATTGTTTCCTTTGCTGTGCAGAAGCTTTTTAGCTTGACGTAAACCCAGTTATCAATTTTTGCTTTTATTGCCTGTGCTTTTAAGGTCTCATACAAAAAATTTTTGTCCAGACCAGTGTCCTGGAGCATTTTCCTAATGTTTTCTTCTAGTAGTTTAATAGTTTCTGATCTTGTCATTCTTTTGATGACCCAGCTTTGGCACTTCCTTATCATATTTGGGGAATCAGCCACCTTTTGAGGGAGATTCTGCTTTTCACTATGAAGGCTGAGAGTGCTAGCTAACCCTGTTCCCGCTGTCCTTTGCAGAAAGGGCTATATCCCATGGCCTAGAGGCCATCCATCAGATAGATACAAACAGACCTTGAGTCAGAAGCTACTTTTGTGAAAAAGTGGAGACTATGCAGAAGCTTTTTTTTTTTTTTTGAGACAGAGTTGCACTCTGTCGCCCAGGCTGGAGTGCAGTGGTGCAATCTTGGCTCACAGCAACCTCCGTCTCCTGGGTTCAGGTGATTCTCCTGCCTCAGCCTCCCGAGTAGCTGGGGCTACAGGCGTCCGCTACTACGCCCAGCTAATTTTTTGTATTTTTAGTAGAGATGGAGTTTCACCATGTTGGCCAGGATGGTCTCAATCTCTTAACCTCGTGATCCACCCGCCTCAGCCTCCCAAAGTGCTGAGATTACAGGTGTGAGCCACCGTGCCCAGCTCTGCAGAAGCTTTATTTGGGATCTAGGGAAGCTGTTACATCCAACTCCCAGAGGCAACAGGGGCAGTGATGTTTGTGGCAGTGTTAGGTCTCCAGTGCTGCAGTGCTAAAGTTAGAAGCTGCAGTGCTGTGATATCTTCATTGGACCAGATCTGTGGGATTATTTGAGCCTTATGCCTGGCTGTGTGGCCTCAGAGCCTGGTTCTCTGGAGATTCTAGAAGCCACTTGATATCCTTTTGGAGGTTTTAAAGCTGATCAAAAACTTATAAAAATATACAAAAAATTCCTTTGCACTCTGAGTTTAGGTTTTCTTTTTAAAATGTTTACATTAAAAATAATTTTTTAATTAAAAAATTTTAAAAATTTGTATAATAATTAAGAAATTAGAAATAATTTTAGACTCACATAGAAGTTGCAAAAGTAGAAAATATAGTTTTGTGTATCCTTCACCTAGCTTCCCCAATGACAATAATGTACAAAAGTATAGCATACTTATCAAAACCAGAAAAAAGACATCAATACAAACAATTAACTAAACTACGGGATTTATTTGGATTTCACCAGTTTCTTTCTGCGCTAAAAAAATGTATAGTATGAAATTTTATCTCATGTATAGATTTGTGAGGCCACCACCAGAGTCAGGAGGCCACACCTCCATCACCCCAAAGAAACTTCCTGTGCTTCCACCTTACAGTCACACCCGCCTGCCAAACTTCACCCTTGACGATGATCTATGGATTCATGATCACATTTTCATTATTTCAAGAACGTCACGTAAATGAAATCATATAGTATGTAACCACACACATCTCCCAAAGATGGATAAGCATTCTGTTCTATTCTATTCTATTTATTTATTTATTTATTTGACGGAGTTTCGCTCTTGTTGCCCAGGCTGGAGTGCAATGGTGCGATCTTGGCTCACCGCAACCTCCACCTTCTGGGTTCAAGCGATTCTCCTGCCTCAGCCTTCCCGAGTAGCTGGGATTACAGGCATATACCACCATGACCAGTGTATTTTTTGTAGAGACGGGGTTTCTGCATGTTAGTCAGGCTGGTCTCAAACTCCTGACCTCAGGTGACCTGCCCGCCTCAGCCTCCCAAAGTGCTGGGATTACAGGCATGAGCCACCACACCCGGCCAGATAATAATTGTTAGAAACAATTCAGCCTAACTTTACAATAAAGAAGAGAAATATTTTCTAAACACATCATATTCTATATAGATTCCCCAATTGTTTCATTTTAGAAACAATGCTTTATATTATCATGCAGAAGAGTTTTAGTGCCCACTTCCTATTTTCAGGTGTTGCTGGACTTGGGGCTTCGAAGCTGTTTCATCAACTGCCAGCCACAGATTCATGTACTGTTATTGCCACCTTTAGGTAGCAAAATGTCCCAGAAAGGCTTTAAAATGGACTTTTCCTTTTCTTTTTCTTTCTTCTTCCTTTGGACCATATTAAATTTTCTGGTGTGACATCGTTCTCATTACTTCCTATACATGAAAAAGATGGTATTAAGACTTATTGCCTTCTTGTCAATAGCAAACCACAAGCGATAAAAAAATATGTATTCCTTTAGTTACATATATAAAACACAATGAAGGCAATTGTTAGTTTACAACATAATATACCACCACTTTTTCTTCCCATTGGTACTAACACGTGTCCTCTTTGATAAGGAAATGCTCTTATCATAATTGACTCAATTTAGTAAAAAGAACAATTTCACATATTTCTCCTCGACTCACTCATAGCCGCTCATCCACCACTTTGGCGTGTCTTCTAGTGTTTTTGCGCTGGAAAGTGGTAAGACAAAAGAGACAAAGGGACATTTGGCTCGTTGGTATTTATACTAACAGCTGGCGTTCAGTGTAGTATCTAAGTGCTGGAGGTCGCAGATTCAATGGAGGCAGGACATTCAGAAAGGCAAGAGGTATATGAAAGACATTTTATTACTTATCCATATGTGAGTACTGAAATGATTTTTATTTAAATAGTCACAGTTATACTCATGATCATTTTATTACTACATATGGGGCTGTTAATGTCTAAGACTAATTTCCTGTAATCAAGTATGGCACTTTTAGATGAATGTGCTTATAAAATGCTCCAGAGAACAACTGATAATCTGGGAATGATGGGAAGGATTAGAACTTGCCAGAGTTTTGTTGTGGGAAATGTATTAGAAATCATCATTTTTAATAAAGATAGGTGTTTTTCCTTCCAGAAAGGCGTGTCAGCATCATGCGGATGAATTTTAAAAAATATACATCAACACTGCTATAAACATTTTGGGCTTCCATTTCTCTGGATTGAGAATCAGCTTTGCAATGATCCTTTCTTACCATAAGGAGTTTGCACATCCGTGGTTATGCTAAAGATGAAACAGGAGTAAGAACCCCTAGGTCAGAGCTGTAATAACCTCAGTTGAAAAGATTCAGATAAAACTGGGGATGAGGTTGTAGACTGTAGATAGATAAGAAACTTGAAACTGACTTATAAGACTTTTTTTTTTTTTTTGTCAGTTGCCTATGATATATGAGGAAAGTTGCTGAGACAATAAGAAATTCGCCTTTTTGTTTTCCTCAGGGTAAATGAGGACCTGGCAGGAGTAGATACCAGGATTTTTAAAGTTGTACTTTAAAGCTTTTTTTCTTTTAACTTGGCATGTTAGAAACCTCTACCTTAGATGCAGCTATCTTTAGTCCTTTATTACTGATTAGAATCACTTTCTTATTTTTCTTTAGTATTACATAACACTCTTTGACGTCATTATCTTGCCTCTCCTAAATAAAAGTATTTTTGTCCATGTTTAGGCTGGAGTTCTAATAGGCCATTGATGAATTCTTGAAAGTTGGGAATCAAACAATAATTCTAGAGCAGTGTTGAACTTTCTCTGACAATAGAAATCTCTGTCTGTGCTGGCCAATCTGGTCACCCTCAATCACCATTGGCCAACTGGTCATTTGAAATGTGACTAGTATGACTGAGGAACTAAATTCTAAATTTTATTTAATTTTGACTTAAATGGCCAATTTTGACTTAAATGGCTACACTAGGAAACAATGCAGCTCTGGAGAAAAAACTCAAGTGAGAGACTCAGGGCTTCTTTAAATGTAATTGCTCTCACTCAGAGATTTTCTTTCTAGAGCTCTTCAACTTCTAACATCTTAGAAATTTTATAATTTGTTTTATTGAAGGTGGCCATTTGTTTATAGTCTCTCTCTGAATTATTTTGCCCAGACTTTTAGAGTTTAGGCCAGACATGGTGGCTCATGCTTGTAATTCCAACATTTTGGGAGGATGAGGCAGGAGGATTGCTTGAGCCCAGGAGTTTCAGACCAGACTGGGCACATAGTGAGACCCTGTCTCTTTAGAAAACATTACCTATGTTAAAAATAAATAGATAAATAAATAAATGTTCAATACTCCTTCACAGACTGTTTTTTCTTCCAGGCATGCCTGTTCACTCCCCTCTTAACCATACTACATCCTTCCCCAGTTTCATGAAGAACATAGGGACAAGCACATAAGAAATATGTCAAGAGCATCGTGTATGTAGGTATAGAGCACTTCAACTTGCAAAAGGCTGGCTTACAAAGGCTCATATGTGAATTATGGTTTTGCAACTTCAGATAGATTTCCCATTAACTCAGGTACCAGAGCAACCTCACAAAAGTAAGTGAAGTTACATGTGTTATACAATACAATCAGAAACAATAAAGCTGTAATTCCAGTACAAATAAAAAATTAAAAATAGAACAAATGGACAGTTTTTTAAAATTTAGGATGAGAGACAAAAGAAACAAAGGACCTAAGTGTGCACAGTTTCCTTGAAGGCGGGGTTCGGGGGAAAATAATATGGGTGAAGAAGGCATTAGATCAGAGAATTCAGCTCTGAAGTAGCACCATCACCAGTCATCAGCATGGAACAAGCGCAGGTAGTGGGCCACTTTGAGTGACAGTTACCAGATGTTTCTGAGTTGACTGCTAAAAACTGGTGAGGGAGAGAGTACAGTAATACTTACACTCTCCATAGCTTTTTATTTTTTAAACAAGGGTCTCAAAAGCATCTGAATAGCATAGGACTTAATGTCACCTGCATAAGCTCTAAGGAATTAGTCTTATCAGGCAGGCTTCGCAGACCCATCCTCCCCATGGGGTTGGGAAGAAGACAAAAATATGTGAGGAATGTCTTGATTGTAATAATACCTAGTGGCACAGGGCCTACTAGAGTAATTGTTGAATGCATGATTGCGATATTGGCTGAGTGAATGGTATGGCTCCTGTTCTGAGCAGCCTGTCCAGAAAGAAAATGAAACAGTGGCTCCCTGACCTGTGGACACTGGTCATAGTCTTTTAGGGGGTCGAGGATTACTCATATTTTGCCTCTAGAAACTAAATATCAATATAGTTTCCTTAGGCTCTTCTGTGGAGATGGATATCTGTGACTTCTCTGAAGTCAATTACCATTAAAATTTATAGAGGTTTTTCTTGTATGGAATCCTATGACTTCATTTAATCTCTTTGGATTATTGGTACACTCTTCTTTTTGCACTGTGGTAGAATCCACATGGTTAATAAATGAAAGATTATAAGAGGCTTGCCATCAGACTGACACCTACAATTCATCTCTCTTGACCCATGCATGGGAGAAACCTGGAAAAGTACAGCATTCAGCTGACTGTGGCGGTGGCTGCTATTTTTCATGGTCTGACTGAAGTTCTAGTTAGCCCTTGACTCTTTCCTGGAATACTACTATCATTTTCAGATAGAAAAATGATAGCTTACATGAAAACTTAGAAACAGATTGTTTTGCCTTAAACCAATTTATCTCACATCAATTTATCTAAAGGTCAACCTTCTTTGAGAATTTCTATATTCTCAGACATCCTCTTTCTCCCCATGCATTTGAGATTTTATATTTTCAATGTATTTCAATCAAATATACAGGGCTGATGTCTACTTTTGGATAACAGAGAGTAACAGTGACCAGATTTATCTTCCTGCCTAAAACAACTAACTGAAAAAAAGGGAGACAAAGTATGTGAAACAATGATGTTCAGACAGTGGACGTGGGACAGCACAAAGCAGTGATCCCTAAGAGAGGACAAATCAATAAGCTGAGCCCTGTGATTGCTCCACTGACCTCCTTGAGAGAGTCCTTAGGCCACAGGGCCAAAGGGCGTGCCCTGGTGGACTGATTACAGTCAATTCCTAGACACTGCATCATCAGATTTGTGAATTTTCCGGCTGGACTATTGTACTAGAGATATTTTCATGAAGGCTTACGTTCCTGCCATGCTGACATCCTTCTCTTGAGGAAAGTGGTTTTCTCCCATTCTTTCTGCCTAAAACTGCTGTTGAATCTAAAACTCAGTTGATTCAAAATTTAAATAAAATAAAATAAAGTTGCCTTGGGCAGCATATGTGATGATCAACCAGTGAATCTATCCTTTATCTTCTGGCTTGGACCACTTGGGCCAGGGATTGGTGTTCATGCTTAGGGTTGAAAATAAAGAAGTTACCTGACAATAATTTTGTCTCTTGGATCATATTGGATAGTAACTAATTGAGCAGTTCAGATGTTTTCTCTTAGAAAGTATAAATGCCAACCAGAAAGGTGGAACCCTAGAACTCAGGTTGTATCTTGAAAGGCTGAACAACTATTTTGATTTTCCATGAGGCCTGATACATATCTTAGTCTTAATGTAGCAGAGGGACTACATAGTTGCTGAGATTATTTTTTCTGTTTTTCTCACAATAAATGGCTATCACCAAAAGTAATACCTTTATATATTTTGTTGGAAAATATACAAAGTGTATATATAAAGTAATACCTTTATATATATATATTCATATATAAAGTAATACCTTTATATGTATATTCATATGTAAGGTAATACCTTTATATATATTCATATATAAAGTAATACCTTTATATATATATTCATATATAAAGTAATACCTTTATATATATATTCATATATAAAGTAATACCTTTATATAGTTTGTAGGAAAATATACCTTTATATATAAAGTAATACCTTTATATAGTTTGTAGGAAAATACAAACTAATAAGGATTCTTTATTAATAATAATAATCTTATAATTTATTGATTTACTGTGAATTAAGCTCATTTAGACTACCCAATGTTGTCTTGTAGGGAAATGTATTATTATTATCATCATCATCATCACAGCTTTACAGGTTGTAGCCCAAGGTCAGATGAGTAGTAAGCATAAGAGTTGTGACTCAAACCCAAGTTCAAGTTAATCCGGACAATTATTTCATGCTCCTTTTCCTCCCCTGGTTATGCTTCTTTGATCACTTTATTGATTAATGTTTCTTCTACCTAAGTTAATTAGGACATCTGGAAAACAAAGATGAAACTCAGGGCATAGCTTTGATCTTTCCATATTTTTTTTTTTTTTTTTTGAGATGGAGTCTTGCTCTGTCACCCAGGCTGGAGTGCAGTGGCGTGATCTCGGCTCACTGCAAGCTCCGCCTCCTGGGTTCACGCCATTCTCCTGTCTCAGCCTCCTGAGTAGCTGGGACTACAGGCGCACACCACCATGCCTGGCTAATTTTATGTATTTTTAGTAGAGATGGGGTTTCACCGTGTTAGCCAAGGTTTGATCTTTCTTAATTTATTGGACTCAAAATTTGTTTTTGATTTATCTTATTCCTGGGTAATTATTACCAAAATTGAATTGATTTTACTCAGGTGAGTTGTCAGTGACTGCTATTAAAATTCCAATTAGAATGTGTGTGAATCACCATTTTTCCAAGTAATCAAATAAGAGATTATCTTATTTTTGAGAGACAGCTGCCAGCAAACATGTTTTTAACTAATAGACTTTAAATGAAACTCATTGTAAGTGATATTTTATTACTACATAGTAGAAATGAATTCTTATCAGGAAAGGTTAATATTTCTAATCAAAGAAACACTAATACAGTTCTCACCTTCAGATAGAAGAAATTGTATTTAGAATTATATGTTAAATAATTCGTTAGAATCTATTAAGTGTGGTTTGAAAAGGTGATTTTTTTTTTTTAAAAAAAGTTCATCAGAAAAGTTCAATACAGAAAATAGGATTTGTTTTAGGAATTATCATGGGTTTAGCAAGCATAATCTTTGGGGCCTATTAACTAGATAAAAAACTGGCATGGTTTGGAATATAAGGAAACCTGGAAGATGAGCTGTTGGACTAGATACTTAACAGAGTGGTTTGAATTGATTGGTATTTTTGGCAAAGGACTAATAATTATTGTCAGTTTTCCAAAGAATTACAGAAGGAGACTAGGCAATGACATACTGTAAAAATTATTAAACTCTGACATATTATTGCATCCATAAAATCTCACACAGTATACCAGATTATAATTTTTCTAAGATTAAAAGAAAAAAAAAACAACCATATGTTAGGACTTCACCTCTTTGGGGCTACTGAGCAGAGAATGTCCTATAGAAGTCATGGTTAAGGAAAAAAAAAAAAAAAGGCCAGGTGCGGTTGCTCATGCCTGTAATCCCAGCATTTTGGGAGGCTGAGGCGGGCAGATCACAAGGTCAGGAGATGGAGACCATCCTGGTGAACACGGTGAAACCCTGTCTCTACTAAAAATACAAAAAAATTAGCTGGACTTGGTGGCGGGAGCCTGTAGTCCCAGCTACTCGGGAGGCTGAGGCAGGAGAATGGCATGAACCTGGGAGGCAGAGCTTGCAGTGAGCTGAGAGGTGCCACTGCACTCCAGCTTGGACGACAGAGTGAGACTCCGTCTCGGAAAAAAAAAAAAAAAAAAACCCAAATGGCAAAAACCCAACTAATTGCCTTAGAATTAAACTCTCTTTTTGAATATGATATGAATGAATTTGGGTGTCCTTTTTGTCATTTTAATGTTTAAAAATCATGTTTGTGAAGGTACTTACTATCATTATTAAAATTTTGCAGTACATAGTAAAAAGTCAAACAGTACTAAAAGATATGCAGTGACTATTGAGTGTCCCTCTTAGCTCAGGCTCAGGAAGGTAATCATCAACAGTTTCTCTGTGTCCTTCCTAAACATTTTCAGTCATCCATATATACTTGTTTTTATACAATCAGAGTGTATTCTATTCACTAGTCTTCAAAATGTAAATGTTTTCTACTAAATACAAAATCTTAGTGACTTCTTATCAACATGTACATATCTACTTTATTCTCTTTAATGGTGGCTTATTATTCTTTTATATAATCATACTGTTTTTGTTTTTTTTTTTATTTAGCCAGTTCTCTATTGGTATACAATTAGGGATCTTTGACATCTTTTCTATCATTATGGTATGACGAACATTCCTGTATATATGTCTTTGGTAATGTCCAAGTATATATGTTGGACAAATAGGTATAAGCAGAATTAGTAGGTCAAAGAGCATTGGCTTATTCAATTTTGATCTTGTCCACTTACCCTCCAAAGAAAATTTTAACCAATTATACTCCTATTAATTAGGAATGAGAATGGCTCTCACCAACATGGTAGTCAAACTGATCTTCGTTAGTCTTATAGGTGAAAACAGAATGTTGTTTTACTTTGCAAACCACTGACTTTAAATAAAGCTGAAAACTTTGTGTTTTAATCTATTTGTTATTTTTTCTATAAAATGCATGTTTTGCTCATATTTCTATTAAGTTTTTCATTTTTCTTTATTTGTAACAGTGTTTCATAGATCAAGGAAATTAGCAAAATACACTTTCTTATTACATTTTCTTGAGGAAATCAGTAACCATCTTTGGTTATAGATGATTTAAAGGCACAACCAGTGATGAGTATGGTATTCAGGTTTGATTAGTCCATGATCAGTATTGACACACTAACTTTGTACTAATTTATT
This sequence comes from Hylobates moloch, assembly GCF_009828535.3. Taxonomy (NCBI): domain Eukaryota; kingdom Metazoa; phylum Chordata; class Mammalia; order Primates; family Hylobatidae; genus Hylobates; species Hylobates moloch. The sequence continues at coordinate 37,936,667 of NW_026652297.1, read as the reverse complement.
TGATTAACGTTAGAGGTTAAAAGAGATATTTTATGCGCATCATTTGTATAGTCACGTATGCCTTTTGTATACTTTCACTGCAGTGAAGTTTATACAAAGTACAAGATATAGATGTAAAATGCACAATACATTTTGATAAATGTATATATCCTTATGATCAGTATACACTCATAACCCTCAAAAGTTTCCTCTTTCTTTCATCAATCCCCATCCCACCTCCTGTTGATACTTTTCTTCCTAGAGGCAGTCACTAATCTGGCTTTTGCCTATTATTAAACTCCCTTTAGATAATCAAGAGTATGGTTTATCTTAATAAAATTTTCACATGTACCGAGAAGTGTGTGTAGTATACTGTTGTCAGGTGCTCTGTAAAGGTCAATTAGGCCAAGCTGGTTGAAATGTTTTCCATTTGTTCCATCAATTGTTGAGAGAGGATGATGAAGCTTTTCACTTTTACTTGTGAATTTTTAATTTTGCCATTCATAATCTCAGATTTTGCATGTATTTTGAGGCTCTGTTATTAGGTGCATAAATGTAAATGATTGTTATGTCCTTCTGATAAATTGATTTTTATTTTTATCATTATAAAATGCCTCTCTTTGTGCCTGTTAATATTCTTTGCTCTGAAATCTACTTGGTCTAATACTAAAAGTGTCACCCTGAGTTTCTTTTGATTAGTATTAAGGTAGTATATCTTTTTCAGTTTTTTTTTTTTTTTTTTGCCTTTTCACTTATTTGTGTTTTGCATGTAAAGTATATTTATTGTAGGCAGCATATAATTGGGTCTCGCTTTTTTATTGAATATACCAACCTGCATCTGTTAATGGGGGTGCCTAGACTATTTACATTTCACATGATTATTGATAAAGTTACATTTAAATCTATCATTTTGCTATTTGTTTTCTATTTGTCCCAACTGTTCTTTGTTCCCATTTCCTTCTTTTCTGCTTTTTGAATTGTGTGTTATTTATGGCTCCATTTTATCTCCTTTGTTGGCTTATTAGCTTCAATCCTTTTTGTTGTTGTTGTTTGTTTGTTTGTTTGATTTTTTTTTGGAGAGAGAGTCTTGCACTGTTGCCTGGGCTGGAGTGCAGTGGCGCAATCTCAAGTCACTGCAACTTCCACCTTCCAGGTTCAAGTGGTTCTCCTGCCTCAGCCTCCCAAGTAGCTGGAATTACAGGTGCCGGCCACCATGCACAGCTAATTTTTTGTATTTTTAGTAGAGACGGGCTTTCACTGTGTTGGCCAGGCTGGTCTCAAACTCCTGACCTTGTAATCCACCCGCCTTGGCCTCCCAAAGTGCTGGGATTATAGGAATCCTTTGTTTTTATAGTGGTTGTTTTAGAGTTTAAAAAATACATCTGTAACTTATCACAATCAATCTTCGAGTAATAGCATACCATTTTACAAGTAGTATCAGTCATATATTCGTATATTTATACCACTTTAAAGATAATATAAGAGCCTGACAGAAGGATATTTTCATCACCATCATCACCATCACCACCCCAAAGTCTCTGTGCTGTTGGTATCCTTCATTTTACTTCTACATATATTGCAAGTCCCAAAATACATTGTTATTATTCTTACTTTAAATGATATATTAAGGAGGGTTATAAAAATTTTTAGATGTTGTTCTATTGTTCTATTTACCCATATATTTACCACTTCTGGTGCTCTTTGTTCCTTAGTGGAGATCTAGATTTCCATCAGGTATCATTTTCCTCCTGCTTGAAGAATTTCCTTCATCATTTGCTATACTATTGTTCTGTAGATAATAAATTCTTTCAGACTCTGTATATTTGAAGAAGGCTTCATTTTCACCTTTGTTTCTGAAAGATATTTGCCCTGGGTAAAAAAATGTCAGGTTGACAATTTTTTTTTCTCCCTGTTTTAAAGATGTTCTACTGTCTTCTCATTTACATTGTTTCCAATAAGTCTGCTGCCATCCTTATCTTTTTTCCTCTGTATGCAACACGTTTTTATTCTCTGGCTGCTTTTATAATTTTGTTTTTGTCATTAATTTTAAATAGTTTGTGCTGTGTTTTGATATGTATGTATATATGTGTGTATATATATATCTATTGATTTAATGTTTCTTGTGCTTGGTGTCTATGGCACATCTTGAACCTGTGGGTTTATGGGTTTTTTTTTAAATCAAATTTAGAAATTTTTCAGACATTATTTCTTCAAATGATTTATTTGTTCCCTATTCAGCAGCTACAATTACATACATAATAGGTTCCTTAGAGTTGTTCACTGATGCTCTGTTCAATATTTCTAGTCTTTTTACTCTGTGATTAATTGTGAATAATTTCTATTGCTATATCTTCAAGTTTAGTAATGGTTTTCTACTGTGGATCCCATCCAGTGTACTTTCCATCTTAAAAAATGCATTGTCATTTCTAGCATTTTGATTTGCATCTTCTTAAATCTGACATGTCTCTACTTAACATGCTTGCTCTTTCCTCTACTTTCTTGTGTGGCTATAATATAGTTTAAATGACTGTTTTAATGTTCTTTCCTACTTCTGTAGGCACATCTGTGTCACTTCTGAGTCTGCTTCTATTGATTAATTTTTCTTCTTAACATGGAAAGTGTTTTTCTGCTTCTTTGGATATTTGATATTTTTTATTGGATACCAGGCTTTTAAAATTTTACCATGTTTGGTGTTAAATATTTTGATATTCCTATAAATATTTTTGAGCTATGTGCTGAGACACAGGTAAGTTACTTAGAAGCATTTTCAGACTTGCTTTTAAGCCTTGTTAGGTGGGCCTGGAGCAGGTGTTAGTCTAGGGCTAATTTGCTCTGTTACTGAGGCAGTGCCCTTCTTTTCCTACTCAATGCTGAGTGAACTGTGAGGTTTTCCATTTGATGTTTAATGGGTGTGGGAGATTATTCCCTCTGTTCCTTTAGAATAGATCTTTTCTTGAACTCAAGCCGTTTCTTCATAAACTTGTACTGGTGAATATTTAGCTGAGAGCTTGAGGGAAGCCTTCTGCAGATCTCTGAACTTCAATCTCTGTGCAGTTCTTGCCTTTCCGGTACATCTAACAGTGAACTTTAGAAGGCTTAGGTTCCTCAGACTCCCAATTCTGTCTCCTCTATTCAGGGAGACTCACACCAAACCAAGACTTCAAACATTTCAGCAAAATAGTAACTATTTTTGCTTAAATGAGATTGCACATTGATTTTTGTTACTTGCATTGAAAGTCCACCTGTTTGTTGAGCTTCAAGATATGAAGACTTGATATCTTGATATAATCCTCCATGAATAGTTTCTCTCAAACTATTAAATATTATACAAATAGGCTATTTAATTCATTTTATTATGACTATTATATAAGCTCAGTATGAAACACACAGATGCAGATGCGCATACACACACTACCACCACCACCACCATCATTAAAAATACTGTAAATTGGAAAACAAGGATCATCTAGAATGTCATGACCCAGTGATCGTGCCTATTTCTATCTCACAAAAAAGTCTTTAATAATTTGATAGATGTCCACAAATATTAGGTTATACAAAGTGAGTTCTGAATCCCATTATCTTCCTGCTTTACATTATCATTGTTCAGAAGACTCAAATTTTAATGTGTTCAATTTCCATTTTTTTCTTTTATTTGGTCTTTTTCATGTATCTTATCATCTTATCTGTCTTAGGTTTCCCCACACCAATATCATAGCTATATTTTCGTGTAAATTATAAACTTTTAAAAGTTTTCTTTTCACTTTTAGAAGTTGAATCTACTTGGAATTAATCTTTGTATATACTGTGAGATAGAAACCTAATTTCGTATTCAAATAATAAATATTTTCAACCTGTTTATTGAAAAGTCTGCTCTTTCCTCATTGATTTATATTACTCACCTCTGTCATATATATATGGACTGGTTTCTGGGTTCTCTGTTCAAATTCATTGATCAATTTGTCTGTGCTTATCTGATAGTCTTAATTACTAAATATCAAAAGAAAGTATTGATGCCAGATAAAACAAGTCTCCCTATTAGTTCTTCATCAAAATTAACTTGAATATTCTTGGTCTGTTGCTCTTTCATATGAATCTTGGTTTATTTATCTAGTTCTTTATTATTATTATTATTATTATACTTTAAGTTTTAGGGCACATGTGTGCAATATGCAGGTTTGTTACATATGTATCCATGTGCCATTTTAGTGTGCTGCACCCATTAACTCATCATTTAGCATTAGGTATATCTCCTAATGCTGTCCCTCCCCCCTCCCTCCACCCCACAACAGTCCCTGGAGTGTGATGTTCCCCTTCCTGTGTCCATGTATTCTCATTGTTCAATTCCCACCTATGAGTGAGAACATGCGGTGTTTGGTTTTTTGTCCTTGTGATAGTTTACTGAGAATGATGGTTTCCAGTTTCATCCATGTCCCTACAAAGGACATGAACTCATCATTTTTTATGGCTGCATAGTATTCCATGGTGTATATGTGCCACATTTTCTTAATCCAGTCTATTGTTGTTGGACATTTGGGTTGGTTCCAAGTCTTTGCTATTGTGAATAGTGCCGCAATAAACATACATGTGCATGTGTCTTTATAGCGGCATGAATTCCTTTGGGTATATACCCAGTAATGGGTTCTTGACATGCACAAAATATTTGTTAGAGCTTTGGTTCAAACTTAACTGAGTATATAGATTAATTTGAGGGCAAATTGATACTTTTCTGACACAAAGTCATCCAACTAATGAATATAGCATAACTGTTTATTTATTTGTATCTTCTTTTATGTGCTTTAATATTGTATTATGTGGACCAAATACAATATTGTATTTTGAAGACCAAAATAGACACTCCTTTAAAAACTAAGATGGACCCCCAAGGTTAACAAAACAAAAGTTACCTACCGGTTGAAAGTTCAGGACTTGCGTGATGTGACAACTTCCTAAATCCCTGTGGCTACAAAGAAACAACCACATTCTTACTAAACTCTCTAACAATAGGAGTTCAGATCCCTCCTCACTCTAATTTACAACTGAGATGACTATCACTCTGTTTGGACAGAGGACTGGCCTTACAAATATTCTTTCTTTATAAACAACTACAGTCCTTAAGCCAGTTTCAGCCAGATTATAGAGGCTGTGCACAAGCTGTCTTTGTGTCCCATAGTTCATCTTTTGACATAAATAACCAAATTCTATCTCAATTTAATGCTAAAACCCCACCCCAAAGTGAATGTGGGTTGTATATTACATTTATGTTTACCCATTGCACATGCACTTGACCTCCTTCATGATTATGTATAACTTTTCCCTCAAACCTGCTGAACATGTATGACTCTACTGAGGGATATGGGCCTTGTGAGGCACAAAAGCCAATCTGCTCTTCCCTTCTCCGAAGAGAGAGCACTTTCAGTCCACACCAGAGACTGTCTCTTCCCCATTTGCAAGCTGATATTGCCAATAAAGGTCTTCTTACTACTATTTAGCCATCCTGGTGACTTTTTGGGCGACAACTATAATTTTCTTCATAAGGGTTTTTATATTTATTCCTTTTTGTTCTTGTTGTTCTTTTGTTGGGATAACTAACTATTTTTACTAATATATAGGATGGCTATTGATTTTGTTGATTTTGCATCCAAAATGCCTATAAAATAATTAATATTAACATTTTATTCATGTATTGTCTATGAAGAAAATAATAGAAAATAAGAATGTCTTATTTAATAGGACAATAAGATGTTTTTGTTGTATAAGCAAAATAAAAAATTGATTTTAAATAGGACTTCATCAAAATTTAAAACTTTTTTACTTCAAAGAATACTGCCAAGAAAACAAAATGACAAGCCAGAGACTGGGGGGAGCTGTTTGACAATCATATATCAGATAAGGGACATGTAGCTAGAATATACAAAGAACTCTTTCAACTCAAAAGGAAAGATAGCCCAATTGAAAAAGAGAGCAAAGAATCTGAATAGCTATTTTTCCAAATAAAACATACAAATGGCCAATAAGCACATGAAAGGGCAATCAAGACATAGCCGCCCCATTCCACCAATAAGGGATTTATAGCACCATTTACCTCCTACCCCTGTAAGCCCTGCCTTAAACACAAAAGAGAAAAATAAGATCACTTTGTAGCATCTAGCATTCAAATCCACATAGGCAACTAAGTTTTTGCCATATATGTTCTGTCACTCCACAGACACTGTGGCATCTTGCACAACTGAGTGACTCCTGCTGATCTTTTTTTTTTTTTTCTGTTAAATCTCAAGGAAAAGCATCAGACAGAAAAAAAATTTAAGAAGCATCACCTTTCCAGGGATGACAGCAAAACCCACAAAATAAATGATAAAATTAAGATAGTACTATAGAAGAAATGGTATAGTTGAAATGACAAAAAACTTGGGGACTACTGATTTTTAGGGGGAGGTAGGAGGATTATATAAAGATATCAAGGTATTTCCTATACTGGGAAACCAGTAAAGGAAACATAAGAAACAATCAGAGAAATTCAAAGATGAAAAACATTGTATTGTACCAATCAAGAGAATGTTGCTTCAAGAGGAGGGTGATTGACAATTCCAACTGCTACTGAAGAAGGATGATTGAAAATGGCTAGTGCATTTGACAATTAGGAAGACAGAAACTGTGTATTAACTTTGGATTCTGATTTATCTGGATTTGAATCCCAATGCCACCTCTTATTAAGCTATATAAGTTTAAGTCCTCATCTAAGTCTATAAAGCCTGAATCATGGGATTGTTGTGTAATCTAAATGAGATAAATTTGCAATGTCTCACACATAGTAAGCTATGACTGAAGAAAAGAGAAAGATAGGGTGGCAGATAAAAAGAACATTGGAATGGGTAGGGATTTTGTTGGGCCATCAAAAAGTTAAATCATGGGTAGAGAAAGGGGAGAAGTCTGGTATATAAGTGGATCCAGAAAATATTCAACAGAGGCCTGATCAAATAGAAGCAGAGTGGGTAGCTCAAAAGCAGATAGTGGGGCAGAGCAGAAAATGGGATGGAAGGAGGAGACACTTGGATCAAATGGAAAAACACAATATTTTGGAGTCATTTATTATTATGCCTTACATTTGTCCATATGCCATAAACATACATTTGAATTGGCTCATACTATGATGTTTTGTTTTAAAATGATATCAAAAAAGTTAAAATGTCTTTAATAATGAGGAAATCGTGTTATATATTATAGTTGTACCAACAACTATTAAACTGAAAAGAAAATATTAGCATTTATGGTTAGGTTAAAGATATCTAGAATACTCAGTAATTACCATCAGAATCCCTTACTGCCTGGTGATGGTATACAGAGAAAGCTTCCTTACAACTTAGTGGTATATTTATTAGCTCAGTCAGGCCCCTCCAAAGAAGAACTGGGACTGAGTAGATGACAAACTTGGAAAGATTATGAAGTTAAGAAGAAGAGGTAAAATGGAATAAATAGATTCTAATCCTTTGTTCAGGAAATGTTTAGTCTTATGGTGTCCGATAAATCAGGGACTCACAATCGAGATGTCAAGATTCAATAAGCATTATTCTCTCTGTAACTCGTTTTTATTTTCTTTTTCCCCAATATCCTTCTTAACAGTTCTCTGTATTTCTAATTTAAACCAGGCCAAGGCTTCTTTGCTGTTCTATGTATTTTAAGTCACATTTACATGAGGAGATGACTATAGGTTAAAGAAGAAGAGAAAGAATGAAGGTAGGAAGTAAGGATGGAGGAAAAAAGGATAAGAGAGAAACCAGGAAGAAAGGAAGGAGGGGCCAATTTAAAACAAAGCAAAAGCATGCGGCAGAAAAATAGACTCCACCACTTCCTAAAGTTTGAGATGCTCCTTTAAAACATTTTTTTCAATCAAATAAAAACACATTCTGCTCTCTTACAGATACTAAATGCATGTTAGCACATTACGGACTCTGAGAAGGAAGCAGTTTACCTTTGCTTAACTTGACATTTCCCAGATGTATGTATCCATGGTTTCCTGTGTAACAACTTTTAATAGCCACAGTAATTTTATTCCCCTGGCACACACTTTAGCAAAAACTGGAGTTCAGAACTTCACATGCACAGACTGTTGAATTGTATTTTCTTCTTCTTAAGCGCAACTTTTTATTATCTTTGACTGGCTGTTGCAAGGTACCAGTTTGATTGCATGCCATTATATAATGCTCAGTATCTATTATTCCAGGAAATACTGTCCATTGGTTGTATATTTCACAGCTCTGTAAGCCACAGTTCTTTAGTCTTTGAAGATATGATTTGAGCAACAGGAGAAATGAGATGAGCTGAGACACCAACAGTCATCTATTTTAGAAAGATGTATGTAGTAGGCAGATTAACGACCTCCAAAGATTCTCATGTCCTGATTATTGGGTTTGTGAATATGTTACCTTACACGGCAAAAGGGACTTTGTAATATGATAAAGTTAATGAGTCTTGAGATAGAGAAATTATTTTGGATTATCCAGGTGGGCTCAACTTAATCATTTGAGTCCTTAAAAGTAGAGAACATTTCCCTCGTGCAGACAACCAGAGAGATGGTAGCATGAGAAGGACTCAACTTTGAAGATGAGAGCAGACCAAGGAATGTGGGTGGACTTTAGAAGCTGGAAAAGAATAGGGAAGAGATTATCCCCTAAAGCTTCAGAAAAGAACACAGCCCTGTTGACCTCTCAATTTTATCCCAGTAACATCTGCATCAGACTTCCCATCTACAGAACTGTAAGAATATATTTGTAATGGTTAAGCTGCCAGTTTGAGGGAATTTATAACAGTAGCAATAGAAAAATTATATGTATATGCAAGTATAAGAGGAGGCAGGATAGGAAATGTTTGTATTGAGCAAAATCCTCCAGAAGGAGATTATTTTAAAAACTGCATTCTGGCACGGTAGTAGACAGAATTCTATAATAACCTCCAAGATTCCTGGCCCCTGGTATATGCACATATTTCCTAGTTATTCCATCAATCACTAATATGGGTGCTGCTACCAAAGGATATTGCAGGTGTAACTAAGTTCCCATGTCCACTGGTCTCAAAATAGAGATTATCCTCTATGGGCCTGACCTAATCAGGTGAGCCCTTAAAAGTGATGGGACTCTTTTTGGCAAAAAAGAACAAGAGGATTTGACACCAGGGCCATTCTCCACTGCTGGTTTTGCAGATGAAAGGGTTCACTGTTTGTTCCAAGATAGAGGGCAGTCTCTAAGAGCTGAGAGTTGCCCCCAGCTGACAGCCAGCAAGAAAATGGGAACCTCAGTCCTATAACCACAAGGAACTGAACTCTGCCAGCAAAGTGAATGAGCTTGAAGACAGCTCCAGATGACATCAGAGCTGCCTGACTCTTTGATTTCAGCCTTGTAAAATCCTGTGCAGAAAACCGAGCCTTGCTGTCTCTAGACTTCTGGCCTTCAGAACAGTGAGTGAATAAAAGGGTCTGGTTTTAAGCAGCTAAATGTGCGGGAATCTGCTACATAGCAGTAGAAAACTAATTCAAGTGGATTATGATATAATATTTAGGAGTTATATACAACTCTATTTTAGTCAATGATAACATTGACATAGGGCCTGAGGAAAGGCGCTTTCCACAGGATTATATACCTTTGAGGGTAGTTAACTGTATGTGTGCCACAGAGCCTATGCACTGTAGATGCAAATGAATACTTTTTTTTTTGAGACAGGTTCTCATTTTGTTGCCCAGGCCAGAGTGCAGTGGTGTAGTCATAGCTTACAGTAACTTTGAATGCCTGTACTCAAGCGATCCTCCCATCTCAGCTTCCCAAGAACCTTCGACCACAGGCATGTGCCACCACCTGGCTAATTTTTCTTTTCTTTTTTTTTTTTTTTTTTGAGACGGAGTCTCTCTGTTGCCCAGGCTGGAGTGCAGTGGTGCGATCTTGGCTCACTGCAAGCTCCACCTCCCGGGTTCACGCCATTCTCCTGCCTCAGCTTCCCGAGTAACTGGGACTACAGGCGCCCGCCACCGCGCCCAGCTAATTTTTTGTATTTTTAGTAGAGATGGGGTTTCACCGTGGTCTCGATCTCCTGACCTCGTGATCCACCCGCCTCGGCCTCCCAAAGTGCTGGGATTACAGGCGTGAGCCACCGCGCCCGGCCAATTTTTCTATTTTTCATAGAGGTGGAGTCTTGCTGTGTTGCCCAGGCATGTCTTGAACTCTTGGGCTCAAAAAGTCCTCCTGCCTTGGCCTCCCAAAGTGCTGGGATTAAAGGCATGAACCACTGAGCCCAGCCTGAATACATTTTGATCTGAATTTAAAAGAATCACAAATCCCATTTTACGTTGGGGACCTGTTTAAGGGATGTTCAACTTTAAACATCTGCACTCCTATGATGTTCATTTTCTCTTTCCATTTGATAAAACAAGGCTAGCCTGTTTATTAAAAAGATGAAATATATTCCCATCAAAAGACAAATACTGATCGTATCACTCACATATGAGAACAGACATCAGGGCACTGCATAGGGAGAAGTTGTGGAGAGGACACCAGCTGTCTCCAGTGCTGGGAATGCACCAACCAGCTTGCTGATTTTTTTTTTTTTTTGAGGTGGAGTTTCACTCTTCTTGCCCAGGCTGGAGTGTAATGGCGTGATCTCAGCTCACCGCAACCTCCACCTCCCAGATTCAAGCGATTCTCCTGCCTCAGCCTCCTGAGTAACTGGGATTACAGGCATGCGCCACCACGCCTGGCTAATTTTGTATTTTTAGTAGAGATGGGGTTTCTCCATGTTGGTCAGGCTGGTCTCAAACTCTTGACCTCAGGTAATCGGCCCACCTCGGCCTCCCAAAGTTCTGGCATTACGGGTGTGAGCCACCGTGCCTGGCTTGCTAATCTTACTAATAGAAGTGACCGGGATTTGATGGAGAAATGTCAGAACTTTGTATCTTAGCAGGTTGTCCACACGTCCTAAAAGCATACTTGCCTACCTACTTTTGTGTCCTGATTGATTCTCTTGGCCTATACACTGGAAGTCAAGACACTTAAGATAAAGGATTCAGAGGAGGGAATGAGCAGGTAATTCTCAAGACTAGAAGGATAGCGTTAATGCTGAATTCAGGATCCATGTCTAAGAAGGGTAAGACTGCTGTAGCGAATAGAAGATGAACATCGGTTTGCTTATTTGTAAAATCAGAGCTGGCAAAAGAAGCCAGTGGAATCCTATTGAACACAATCAGCAAAGCTTTCCTTTGGTGGATTTCAACCTGAATTCCAGGTTGTAGACAAAGACCTGCAAAGGGATATTTATGGTGGAAACAATAGTCTTAATTCTTATCAGAAGCAGAACACATGTAGAATAATACAGGTTGTATTAATATTAAATTTAAACTGTAGTATTAACATGAAACTTAAGAATTTTTGGCAGATATATTAATTAAAAATAATTTTTATTTAACAAAAGGAAGAACTCTTACAATTAGCAGGCAAAAAATGTCTTGCTCATTTAAATGTGCTTGCTATGGAGACAGAAATTTTAAACCTGTGGGAACAAATATTAAGTGGTAAGTTGTCTAGATCAACTCTGTAAATGTAAGACATTATATGATTTAGTTATAAGTTTTTAATCACTATCATGCAGTTCAGTGAGATGTCTTTATCCTAATCTGAACAAATTTTTATCCTAATCTGAACAAACTTTTTAGAAAAATAAGGATATTAGCAAGAGATAATGCTTTGCTAATCTCACAAGACTATTGTTTTAGAGACTGATGTTGTGTGTATAGAATCTATTGTTTGGAGATCTGATTGTATGGCAAATTTATCTTGAGTCAGAAAGCTGAGGAGAAATCTTTTCTGTATGCTTTCCTATGGCATGCACTGCTTAAATTGTTTTTCTTTTAGGGGTGCTACTTAAAAAGCATTACCATTATGAAAAAGCAAAAGCTGGCGGGGCAAGGTAATCCCAGCACTTTGGGAGGCCAAGGCAGGTGGATTGCTTGAGCCCAGGAGTTCGAGACCAGACTGGCCATCATGGTGAAACCCCATCTCTACTAAAAATACAAAAATTAGCCGGGCATGGTGGCAGGCACCTGCAGTCCCAGCTACTTGGGAGGCTGAGCCACAAAAATCGCTTGAACCCAGGAGGCATAAGATGCAGTGAGCCAAGAACTTGTCACTGAACTTTAGCCTGGGCAACAGAGCATGACTCTTTCTAATTAAAAAAAAAAAAAAAAAGTAAAGCAAAAGCCACTAGTTACACAGAAGTTGTTCAGTGCAAATGACAAATTGTACCTATTGTAATCTTCTGAGTCAAAAGTGAGTGCCCCTGTCCCTTGCTAAAGAAAAAGGGGTATTTTTTTCCATCAAGGGACAGGCACATTCATTTTTGAGTGGGACAGTTTGGGACACTTACTAAAATGATTCTTGGAAACTAAAATGAAAGATTATTTTATATGTATTCATAGTTATTTATTTAGAAAACATAAGAACACTAAAAAAATGCATGCTCCACATATGACCTTGGGAAGTCCAGTGAACTCTAAAATGTGTAATGGCAATGTGTTTATTGGGCGGGATGGAGGAATGCCCAATATCAGGACAGGCCTTATTGCCAAAGTCCTCACTGGAGTTGTGGGCTTAGCAGGTGGAGCATGTATGGCAGTAATAATACTGAACTATGTTTAGAATAATTTGGAATCCTCCAATTGGAGCAATTTTGAGTGAACAAATCAGATTTGGATGCCATTCGTTATTATACTAACAGAAACGTTGGTATTCACTCAATTTTATGGATCATAAGTCACTGATGTTATTAATTCCATGTCATTGCTGCTATGGAGTGCCTGGGTGATAGTGCAACATTTGAGTAGCATCTGGTGCAGGTTTTGTAGCGTAACCAGGCAGTCATGCTAAAAGCACTAGCTTTTGCCCCAGGTCTTTCCCCTGGGCTAGCTTTAATTTTCATGGGCTTGACCCTGCCAGAGGGTCAAATCTCTAATAATCTGATGTGGGGAATAATGCATTAATTAGTAAAATATGTGAGAGTTTAGACAAAGAGAAAGAAAAGAGCTAGACTCTTAGTTATTGAATTATTATTTAAAAAACTTCTTAGGAAATTTAATGAAAGAAGTTCTGTGGGCTGCACATTCGGGAATAATGAGGTGGAAAATATTAAATGGCATTCAAGAGTCTTCAACACAGAAAAGAAATTCTAGGAGAGTTTATTTTGGAGAAGAACTATTTTTTAATCTTAGGTTTCTGTTTAGACTTACCACTAGCTAACTTGTGGATATTATTTAAACTTGAAAGTGTTTATTTTTATAAGCTTTTGTCTGAGATTTTTCTCAATTTATTCTCAAGGTGTTAAAATGTTAGTAAAAAGGTTGGGTAGTAGCTGTGCATGATTTGAGTCCATGGTCAATTAAGGCTTCACACAAATATAAAAAAAAATTGAGTTTAAATGAAAGGAGATAGTCTGAGACCTACCATTCTTGATAATTCTAGGTGCGAAAATTCCACCTAATTTAGAATTTACGGGATTATCATTCCACAGTGGATATTTCCATGAGGAAACACTTTTTAAAAGGGATATTCAGGACCCTTTGAGATATTCACCTGTGGTTTAGGTGAGCCTTTCCTGGGCTGTAGGATTGTCAGAAGTGTCCCCTAAGAACCTCAGAATTTGTTCCCGTGGGCACTACTAACGTGACCAGATTATGTTTCAACCAGCCTTTGGCTAAGCCTCATACAAACCTGTTTTCATAGTTAACTGTCAGCACTGGGCTCTTCCCAACTAAAATTAGACTAATTCTACTTCCAGCAGCTTGGCAACTTGCCCCTCGAGTCCACCATCTGTTACTCCTGCTGCTTTAACAGATAAACTTCCAAATCTCATACTTAACCTAATAGAAGTGTATTTCTTGCTCATAGTGTCCTAAACAGGTGCTCTAGTTGGCAGGCAGCATTCCCCAGGCAGTGATGCTAGAACTCAGGCTTCATAGATCTACGACATGTGATTTCCAAGTTGGCTGTGCTTGTTGGAAGGGGTAAAAGAATGAAGGACTCATGGTAGAGGTTTTTATGAGCCAAGCCTGGAAACGGTTCACCTCACCTCCACTCAGACTCTATTGGCCCCAACTTAGTCATATGACTACCTCTAACTTCAAGGGAGGCTGGGAAATATAGTCCGAATTTCAGGCCAAGAAGATGAGTTAGGCTTGATGAATAATCAGTTAGTCTCTCCCACACAGACCCTTATCCAGCTATAGGTTTCAATAGTGTTTAAAATGCAACAAGTTTTTACCTTTGTTGCATTACTTCTGATTTTACACACGTGAATTTCTTAAATTATTCTAATTTGTCCCTAAAATATCTTCATTACAGTTTTGGTGTATATCTTTTCAAGCTATATATGAGTAAAGACATGTATATATACATGTGTATACTAGGTATGCATGTACACTCACACATGTATATACATACACACCCCATACACATAAAATATGCACATGTGTGTATGCATGTGTATTTGAGGGTCACATAGTTAGGGCCAGATCCAGAGCTTGAGACCAGGATTGACAACTTTGAATCTATGTAGTATGCTTTTATTTTGTTATAAATATATATATAAAAATACATATAAAGTCTATGCTTTTGTTTTGTTATACTTCAATCTCCAATTTGTAGAGAAGAAGAAAAAATATCCATGAGTCAATATTTTTGATAACATCATCTCTACTTTAAATTCCAACAGTGGGTAGCAAATATCTAGGGAAATATATTAAGATTAGAGCCACAAGGACATCAGATATTGGGATCTTTTTATAATTACTTTTGCCATTTCTCTCAATATTTTCTTTTAGTATTAATTATTTCTTTATCAGATTGGCTCAGAAATTTATTACCATCATTCTGAGACTTTAGGAGTTGGAAAGAGGTACAGAAATAAAGAGAAGATAGATAGATAGATAGATAGGTAGATAGATAGATATGGTATTGTATAAGGCTGAACTTTCGGAAAATTATAAAGATACAATGACTAAACCCATATTATTGACCTCCTTTCTCCCACATCCAATAAAGTCTATCCAATAGGAGAATGACATAAAAAAATAGTACTCTGTTGGCACAAAAATTTACTTGGAGCTTGAATCAGAAACCTGGCTATAAAACAACAAAAGGAGCAGGTTCATCTAGATGGGTATGACAAGCTTTGAACCGTCAATGATGACACCACTATCTCCATGCCAATTCCCAGGGCAGACACCTGCTTTTCATTATTGCTGCCAAGTAGGAGTCCAAGAGAGAGTAGAACATTCAATGTGTTGTTCATAAAGAAACAAACTAAAATTCAGATAAACTCAGGGAGAAATTAGTTATTCAGTGGAAAACACTAAAAAGGCAGAACCAACTGGTGTAGAAAAAAACTGTCCTAAAACGGACTGTCAACATTACAAATAGCAAGAAGGACAGATAGTCGTCCCAGGGTAGAATGAGGAGAGATGTTTTATTGTGGTGTGATAAGGTGAGTAATATGGAAAGATTGTTTCCAGGCAGCTGCTGCCTATTAGGCAAAGGTGGTGAGAGACTCCAGCGAGAGACCTTCAGACCAAGTTATGTGAAAGTATGCACACACCAGAAACCCTATTGAAGATATTAGATTGATCATGCTCCAAGTTTCAATGTGGCTAGAGTGTTCTCTGGGTAAAGAGAAAAAGGCCAGGCTTAGATTGTCCATATGTCTTAAACACTTAATGAAAAATTATATTATATTGATTCCTTTAGATCCTCTGTTACCTGTCCAAGAAACTGGATATGATTCAGATTGTCTTTATAGACCTCTACTGATTGAAATAGACATTTCTTGGCTTTCTTTCTCTCTTTCAATTTCTTAATTTTTTTTTTTGGATTTCAACATTAAACTAATTGAAGCTAGCATCAACTTTTATTGATCTCTTACCATATGCCAGGCCTTGTCTAAATGGTTTATCTTTTGCAATCCTTAGTACAACCCTGTAAAGAAAGTAATTACAAAATTAACTTCTTACAAATGAGGAAGCCTCTTTGCTTAAGGACACACAGCTAGTGAATGGCAGAATTAGAAAATATATTGTATGTTTTTGTCCACAACCCATGCCATGTGGGGAAAAGAAGGAGAGATCAGCCTGTTACTGTGTCTATATAGAAGGAAGTAGACATAAGAGACTCCATTTAGTTCTGTATTTGAGATGCTGTTAATCTGTGACCCTACCCCCAACCTTGTCCTTGCAAGAGACATGTGCTGTGGTGACTTAAGGTTAAAAGGACTTTGGGCAGTGCAGATGTGCTTTGTTAAACAAGTGCCTAAAGGCTGCTTATGGTTAAAGGTCATCACCATTCTCTTAAATCTAGAAAAAAAGAAGAACATTCCTCTCCTGCCCATCCCTGGGCGATGGATGGAGCAATACTGCCAGAAGGTTTACGGAGATGTTCGCATATGCATCTCAAAGGCACAGCATTTTCTTTTGAACTTATTGATGTTGCAAGGCCTATTGCCCAGTCACTCCCTTATCTTTTTGATGGTAAAGATAATTATCAATAAATACTAAGGGAACTCAGAGGCCGGTGCCGGTGTGGGTCCTCTGTAAGCACAGCACCGGTCCCCTGGGCCCCGCTTTTCTTTCTCTACACTTTGTCTCTGTGTCTTATTCCTTTTCTCAAGTCTTTCGTCCCACCTAACGAGAAGCACCCACAGGTGTGGAGGGGCAGGCCACCCCTTCAATGCCATTTTAAGATGTTAAGTATCCCTGACACTGGGTTTTGGCTTGAATGATGTTCTATTCTTTGTCTTATAATCAACATAGAAGCTTCTTCAACTTTCTTCCACTCTATGCTTTGGAAGCAATATTGGAGCCCTGACCACTGTGTTTCTTGTAATCTTGGGCAAGTCACATCACCTTAGTTTCTCCAATGGTAAAATGATGGCATTGGACTAGATGAGCTTATGGACAAATCTCTAGTTTGAGGAGAAGGACGTGCCATTTCCCAGCCACACTCCTCACTGAGATAGCTAGGAAGAGTCTAAGAGAGCATTTTCCATTGCCCCCTTCCTCTCTTCCCTCACTGTGAGTACCGCTTTTTAAAATGTAAAGGCTGAGAAACTTTCCTGTTTGGCATCTACAATCAGAAAGCCGAGCGTGACCATGAACATCAATTTCCCATTCATCAATTTGAACTCAAGCCTGCTATCAGTCAGTTCACTCATCTGCAATCATCAGGAAAATACCTAAGTCACACTAGGAAGACACATTCATTTTTCCAGCAAAAAAGAGCATTCACTTCCTTTCTTGACTGACAGCTGACTCAAAGTGCTTACCCCAAAAGAATAATGCCTAACCGTCACTGCCAACCTGGCTGCATATGTAAGTGTATGCCTCTCTTTATCCCTACCAATTCAGTAGGTGTTTTGTGATACCTGTCTCATCACAGGAGCAAATCATAGGTGAGCATGCTAGTTTCATTTACCCACTTTATGGAAGCAGTTCACAAAGACAAGACAAGAACAGAACTGTATCTCAGTTGTGCTTGTGAATGTTCTCAGCTAATGAGGCATATCTTCTACGTAGTATAAAACCCCTCCAATTCTCATGTATAGTGGTCTATTTCTCAAACATGCATTCAATCATTTAAATTTATTGACCACATCTAAGGGCAAGTCACTTTTCTGATGATACATTTACTCACCTATAAAGTGGCCTAAAATAATATAAACTTATAGAGAGCTAAAACATGAAGTAATTAGGAAAATGCAACATGGAAGTGCTTCCCTTTTCTGTGTAAGATACTTGTCAGTCATTGTGGAGAATGACAAAAAGATGATTTCATAAGAAAATGGATTAGGCCCTCAAGAAGTTGCAGTCCCATAAGAGAAATAATGTACATCCATAAATCACCAAAGTTAAAGAATGTGGCATGCATGTAAGAAATATAGATAAATGCCATGGGAATTTGAAGGAGAGTACACTTAGGATTATAAAATGCAATGTTTCAGATGAGGGGTTTGAATTTAGCTTTAAAAGATGAATAGGATTTGGACATTAAAAAATTGAAGGGAGAGAATATAATTATTTTCTGAAAGTGCAACAAGGGAATAGAGCTAGCCAATATATGTGAAGGAAGAATAACCAATCATTTGGTTTGGCTAGAATGTATGACACATAAAGGGAAGGATGGGAAATAAGACTAGCAGTACAAGTGTAACCAGATTGAAGATGGGCTTGAATGCTAGTCTAAAGTTTGCCATTTTTTTGTTTGTTTGTTTTTTTAGACGAAGTCTGGCTCTGTCACCCGGGCTGGAGTGCAACAGTGTGATCTTGGCTCACTGTAACGTCTGCCTCCGGGGTTCAAGGGATTCTTGTGCCTCAGCCTCCCAAGTATTTGGAACTACAGGCGCATGCCATCATGCCTGGCTAATTTTTGTATATTTAATAGAGATGAGGTTTTTCACCATGCTGGCCAGGCTGGTCTCGAACTCCTGGCCTCAAGTGATCCACCCACCTCAGCCTCCCAAAGTGCTGGGATTACAGGCATGAGCCACTGCACTTGGCAAGGATTGCTTTTATTTTGGAGACCACAGATTAGGGTGATATTGGTAGGAGTAAGAGTTGGAGCAGATGTGTAATGAACGAGAATGGGAAGTTCAATGAGGGGCATATTGGATTTCAGATGTATCAAAGGGCTTCTTTTTTTTTTTGACGGAGTCTCGCTCTGTCGCCCAGACTGGAGTGCAGTGGCGCAGTCTCGGCTCACTGCAAGCTCCACCTCCCGGGTTCACGCCATTCTCCTGCCTCAGCCTCTCCGAGTAGCTGGGACTACAGGCGCCCGCCACCACGCCCGGCTAATTTTTTGTATTTTTAGTAGAGACGGGGTTTCACCGTGGTCTCGATCTCCTGACCTCGTGATTCGCCCGCCCATCTTGGCCTCCCAAAGTGCTGGGATTACAAGCGTGAGCCACCGCGCCCGGCCTCAAAGGGCTTCTTGTTGGGTTGCTAGGGAGACTTAGAACAGGTGAACTTGGAGAAGTAAGATGGCATGGTGTGATTCCCTTGGCTGTATCTTATAGGAAGAAACTTTCAATATAATTCAGTAGAACAAAGCGGCCCTGTAAGATCGCAATAAACATAACGCCTTAGCAATCCCACAGCTTATCTCAATCCTCAGTCATCTAAGAAAGTAGAGGTGACGTAGGAATGAGAGTAGATGGACATGTAAGATAAAATTTTAATAAATGCATTAAAGCTGTTAATAAGAACAAGAAGCGCTATATTGCATATGCAGTGGATTTAATTTATAGGGTCTTTATGATAGGATAAGATAAAGAAAATCTTAATGAGCTCTCAAAACAATTCAGTGAAATAAGTTATTGATCAAGCACAAATAATAGAAATAATACACCTTAACTATATACATGTGAAGAGTAACTGAAAGATAAAAAAATCACTGATACGTGAAAGGCAGTAAAGTCCAAAAGAATAAATGAGGTACTAAGAAGTTGCTAGCTTTTATATTTTAATGTGGTAAGTTGCTGTTTTCATCAAAGGATTTTCTGACTTGGGCATCAAAAGGAAATTTCTGGCAGCAAGAATTATTGAAATAGAAAATTCAAGGGAAGCAGTGAAAACCCCATTGCCACGTCAGTGAGCCTTATCTGTAGTTTATTTTCTGCAGCTTGACTTTGTTGATGGAAGCTGGTTACAAAGATTAGGAGCCACAAAGATAAGGAAAGTTGATAGACAGAGAGGGCAACCTGAAAATAATGCACCATACAGTCAACATGGCAGAATATGATCATAACACACTTTCACACTGAAAATAGTAAATAAAAGTCATCCTCCCCTGAAGCCTCGGGAAAATAACTTTGTACAGTGATACAGGGAGAATATTATTGAAAGTCCAAATTCTTCACAGACTGTGGGCACATTGACTAATACAATAAAAAGTAGAAATCTCTGTCATTATTTCTCACAATTTTGTGTCTCACAAAGGAAGGATTTTCCATAAAATATGAAGGCTTAGGCGGTAGACTTAGAGTGAACTTTCCCAAAGGTCAGACCATGAAGTTCAGGGTGAGACTAACACCAAACTCATTTTCTCACAGTTTGGGGTCTAAAATCGGGAGAACTGGCTTACACTGGGCCTTTGTGTTGATCATGTGAAAAAACGGTGGAAGCCAAAGCTGGAAGGATCTGTAGAGGGTTTTTAAACTTTGGGCTTTAAAGGGGGTTTAAACTTTGAAAAGATTAAAAACTTTGGCTATAATCTTCTGAAGAAATGGATAGTTATGTGAGGTTTATTTTGGAGGGGTGGGAAGAAGAAATAGAATCAAATCTGTATTTTATGAAGAATAATCTGGCAGGTATAGCTTAGGCTGGAAGAAGGAGAGATTTGAACTAGGAAGATAGGAAGTTCTTAGGAGGCCTGTCTAGATAGTGTCAGAGAGGATTGTCCAGGAGGTATTTCTTAAATGGTTATGGTGGGTGGGGTGGAAGAGAAGAATCTGGAATGGATGATGTCATTGAGAGGAATAGAATAGGATAGAAGAAGTAGATTTGCAAATAAATAAGTGTCCAACAAGTATATTTTCAATTTAAAATTCATTATAGATCATTTTTACCTCAAGTGGATAATAAGGGAAAGAAAATGGATGGTGTCACCCAAAGAATCTTTGCTTTGGCTAACCAAGGGTCCATCTAAGCTCAGAAGGCCCTGAGACTGGGAAGGATATTTGAACTGGAGGTCTCAGAGCAGGCCCAGTAGAGGTGGCTGGTGGGTAAGTTAGCAGGATACAAGGATATGAACAAAAATGGGAATTTTACAAGAATTCAAATAATGACACAATATCCTGCAACCTTCACAAATGGGATGTCTTAACTCCCATCTATAGCCTCATTCATGCCCAATCTCTGAGATCAACTGAACTCTTAAGCAGGGGAGAATTATTAATAAAAACAATTTAGAGAGCTTAGCATCAAGTCAGCCTCCCTGCTTATCCTACTCTGACTAAGTAACTGGCCCCTCTGTTTTCTCTTTTTTTCCAACAGGGTCTTGCTCTGTCACCCAGGCTGGAGTGCAGTGGTGCAATCACAGCTCACTGCAGCCTCAAACTCCTGGGCTCCTGTGATTTTCCCTCCTCTGCCTCCCAGAGGTTTGGGATTAGAGGCATGAGCCACCACGCGCAGCCTGGTTCTACTTCTGTCCTCTTGGCTGAATGTACTGATTTAGTTAGGTGTGTTGTGCTCAACATTACTCAGAGCTCAAGTCCTTTTACCCTTCAAGAGCTTGCAGGGCTTTGCCTTATGCTCCAGAATCCCACTAGCCACATAGGGACCTTGTTAGGTATGCTAGATAATACGGTTTTTCTGTGTCCCCAACCAAATCTCATCTTGAATTGTAGTTCCCATAATCCCCATGTATCATGGGAGGGACCAGGTGGAGATAATTGAATCATGGGCTCAGTTTTCCCCATCCTGTTCTCATAATAGTGAGTGCGTTATCATGAGATCTGGTGGTTTTATTAGGGGCTTCCTCCTTTGCTGGGCACTCACTCTCTCACCTGCTGCCATGTAAAGAAAGATGTGTTTGCTTCCCTTTCCGCTATGATTGTAAGTTTCCTGAGGCCTCCCAAGCCATGGGAAACTGAGTCAATTAAACCCATTTCCTTTATAAATTACCCAGTCTCAGGTATTTCTTTATAGCTGGATGAGAATGGACTGATACACTAGACTTCTCTGTCACTGTCTTCCTGACTCTTTGCTTACACATCCTGCTGCCTGTTGATTACTACTCTAGTTAGGCTTTGGGTGAAAGCTGCTGGAATAAAAAGATACCCAAAGATATAGATGCTTAAACAAGGTAAAAGTTTATCTTTATCTAAAATAATAGTCCAGAGGCGAATGGTCCAAGCTGCCAGAGCAGCTCTGCTCCGTGCATTCATTCAGGGCCGTAGGCCTGTCTCATTTATATTAATTAATTAAATAATTAAATGAATTAACACCTTCTGGGATGTTGCTCTTGATTGCAGATTTGAAGCAAAGTCACTGCCACATTTGACATTCCAGCCCATGTAAAGGGAAAGATAAGTAGAGGACAAGTTATTCTTTTTGAAGCAAGTAAGATAAAATTTGCTCATATCATTTTCATTCACATTCCACTGGAAAGAAATGGAATTAGTCATTACCACAACTAGTCACAAGGGATGTTGTGAAAAGCATAGTTGAGTGTTTTCTTGCCTAGCTAAAATTCTATTATTATAGAAGGGGAAACAGACTTTGGAGGT
The DNA here is from genome assembly GCF_009828535.3 of Hylobates moloch. Lineage (NCBI taxonomy): Eukaryota > Metazoa > Chordata > Mammalia > Primates > Hylobatidae > Hylobates > Hylobates moloch. The sequence continues at coordinate 37,914,386 of NW_026652297.1, read as the reverse complement.
CAATCAGTAGCCTGCCACATGCACTCTGGTATTATGAGTTTATTTGTACTCATTCAGCTCATTCTTTAATTGATCAAGCATTAATTATGAACAACAATATTCATTTTAAAAAACCAGCATTACAGGGATGTTACCCTATACACACCTATCCATTCAAATGAGCAAATTTCCTGCTTTCTTCTGATTGGTATATATTTATTTGGAGCTACTAAACATTACATTTCCAGATCTGAAGTTTCCAGCATGATAAGTGTCTTTAGTAGTTGTTGCTAAAATTGAACCCCTAGCACAGGAGTAGTAACTTAATGACATATAAGCTACTATTCCTCTCTCTTTGTTCCTGGCAGACATTGCTTATGAATAATCACACACTTTTCCATGCAGCATGCATGCAGCTTCAGGATCATTTTCAACACAGCACTCCAAAGAGCCACTGCATGAGAGGTTAAAGAAATTTGCCATCTCCGAGTGGTTGGAGACGATTTAGGTTTCAAAAATCATTATTGATTTGATGTTGCTTCCTTCAGGTCTGCCACTGATAGTTACAGATACCTTTTTTTTGTTAGGTTTCAAAAATCATTATTGATTTGATGTTGCTTCCTTCAGGCCTGCCACTGATAGTTACAGATACCTTTTTTTTGCTCATTTGTTTTTTTCATTTCAGACATTATTTTGGGAAAACAATAGAGGAAACATATCTTTTTTTTTGGTCTTCTGACTTGCTTTTTAAAAAATTAATTTTAATTAATTGATTAATTATTTCCAACTTTTATTTTAGATTCAAGAATACATTACCTAGGTATATTGCATGATGCTGAGGTTTGGGATACCAATGATTCCATCACTTAGGTACTGATCATAGTACCCAATAGTCAGTTTTTCAACCCTTGTGCTCCTGTCCCCTTCTCCAAATAGTAGTCCCCAGTTTCTATTGTTGTCATCCTTATGTCCACGAGTATCCAATGTTTAGCTCCCAGTTATAAGTGAGATATGTGGTATTTGGTTTTCTGTTCCTGTGTTAATTCACTTAGGATAATGGCCTCCAACTGCATTGTGTTGCTGCACGGTACACTATGTCATTCTTTTGCATAGCACTGTAGTATTCCATGGTACATATGTACCACATTTTCTTTATCTAATCCATCATTGATGGGCACCTAGGTTGATTTCATGTCTTTGCTCTTGTGCATAGTGCTGCAATGAACATACAAATCTATGTGATTTTTGGTAGAATGATTTGTTTTTTTTTTTTTTGATATATACAAAAAAATTAGCCGGGCGTCGTGGTGGGCGCCTGTAGTCCCAGCTACTCAGAGAGGCTGAGGCAGGAGAATGGCGTGAACCCGGGAGGCGGAGCTTGCAGTGAGCCGAGATTGCGCCACTGCACTCCAGCCTGGGCGACAGAGCGAGACTCCGTCTCAAAAAAAAAAAAAAAAAAAAAAAAAAGATATATACTTAGTAACAGGATTGCTGGATCAAATGGTAGTTCTGTTTAAGTGTTATGAGAACTCTCCAAACTGCTTTCCACAGTGGCTGAACTAATTTACATTCCCCCCAACAGTGTATAATTGTTCCCTTTTCTCCATAGGCTCACCAACATCTGTTGTTTTTTGACTTTTTAATAATAGCCATTCTGACTGGTATGAGATGATAATCTCATTGTGGTTTTGATTTGCATTTCTCTGATGATTAATCACGTGTAGGATTTTTTCATATGTTGTTGGCTGCTTCTGTGTTTTCTTCTGAAAAATGTTTCATGTCTTTGGCCCACTTGTTAATACGGTTATGTGTTTTTGCTCATTCAATTGTTTAAGTTCCTTATAGATTCTGCATATTAGACCTTTGTCAGATGCATAGCTTACGAACACTTTCTCCCATTCTATAGGTTGTCTTTTTACTCTAATGATAGTTTATTTTGCTGTGCAGAAACTCTTTAGTTTAATTATGTCCCACCTATCAATTTCTGTTTTTGTTGTAATTGCTTTTGAGGACCTAATCATAAATTATTTCCCAAGGCCCATGTCCAGAATGGTGGTTGTCTAGATTTTTTTTTAGGATTCTTATTGTTTGAGGTCTTACATTGAAATCTTTAATCTCATCTTTTTTTTAAATAAAATTCACATTTTATTTAGATTGAAATAAACTATACAAAATTGATTTTCTTCACCAAAAAATAACAGCAATATTTTACACATTTTTCTAGATAAACTTATTTTTATAGGTTTTTCAGGTTTTGTTATAAATCAAGATGAAGCAGTAGATAAGAGTCATGGAAAAAGAGAAAAAAACAGACAGTTGTCAGTTGTCAGTATCCATGGCCTCTGATTCTGTCTTAACCATAAGACGGAAGTGTTCTACATATACTTGCTAGAAAACTTAGGAAGATGTAGGCTCCACAAAGGAATGTAAACAGCAACAACGAGATGTGGAACAATGGCAGGCTCTTCCATTCAAACTTTAACTGTCATTTGTTCCTTCAAGTTCATTTGAGAGAGACAAAATCTACACTGAAATCCTTGTTTGGCGAGCTCATAAGCTTCTCTTTCTCTGGTAATTTCTTGTCACTGTCCAGTATAGATTTTTAACATACTTAAAACTCCTATTAGTCAAAGATCAGTTGTAGGCTTAATCCCATCTTGAGTTAATTTTTGTGTTTGGTGAAATGTAGGGGTCCAATTTCATTCTTCTGCACATGACTAGGCAGCTATCCCAGCACCATTTATTGAACAGGGAGAACTTTCTCCATTGTTTATATTTGTCAATTTTGTCAAAGATCAGATAGTTGTAGGTGTGCAGCTTTATTTCTAAGTTCTCTATTTTGTTCCGTCGGTTTATGTGTTTGTTTTTGTACAAGTACCATGCTATTTTGGTTACCGTAGCCTTCTAATGTAGTTTGAAGTCAGGTAATATGATGTCTTCAGCTTTATTCTTTTTGCTTAGGATTGCTTTGGCTATTTGGACCCTTTTTTGGTTCCATATGACTTTTAGAATAGTTTCTTTCCCATTCTGTAAAAAATGACATTGGTAGTCTTATAGGAATAGTGTTCAATCTGTAGAGTGCTTTGGGAAGTATGGCCATTTTAATAATATTGATTCTTCCAATCCATGAGCATGGAATCTTTTCCCATTTGTTTGTGACATCTGTAAACTTTTTTGGCAGTGTTTTGTAGTTCTCCTTGTAGAGTGCTTTGACCTACTTATTTAGATATATCCCTATGATTTTTTATTTTTTTGCATGTGTGGCTATTGTAAATGGGATTGCATTCTTGATTTCTCTTTCAGCTTGAATGTTATTGGTGTATAGAAATGCTACTGATTTTTGTACATTAATTTTGTATCCTGAAACTTTCCTGAAGTCATTTAGTAGTTCCAGGAGCCTTGTAGCAGAGTCTTCAGGGTTTGCTAGGTATAGAATCATATCATCCATGAAGAGAGATAGTTTGACTTCTTTTCCTATTCAGATGCCTTGTATTTGTTTATCTTGCCTGATTGCTTTGACTAGCACTTCCAGTACTATGCTGAATAGAAGTGGTAAGAGTGGTTTGGTTCTCTTGCTTTGGTTCTCAAAGAGAAGGTTTTCAGTTTTTGTCTATTTAGTATAATGTTGGCTATGAGGTTGTCATAGATGGCTCTTACTATTTTGAAGTTTGCTCCTTTGATGCCTAGTTTCTTGAGGTTTTTTAATCACCAAGGGATGTTGGATTGTATCAAAAACCTTTTCTGCATCTATGGAGATGCTCATATGGTTTTTGTTTTTAATTCTGTTTTTGTGGTGAATCCCATTTATTTCTTTGAATATATAGAACCAACTTCGTATCCCAGAAATGATGCCTACTTGATCATGTTGAATTAACTTTTTGATGTGGTGTTGAATTTGGTTTGCTAGCATTTTGTTGAGAATTTCTGCATCTATGTTCATCAGGGACATTGGCTGTAGTTTCCTTTTTTGTTGTGTATTTTCCAGATTTTGGTATCAGGGTGATGCTGGCTTCATAGAATGAGTTAGAGAGGAATCTCTCCTTCTTGATTTTTCAAAATAGTTTCAGCAGTCTTGGTACCAGCTTTTCTTTGTACATCTGGCAGAATTCTATTATGAATCCATTTGGTCTGGGTAGTTTGTTTTTTTGATTGGTAGATTTTTTATTACTGACTCAATTTTGGAACTTGATATTGGTCTGTTCAGTGGGGAAATGTATACCTTTAACAAAGGTATACTCCAAATTCTCCAGGATCTCCCTGGCCAACTCAGTCTCTGGATATAACTTACTAAGGAAGATTGTGGCTTACTGTTGGCAGATAATATCCTCAATAGGCTTGTTCTCCAAAGTTTTACCACCAAGAATAAAGCAATGTAAAAACCCTTTGTTCTGAAGGCTCTACAGACACATGCAGCCAAGAGAAAAGATTAAATTAGTGTCAAAACAATGAAATTAGACTTACTGACATTAGAGTTTTCAAGTCTTCTAGGTTCCCACGAGAATTCTTTATAAAATGTACTAGAAATCTTCAGCTAAGGCGAGTAGTGTGCATCATATGTTAAATTGGCCCCTGGACATTCTGGAGAGGCAGAAAAAGAAAAGGAGAAAACTTCAAAAAATAAAATAAAACCAACCCTGAGATGCTTCAACAAACCAGTTTGTTATGAAATTGCCTGCAATGAATTTCTAGATTTTAAAAATTTTTCCAAAAAAGGAATTGCTATGGTTTGAGTGTGTCCCCTCTAAAACTTTGATCCCCAATGTGGTGGTATTGGGAAGTAGGGCCTCATGGGAGGTGTTTGGGTCACACAGGTGGATTCCTCATAAATAGATTAGTGTCCTCCCATGGATGTGAATGAGTTATTCTCACAAGACTAGATTAGATACTGTGACAGTGGGTTGTTATAAAAGTGAGTTTGGAGCCCAGTGCAGTGGCACACACCTGTAGTCCAAGCTATCTGGGAGGCTGAAGTGGGAGGATCTTTTGAGCTCAGGAGTAAGAAGATGTAGTGTGATATGATCGTGCCTGTGGGTAGCTACTGCACTCTAGCCTGGGCAACATAGTGAGACCCCCACCTCTTTTTTAAAAAAGTGAGTTCGGCTGGCTAGAATCTCTTTCACTTCCTCTCTCACCATGTGATCTCTGTACTTGCCCACTTGCTTCTCCGTTTTTCCATGTTTTCACCTAGCATATGGCCCTCACCAGAAGCTGGCCAGATGTGGTGTTTGCTCTTGAAGTTCCAAGCCTGCTGAATCATGAGCTAAATAAACATTGTATCTTTGTAAACTATGCAGTCTCAAGTATTCTGTTACAACAGCACTAAGGGGACAGAGACAGGAATAATATCTATTTTTTAAGCAAAGCCACTTTACTTGTATAATGGAAGATAATATTGTTTTCCAACTCTTGTTTCAAAAGAATTAAAGCTCTCTCCTTCAAATATTTCAGGCTTTCTTTACCACTTTAACCTCTAGATATTATTAACCACTAGATATTATTCCATTATCTTGGTAATAGTGTCAAAGGGAGATTTCTGTTGTTGTTTTTAAAATGACTATATAAAATAGATAAACTATGATTATTTATAATTATGACATCATCTAATAATTAGTTTTTACTTGTGGACAAGAGCTTTTGAACATAAAGAGCTCTTTGTGAAAAACAGTTAGTTGGGAAATAGGCAGGAGTAGAAGTAATTTTCAAGATCATTTAGGTTAGGTAGAGTAGCTTCCAATTTTGTAGTCTCTACCATATGTAGAAATAATTGCAAGAAAAATTTGGTGTGAATATTACTTCCTCTCTTTCTCATGTCATATATTTAAGTGAAAAAGCAAAGTGTAGAAAGGAACATATAGTATGCTATCATTTGTACAAAATATCTCTATATATTCAAATACAGGTATAGCATCTCTAATTCAAAAATTCAAAATTTGAAATCCTCCAAAATTTGAAACTTTTTGAGCACTGACATGCTGACACAAGTGAAAAATTTTACATTTGACCTTATATCATGGGTCTCAGTAAAATTACCATCAAAATTTTGTTTCATGCACAAAATTATTAAATATATTGTATAAAATTACTTTCAGCCTAGGTATATAAAGTGTGTATGAAACATAAATAAATTTTGTGTTTAGACTTGCATCCCATCCCCAAGATATCTCATTTTATCTACATGTAAATATTCTAAAATTCAAAAAAATCTGAAATTCTAAACATTTCTGGCCCCAAGCATTTCAGATAAGGGATACTTAATCTGCATATGTATGAAATCTTATGTATGAAATATCTATGCTTGGAAAGATAAAGAAACTAGAAATGCTGATGTCTTGGGAAGCAGAACCAGATGTATAGTGGTGGGAGCAAGACTACTAATGGTATACCCTGTAAGCTTTTAGCATTTGTCATCATATGAATGTGTTAAAAGAAAACTTTAGACAAATTTAACAAAGTTCAACTGAGCAAAGAATGATTCATAAATTGGGCAGCCCTCAGAACCAGAATCAATTCAGAGTGACTCCAGGGCTGCCACATGGTCGGATAGTGTTTATGGCAAAAACATAAAGAAAATGGAAGTGAGGTACGGAAGCAGCTGGATTGGTTACAGCTAGGTGTTTGCCTTATGTGAACTTGGTTTAAACAGTTGGCTGACTGTGGTTGGCTGAAGTTCAGCTGCTGTGATAGGCTGAGCTCGGCTACTCTTTTCAAGATTAGATTACAGTCTGTTTACACTTCAGGTTGGGTTAGAGTTCATTACATATGGAGAAACCTTTAGGCTGACCTTAAACATGTAAGGAGAGTTTTAGGCCAGACATAATTAACATAATGTGCTACCTGCTCAAAACTACATACAATTTAAAAAAAATTTGTGGTCACTGTTATGACTTTTAAAACATTATTTAAGATTTCTTTTAGTGAGCATTTATTATGTAGTGTTTTACTCTTTGCATAAGATTTTGCTTTAAAGATTAAATAATATTATGGTTAGGTGAAAGATTCTAGATTGACTATTATTTTCATGCAACACTTTCAAGATACCACTCCATTGTCTTCTGGCCTTTGTTGTCTGTGAGAAATTTGTCTATCAATGTTTTTCTTTTCGTTTGCTAGCTTAGTGATTTTTCTCTTTATTCTTGATGCATTTTAATGCATTTTCGTTATGCGACCACGTGAGGGTTTATTTTATTTTAATTTATTTTTATTTCTTGCTTGGTTCTTGAAGCAAATTTGTGATCTAAAATTCATGTTTTAGCAGGGCGTAGTAGCCCATACCTGTAGTTCCAGCTACTGAGGAGGCTGAGGCAGGAGCATAGCTTGAGGCTAGGAGTTCAAGACCAGCTTGGGCAACATAGTGAGACCCCATCTCTAAAAAAAATAAGAAAAATTATCTGGGCATAGTGGTGCATGCCTGTAGTCCCAGCTACTCTGGAGGCTGAGGCAGGAGGATTACTTGAGCCCAGGAGTTCGAGGCTACAGTGAGCCATGATTATGCCACTGCACTCCAGCCTAGACAACAGAGTGAGACTCCGTCATTAAAAAAATAAAATTATACTTTAATAAATTTTGAAATATTCTTAGTAATTAATTCTTCAAATGTAGCCTTCTACCATTCTTTCCATTCTCTGCTTCTGTAATTTCTATGAAATATTTGGTATTTAGACTTCTTGATCTGTGTCCCATTCTCTTAACTTCTCTTCAATATTTTTTCTTTTTGAGTTTCTATACTGCATTCTGCATGAGCAGCTCAGTATTATTTTCCCAATTTACTAATTAGTTTTTTTCAGAATTCAGATTAGAAGTTGCCCCTCCTAGTGTAGTTTTAAATTTCAATGATTAAGGTATGTTTGATATTCAAATTATCTAATTGATTCTAGGAATCAATGGACCCACCTGATTTTGCTTTATTTCTTTTTTCGTTGTTGTTTCAAGACATTATATCCTTTTTAAGATGGCAATTATGCCTTTGTTTATCTCCTTGAACATACATAATGTAGTTATTTTAAAGTTTCTATCAAGCTGTTCAATAAAATGAATTTAATCTTGGGTAAATTTCTATTCTGATTATTGATTCCAATGGCTTCCTTAGCATTAGAATTCTCCAAGTGTTTTGAAATATTAATTTATGGGTCTCTCTCTCTCTCTTCAGAATTTAGCGTCTCCAAAATAAATAAAAGAAAGAAGTTGCAGATATATTATCCATTCAGGCAGGACAAGTTTCTCTTGCAAGGACCAACAGTTTGGTGGCAAACTTAGAAGTATGTCATGGCTCATAGTTTTGAGAAGTATGTGAAACTAATCTTTCATTCTCAGCATCTTGTATAACATTTGTCATATAGCATATCTTTGTCAAACTAATTTCTTATCCATGTGAAAATTGTAGCCACACTGTCACTGTGCAGTGGTGGTTGCAAGCCACCACTCATCTGCCCTATCTACCATTGTTGTCATAGATGGCCAAAAGGGGATCTAGGACTTTTACCATCATCTAGCAAGAGTAGCAAGGACTCCCTACCATAGGGTCAGCGGAGGATACCTGGGGAACAGAAGGGATGAGTCTCCTCTCCCCTGCTAGAACGTCAGTGGAGGCCAAGTGGAGAACCTGGACTTCAACCCTCATTGGGCACTAGTGAGGAGATACCCACCTTCCTTTGCTGGTGTGATGTCAGAGGAGGCCTGCTGAAATACAAGGTTTAAATAAAAACCATAGTATCTGTGGAGAAAAGGGAATGCTTTTACACTGTAGGTAGAAATGTGTATGAGTTCTAGCCACTATAGAACATGGTGTGGAGATTTCTGAAAGAACTTAAAACAGAACAAACAGTTGACCCAGCAATCCAATTACTGGGTATATATCCAAAAGAAAATAAATTGTTCTACCAAAAAGACTCATGAACTCATGTTCACTGCAGCACTATTTACAATAGCAAAGACATAGAATCAACTTAGGTGCCCATCAACAATGGATCTGAGAAAGAAAATGTGGTATATATATACCATGGAATACTACACAACAATAACAAAGAATAAAATCACGTCCTTTGCAACAACATCGATGCAGCTGGAGGCCATTATCCTAAGGAAGTTAACACAGAAACAGAAAACCAAATATCACATGTTCCCACTTATAAGTGGGAGCTAAACATTGGGTACACATAGACATAGATGAGAACAATAGACACTGGGAACTACTAGAAGGAGGAGAAAGGGAGGGGGAAAGGGTTGAAAAACTACCTATTAGGTACTATGCTCAGTACCTGGGCAACAGGATCATTTGTATCCAAAACCTCAGCATCATGCAATGTACCCATAGAACAAACCTGCATGTGTACCACCTAAATCTAAAATAAAAGTTGAACTTATAAAAAATTAAAAAAATAAAAACCATGGTATTATAATATAATGCTCTAAACTCCTAGGTGTCAAGAAAACATTGCTCATTTTACAAAGAACCAGGAAAATCTCAAATTGAATGACAAAAAAAAAATCAACAGATGCCAACACTGAGATGACACAGATGTTAGAAGGATTTTAAAGCAGTCATGATAAAACTCTTTTCACAAAAATTAATAAACACTCTTGGAAAACACAGAAAGTGTCAATAAAGAAGTTGAAAACATAAAGGATAGCTAAATGGAAGTGTAATAATTGAAATAAAAAAACTCACTGGATGGCCTCAAAAGCAAAATGAAAAGGATAGAGAAATGAATCATTAAACTTGAATACAGAACAATACAAATTACCCAGTCTGAACAACAGGAAGAAAATAGACTGAGCAAAGAAATGAATACAACCACAGAGACCTGTGGGACTATGGTTAAAAGCTCTAACATTTGTGTCATCAGAGTCTCAGAAAGGGGAGAAATAGAATGGGCCCGAAAAAGCATTTGAGGAAATAAATAATAGCTGAAAACTACCCAAATTTGGCAAAAGACATAAACCTACAGATTCAAGAAGCTGAAAAAAAACCATAAAGATGAAATCAAAGAAATTCATATTAAAACATATTGTAAGAAAATTTCTGAAAACTAAGACAAATCCCTTGAAAGCAGCCAGAGAAAAACAGCACCTAAAGGGGAAAACCATGTAGATGACAGATTTCTTATTAGAAATATGAAAGCCAGAAGGAAGGGGCACAATATTTTTCAAATGCTGAAAGAACTGTCAACCCAGAATTCTATAGCTAGTGAAATTAACTAGGAGGAGTAAAGGAACAATCAAGACATTCTCAGGTGAAGGAAAATTAAGAGAATTTGTTTCCAACAGATCTACCCTAAAATAATGGCTAAACAAAATTCTGTAAACAGATAGGAAATGATAAAAGAAGAAATCTTGGAACATCAGAAAGGAAGAATAACTATGGAAAGAATAAAACTATGGGAAAATATAATAGGCTTTTCTTCAACTGTTTTGTTTTCTAAATTATATTTGATGATTGAAGCAAAAATTGTAACAACACTGATGTCATTCTCAATGCATGTAGAGGAAAATTTTAAGACAATTATAAATGGGAGAGTGTAAAGGGGTTCAAAGAGAGCGTTCAGGTTTCATTTGAACTGATAAAATGTTGTTGGCCAATGACCGTAACAAGATGTGTATATAATATAATACCTAGAGCAACTTTTAAAAAGGCTATCTAAAGGAATATACATAAAACACTATAGATAAATCAAAATGAAACTAAAAACAAGTTCAAGTAACCTATAGAAATGCAGGAAAAAAATGAAAATAGAAACAAAAAAGGATAAAACAGAAAACAAAAAATAAAACGACAGAAATAATTTCTAACATATCAATTATATTTGAAGGGCATTATATTTTAAAAAGTCTATTTCAGAAGGTCATGTACTATATGATTCATTTCTATAACATTCTCAAAATGAAAAATTATAGTGATTGAGGAGAAATTACGGATTCTGGATGGTAGGGTGGATGGTGGGGGTGACTACAAATGAGTAGCATGAAGATTATGCGGTGATGCAGCTAGACTCATGGAGGTGACACAAGTCTATACATGTGATAACATAGCATAGAACTATAAACATACGTTGTACCATGTCACTTTCTTGTTTTCATATTTTACAACAGCAGTGTAAAATATAACCATTGAGGAAGGCTGGATGAAAGGTTCAGGGGTGTCCTCTGTACCCTGTTTGCAACTTCCTATGAATGTATAATTATATCAAAACTAAAAGTTGAAAAAAGAAGTAATTAGAAAAACAATGTCTTGAAAGTTATAAAGTGAATAAGAAGAAGTTATAAAGTGAATAAGGTGCAGTAATGAGGAGAAATAAGAGTCTGATTCCATATAATACATATGTTTTATATATATATAATATATGTATCAGAATATAATATATATGCGTCAGAAGAGGCAACATGTTCCCTGAAACTTGAAGAATGAATAGGGCTTTGTCAGATGATATGGTCTGGCTGTGTCCCCACCCAAATCTCATCTTGAATTGTAGCTCCCATAATCCCCATGTGTCATGTGAAGGACCAGGTGGAGATAATTGAATCATGAGGGCCATTGCCCTCATGCTGTTCTCGTGACAGTAAGTGAGTTCTCACAAGATCTGATGATTTTATAAGGGGCTTTTCTCCCTTTTGCTCAGCACTCCTCCTTCCTGCTGCCATGTGAAGAAGGACACATTTACTTCCCCTTCTGCCATGATTGTAAGTCTCCTGAGGCTTCCCAGCCATGCTGGACTGTGTCAATTAAACCTCTTTCCTTTATAAATTACTCAGTTTCTGGTATGTCTTTATTAGCGGCATAAAAATGAACTAATACATCAGGTAAAACACAAAGCTGACTAGGACATTTCAGGTTTATGAAATTGATATGCCCCAAAGAGGTAAATGGGAGGGAAGAGCCTGTTTGGAGAATGGCAAGTACTTCATTATGAATAGGGTGTGTTATATTAGTGGGAGATCGGCAGCAGGTCTAATGAATTAACATTGCCATTCCTATGAACAGTCAATGGAAACAAGTTTATTTGCCCCTGTATATGCTGTCCTAGGTCCTTTCCCTGAACTATAAATTGGATCACTATGATTTCATGACAGAACTTTGAGAAGCAGAGAACTTCTTTTGCATTTTTCATGCCTCATGCCACTGACCTTCAATTATCCTTCTTGATCATGCGTGTGTGCTCAAGATTAATACAGAAGAAAGAGGACAGAAAAAGCCAGGTAGAAATGAGAAGAAGTGGAAGTAAAATTTTCAACATGTATTAAATAATGGGTAAAGATACTACTTTAAAAAACTACAGCTGTCAGAAAGCATTGATCCTATGGCATGGAAAATTTGGAGATTGACTATCTGGGGTGGATGTGCACAAAATGCAGGGTCTTGGGCTTTGTGGGAGGCTTCTGTCAGGGAGACAATATGTTGTGGTAATTCCCCAGATACTATGTTATTATCAGAAATTCAGTACTAATGCCAAGTTTTCTTGTAGTTTCAGGTCATATTTAAATGACTGGGAGAACTGATCTGCTCTGTAGAAAAAAGAATGAAGCCATAGTTTGTCAGTGTAGGTCAAATATTTCATTAATTTATTCACGCATTCATTTATCAAATATTTATTGAGCATTCATTATGTGTTAGGGCTTCCTCTAAACACATAGACCTTTCAAAACTTAAAAACAATGCAAGAAATTTGCAACATAAGAATTTCAAAACTTTTCCATGTATTAAAAAGTAGAAACACAATTATTATATTCAACGAACTGGAGAATATATTCGCCAAAAATTATAAAGACAAAAGTTTAATATCCTTAAAATACAAAGAGCTCATATAATTTTTCACTTGAAAAATGTTTACAAAACTAAAAGAGATAATTCAGAGATAAAATATAAATGATGAATAAATACAGTTGATCCTTGAACAACAGGGGTTTGAACTGTGCGGGTCTACTTATATGTGCTATATGTGCATTTTTTTCAGCCAAACACAAATTGAAAATACAGTATTCATGGTATGGGAAACCCACATATTTGAGGGCCAGCTCCCAAGCACAAGGTATCTGTAAGGCTGGCTGGGTGACTTGACTATATGCGGATTTTGGTATGGAGGGGATCTTCTGGAACCAGTCCTCACCTATACTGAGGAATGACTGTATATGAAGTGCTGTTCATCCTCACAATTAGCCCAAATTTAAATATTTTCACAATTAAAGAAAATAAGATACATACTTTTGCAAAGGGTGAACAAATATGTGTGCAAATAAGTTCAGAAGATTCTTAGAAAGTCTTCTTTTAATATGCCTTAAGAGTCTAAAAATGGGCTGGGTGCCGTGACTCATGCCTGTAATCCCAGCACTTTGGGAAGCCGAGGTGGGCAATCACATGAGGCCAGGAGTTCAAGACCAGCCTGGCCAACATAGCAAAACTCTGTCTCTACTAAAAATACAAAAATTAGCCGGGCACAGTGGTACACACCTGTAATCTCAGCTGCTCAGGAGGCTGAGGCAGGAGAATCCCTTGAGTGTGGCAGGTGGAGGTTGCAGTGAGCAGAGATTGTGCCACTGCACTCTAGCCTGGGCGACAGAGCCACACCCTATCTCAAAAAAAAAAAAAAAGTCTAAAAATGTTTAGTAACTTTGTCCCAGAAATGTTACTTCTAAGAATTTGTCATGAGGAAATAAAAAGGCAGGCAAAGAATTATATATATGAATTTTTTTTAGATGTTAGAATAAAATTTTTTAAAACAACCTAAATTCCAGTGAATCAGCGAGAAGATAAATAGTGATACATTCACAAACTGTTCTATTATGTAGACACTGAAAATCATATTTTGAAGATTGACATGGTAAAATGTTTAAAGTACAGATAATAAAGAAAAAATTCAGAATACATGCACTATGGGTCGTCTGTAAAATAATATGTATACTTTGATTTTCCTTTTTATATTTTTGTATCTTCTAAATTTTCTACAACAAACATATTTTACTTTTGTAACTAGTAAAACAGTTATCACTTTAATATATTTATGTAGCAGTTTAGGAATTATATAGAAAAATTAATTTTTCTAACAGTATGTTTTAGTAACTGAATACAATGTGTTTCTTCATAAATATAATTAATTCATAGTTATTATGTATTTATGTGTTTAATATTTATCTTCTCTAGTAGAATGCCAGCTTCATGAAGGTGTACTGCTGTCTCTGTATTTGTAGTTAGCTCTGTCCAGCAGAACTTTTCACCAATGAGAAAATTTTTTTATCTGTACTGTCCAATATGGCAGCCAATAGTGAGGCAGTGAATCAGTACTTGAAATGCGGCCAGTGCACTTGAAGAACTGAATTGTTTATTTTACTTATTTTTAATTAATTTTAATGTAAATTTATGTGGCCACACGTTGTATTGGACAGTATAATTCTAGAGAATAGTGTCATGTAAACAGTAGGTACAAAATAAACACATGTATAATATTTGGACAGGTTGAGTGAACTTATTTGATGATTTGACATCATTTGATGACCCTGGAATAAGAACAGAGATAAAACTTGGTATTATCTGACCTATAACATTAAGAGTGTTTGGAAAGTTATTGGAAGTTTTGGAAGTTGTTGGTTCTAATCAAATGAAATGGGAAATGATGGTTCTAATGATAACAGTAAGATTAACACTTATTAGTATGCTTACGTGCCCTATAAATATGAATTCACTTAATCCTCCCAACCCCAAAAAATACTGTCAGCTCTCCACCTCCATGGACTCCACATCTGTGGATTCAATCAAATGAGGATGAAAAATATTTGAAAGAAAAAAAGCAGTAGAAAATAAAAATACAACAATTTTAAAATAATATAAATTTTAAAAACACAGCATAACAACTATGTACATAGCATTTCCATTGTATTAAATATTATAGGTTATCTAGAGATGGATTGAAGTATACAGGAGGATGTGGATAGGTTATATGCAAATAGTATGCCATTTTATATCAGAGACTTGAGCATCCACGGATTTTGGTATCCTCTGGAGGTCCTGGGGCTAACGCCCTGCAGATACTGAAGGATGAGTATAATATTTCCCTTCATTTTACAAATGTGGTAACTGAGGTACTGAGAAGCAAGGTAACTTATTCAAGGACTCACAGCTAGAGGAGCCAGTCCAAACCCAGGTAGCTTGGGTTCATCTGTGCTCCTAGCCTCTATGCTATAATGTCTAAATAAGCAGTGCTTATTTAATGATTTATCTAACTATTTAGATAATTAATTAGTCTTATTTAATGACTTATCTAATGACTGGGGTGGGGTTTAATTTTAAAGCTACAGGTCTAACTTGACAATGGGCTGTATGGGTTTAGATAGATTTTCTGAATTGGGCTGTGGTATAGACTAAATGTTTGTGTTCTCTGCCAGTTCGTATGTTGAAACCCTCATCCCTACTGTGATAATATTTGGAGATGAGGCCTTTGGACGGTAATTAGGTCATGAGGGTGGAGCTTTCTTAATGGGATTTTTTTTTCCCATATAAGAAGAGATATGAGAGCAGTTGTTTCTATCCACCATGTGAGAAAACCAGGAAAAGGATTCAGGCATTGGAGCCTGGACATGCTGGCAACCTGATCTCAGGCTTCTTAGACTCCAGGACTGAGACATAAATTTCTGTTGTTTAAGGCACTCAGTCTATGAAGTCTTGTTCTAGCAGCCTGAAAACTAAAACAGGCCTCATACATTAGAGCACATTGAACACACAATATTTTTGTTGTTGTTTTTTTTAGTGCATACACATGAACTCTTGAAATTCATCCAACAAATACTTACAGCATGAAACTAAGTGCCAGATACCGTGTTCAGTTCTGAAGCTACAAATATAAAAGAAGCTGTATTCTCTCCAGTAGCTCAGAAACCAGTAAAGACACATGCTATAGTTTGAATGAGTTGCCTCCAAAATCAGGTGTTGCCAATATGGTAATAGTAAAAGGTGGGGCCTTTGAGAGGTGATTAGGTCCTGCGAGCTTCTTCCTCCAAAGTGGGATTAAGGCCATTATAAAAGAGGCTTCACACCATGTTCAGTTAGCTTTTGCCCTCTCGTCTTTCTGCACGTTGAGGCTGCGGCAGCAACAAAGCGCCCTCTTGGAAGCAGAGCAACCTTCACTGGACAATGAGCCTTCAGAACTGTGAGAAAATACATTTTTTTTCTTTATGAATGTGGGACATAATGAGGTTTCTCTTCAAACAGCCTGATCAATCCTTTATTCTTTAATTCATGGTACCCCCCAATGCCTTTTTTCTTTTTCTCTTTTTCTTCCTTTCTGCCTTTGTTACATGCCCAGACACGCCACACTACCAGGTGTTATCAGTACCAGCTCACATTCCTTTCCTTATTTGGAAAGAAGACGAGCTCTCTAGCTCATTGCAGACACCCTTTCCCTTTTCCCCTCTCTCCCTTATGTGGCCACCTTATCTAAAAAAAGTTCAAATGTTTAGTCAACTGGGATTGGTTTAGATTGTACGGCCAGACCCCGGCCAACGGGGAAAGGGTACAGGGGCAGGACTTGCGTCGGGAGTAAAGGCTCTCGTGCCCCTTTGTTCAGGTGTGCTCCCACGGTGACTGGCCAAGGAGAAGCACCCCTCTGCGCAGAAGTAAAATTGCTTTGCTAAGAATCCTTTGAGTGTTCAATTTCCTTAGGATTTTGAACGTTATTCCCAACATGAATTACCCAGTCTCAGGTATTTTGTTATAACAATATAAATGGACTAAGCAACACATAAAAAGAAAATGTAACAAGTACAAAAGTGAAAATATAAAAGTAGTGTTCTGGGAACCCAGAGGAGGGTATGGGTATGTGCATGCATTTGTGTGAGACTTAGTCCTGGAGGAGTGGGGTTCTGGTTCCTACCTCACTTTCTGCTCTGCAATTCACCCTGGCCCTCATTCATTCTGTAAGATATCCAAAAATCATGGTCAGAGCTTGAAGATTTGGGGTTGATTCACATCTGCCATTTACTAGCTAGTGACTTTGGGATAAGTTGTTTTGAAGTTTAGATAATGGATTCAAGTGCCCCTACCCTGTAGAGCTCATGAGGTTTGTTCACAAAAGTCAAAATGAGATCTTGCCTGTTATAGTCTAGTACAAAATGTAAAGCACTATGCCAGTTGTCAGCCAGTGTCAGGAATTTCTCTAATTTGTTAATCTACACCATCTAAACAGGATGGGAAGGCAAGCTTTTTTATCATAAAGAGCGTGGGTAACTAAATGGGCAGACCTATGCATAAATAATGGAGTAGGCACACTGGAATGTGTCTAGACTTCAGGGAAATATCAGATCTAGCATGCCAAAGGATCTCATTTGCAAAATGTACTGTCAGTGACCGCGTTGGCAGAAGTGGTGTTGCATTACAGAAGCCTGGCTGGGAGATAAAAAAAGATAAAGGACGGCAAATTGAGTGTGCGAAGGTGATGTCTGGAAGGGCACCATAGGTATTAGCATTAGATCTCAATTCTATGTTACTATTGGTGGACCACAGAAGGAGAAAAACAGGTAATCTGTGAACATGTGAAGAATAGAAATCTGTTAGCTATGACTTAATGCTTATCAATTTAGCATAAAAAATTACATCTGTAAGATGACTTAAAGCTTTCAAAGTATGCTTAAAAAGACCTTCCCCTTATCCTAAAAAGAAAATAAATAAGACCTGATGCTAAACAGTTTGTGTTAGGCATCATCATCCCCATTTTATAAACAAACAAGACCCAGAATGGTTAAATGATTTGCTCAAGAAGGCCTCATGATAAAACCAACAAATGAGAAAGGATTTCTGACCTGAAGACCAGGAATTTCGACCAGTTATTTTCATAGAAAATAGGTGGATTTGGAAGGAAACGGAGTTCACTCAGTTGGCTAATTGGATAATAAAGTGAAGTGGTAACTTTACAGGAGGGTCCAGTCTGGAAAAGCTATGTTTGCCAATAAGAAACACTTATGACTCCGTTCATTGGGATTAATACTTAGAGTTTCAAGTTTTTCAGTGAATTAAATGGGAAAACAAACTAGAGTCGGACTCTATCTCATCAACCTTCAGCCAGACTCAAGGATTTCAGGCAAGGAGGCTGCTGGTTGGCCTTTCCCCAGGCAAGCTCTCTTTCCCCGAGCAGCTGTCTGCAATGTCCGGAGGCTGTTGTCTTTGTCAGCAGTGCTCTGAGAATTTGCCTGAATATAAGAATTCCTCAGGCAGCCCTGGGGAACCTGGCGTCTCTTAAAATCGTATCAAAGATGGCTTTTGCCTAAAGCTCTAACTATCTTATAAAAGGCAAGGGAAGAGAGTAGCAATTACCCAAGCGATTCAAGCAAGAGAAATGAATTTGGCCTTCGTTTCCTAACTTCTCAGGCGAAAGTCTGTTAGAACTGTGCTTCTCAATTTTCATTGTGTAAAGAATCACCTGGGGATCTTATTAAAATGCAGATTTTTTAATTCAGTAGGTTTGGTGTGGGGGTGGAAAGGCTGAATTTCTAACAAGCTTCAGGTGATGCTGAAGCTGGTTTGTAAATCACACATTGAATAGCAAGGTTTTAGAGCATCTTACCCAGGTAGAATTTACCCCAATTTTCCACTTGCTATCTTTGTGGCAGAGGTTCTCAAAATTTCAGATGCGTTAGAACCACCTGAGAAGCATGAAAAAATGCAAATTTTGACTTGGTAGGGTCCAGGGCTTTGCCTTTCTAACAAGCAACTTGCTGTTTCAGGAACTTTAGAGGAAGCACGGGTACCCAGAAATACTCAGTGAAGCCAGTCTACACCCTTTGGAACCACTAAGTCTTAGCTAGTGAGAGGTTGCTTTAACTGGGGAAAGGTAACCATATAAAATTCAGTTAACTTCTGCCTATAAATTCAGCGAAAACAACGTAAGGCTAATGAGAGAGCTCGCATGATTTCTGCATTGCTGGGCAGAGAAAAGGAGTCTCAAATCTTTTCTAAGGGTACCCCGTATAATTTCATTCTGAAGGACCCCAGATATGAAAAAGTAGGAGCAAGCCGAATGCACACCTGAGATCCCAGAAAAGGATTTACAACAGACCCTGAAAGGCCAACTGCACCAGCAAGAAGTCAGAAGACACATGTAGCCCTATAGCCAAAATTGAATCATATTTTCTTGTTTTCAGAAACTGCTTCTATGGAAACCCACTAGAAAGGTCTTGGGGTTTCTGCAAGCGGAGATCATTTTGAAAGAGACATGTTTTTTGATGAAGAATGTACTATTAAGTAGCAATATAAAAGTGAAGAAAATGAACTCATAGTGAAAACAGAATTATGTTCTCCTATGATCTCCTGACTCACGTGCTTAAATGACCTCTTGGGGAAGAGAGGGAATGATGTGGTTTCACCTGCCTGTACTGAACTACAAGAGGTCAAAGGGTGTTGGAAAAAACCCAGGTGGGGCTGAAAGGGCAGTGAATTAGGACCTGGAAGATATCAGTTGCAGTCCTGGCTCAGCCACTATGTGGCTTTGACATTTTGTCTTGTCATTTAACTTCATTGGACCTTCGTGTCCATCATGTATGAGAATGGCATTAAACTAGACTAAAAATAATGTTCCAACTAGCTTGGGAATTCTGTGTTTTCATGACTGCAGTGATTATTTTCTTCTCACTAGAGCTATGACAAACTGAGGACAGCTGGGGGAGAACTTTTATAAACACTGAAGAATTCATTAATGCAAATATGACAGTTGTGTGTGGAGACTTACTTACCTACTTTTCTAATTTCATTATGGCAGAGTTCTTCGCTCTGAAATGCCTTATACTTGAGAATGTTGCTTGCTCTCTCTCTGTGTCTGTCTGTGTGTGTGTGTGTGTGTGTCTGTGTCTGTCGCTCTCTGTCTCAAGACAGAGTTTCACCTTGTACTCAAGGCTAGAGTGCATGGCATGATCTCGGGTCACTGCAACCTCTGCCTCACGGTTTCAACTGATTCTTCTGCCTCAGCCTCCCAAGTAGCTGGGATTACAGCTGCCCACCACCACACCCAGCTAATTCTTGTATTTTTAGTAGAGATGGGGTTTCACCATGTTGGCTGGGCTGGTCTCGAACTCTTGACCTCAGGTGATTCACCCACCTTGGCTTCCCAAAATGCTGGAATTGCAGGCATGGGCCACTGTGCCTGGCCTGTTTCCTGTTCTTTCTGATCCAGTCATTGCCACGACCACATTTCTGACTTCAAAGCATTGAATTCACAGATCTAAAACAAATTGATGAAATGAGGCCCTATTTTACAATGACCTTTTAATTTGTAGACTTTTGTAGTTTAGAATAGTCACATAATTTTGTGGGGTTTTCCCCCCAAACTTTTATTAACAGATTAATAATTTCTGTATCTTTTAATTCTGGGGCTTGGAAGTTAGACTACAGAATAGATTTGGTATCCCTTAAGGCAGTGGTCCCCAGCCTTTTTGGCACCAGGGATGGATTTCATGGAAGACAATTTTTCCATGAATTGGGGTGAAGAGTGGGGAGGGGAATAGTTTCAGGATGATTCAAGCACATTGCATTTATTGTGCACTTTATTATTAATACACTGTAATATAATACCACTTGCCATAATGTAGAGTCATTGGGAGCCCTGAGCTTGTTTTTCTGCAACTAGATGATCCCATCTGGGGGTGATGGAAGACAATGACAGATCATCAGGCATTAGATTCTCATAAGGGGCACACAACCTAGATCCCTTGCATGCACATCTAACAATAGGGTTCACGCTCCTATGAGAATCTAATGCAGCTGCTTATCTGACAGGAGGTGGAGCTCAGGTGGCAATGTGAGCAATGGGAAGTGGCTATAAATACAGATGAAACTTTGCTTGCCTGCAGCTCACCTCCTGCTGTGCAGCTGGGTTCCTAATAGGCCAAGGACCTGTTTCAGGCCCCTGCTTTAAGGAATATATATATATGTATATGTATATCAAGAAAGATCTTAAGATTCAGATTAAACCTCAGCTGCTTTGCCTTGATTCCCTTAAAGTATAACAAATTATTCATTCCTTTTTGGTCCTACAAATCATTTCTCTTCTATTATCCTTTAGTGTATTTGTAGGTGTGAGTGAGCTTAGGTAATGTGTGATCCAAGTTTACACCAAAGACTAAATTGCCTGGGTCTACTACTTCATATTGATTTAAAATGTGACATAATAGGAAATGTATTTGGTTTCTGCCCTTGGTTCCTGGCTGAGAGTTTCTAAAACCTTTGTAACTCCCTGAGTAGGAGGGGTGATAGGAGCGTCTTTTGTCGTTCATAATAAGCCCTTTTCAACCACATCTAAGTTATGCTAATTAGCTGACTCTTGGAGGGTGAGCCCTGGTTGCCAAAGAAATTGACTCTGTGAGGCCGGGCACGGTGGCTCACCCCTGTAATCCCAGCACTTTGGGAGGCTGAGGTGGGTGAATCACTTGAGGTCAGGAGTTCTAGACCAGCCTGGCCAACAAGGTGAAACCCTGTCTCTACTAAAAATACAAAAATTAGCCAGGCGTGGTGGCACGTGCCTGTAGTCCCAGCTACTCAGGAGGCTGAGACAGGAGAATCGCTTGAACCTGGGGGGCGGAGGCTGTGGTGAGCAGAGATGGTGCCATTGCACTGCAGCCTGGGTGACAATGAGACTCCATCTAAAAATAAATAAATAAAAGTAAATAAAATAAATAAATTGACCCTGTGGTTAGAGGGTCGTAACTGTCAGCCCCATCCTCTGGGGAGATTGAGTTAACTCATGGCCAGTGATCTATCATGCTAACTTAGTGGAACTGTGGTTAAAAGCCTAGATGAAGGAGTTCTTGAGCTTGTAAGTTGGTGAACACAAGACAGGAAGGTGATGTACCCTACTTACAGGGACAGAGCTCCTGTGCTCAGGACCCTTCCAGACCTTGCTGTATGCACCTCTCATCTGGCTGTTCATCTTTATCCTTTGATAAACTGGCAATGAGTAGGTGAAGTGATTCCCTGAGTTTTGTGAGCTGTCACAGCAAATTATCTAAACTGAGGAGGTGTGGTTATGGTGAGACAGGAATGAAGCAAGGTGGTCGCAGGAGAATAGACACTTGCAGGCAGCAGTTTCACATGACCAGCAAAAAAACTGTTGAAATAGCTGTATAAGTTTGGGGCTGATAAGACCCTGAAAAACCAGGGTGTGGATCAAGTTGGCTAAGACTGACTGGACCCAACATGGTACTGGGTTTGACCTGGGTTTCACCTTAGATCTTACTATCTGCTCACTAACATCCTGAATCACACACCCACCAGTGCATGTCAGTTCCAGGAATACCCATATTTGGTTTAAAAATGGGTGGCACCTCAGTTCCAAGAAATCTCCACCTTTTTCCAGCAATTTTCATGAATATTCCAGCCCCTGGTTAAATCCATAAAGATAGAAGACTCAAATCCTGTTGTAGCACGCACTCCCTTGTGTATGCCCACACTCCCCTCTTGAGAGGTACTGTTCTTTGCAATAAACATCTGCAGTTTCACTTTTTTCTGACTCATCCTTGAATTCCATCTTGTGACAGTGTCATGAGCCTGGACACCAACTGGGATCGAGATCCCACTGGCATTTGGGGACCTCTCCTAGCCTACCTGTATCAGTAGGAACCTCTGATTTGTATGAGTACTCCGGGAATCCACTACTTGCTGTAGGCATTTGCAGCTACGGTGCAGTCTTATAGGACTAAGTCCTCAACCTGTGGGGTCTGCACTAATTCCAGGTGGTTAGTCAGAATTAAACTAAATTGTGGGACACTCAGTTGGAGTCTGCAGAGGATTGGAGAATTGCTCGGTGTGGAATACCCACACGTTTGGTGTCAGCAGCATTATGAGTTTAGAGAAAGAATTTTTGCTTTAAAGAATACTTAAACCACGCAGGACTTGGTAGAGATCTCTCAGGTGTACCGAATAAGTTTCATAGGAAAATGAGTGTCTTAGTCAGAAAAATCTGGATCCCTGAGGAAGAAGCTGGGCAAGTGCAAAGGAAGAATATTTTCTAAACTGTTGCTCTGGGTAGTCCATGTGGATGAACGAGTCCAGTCTCAGCCCTGACATTCCCAACTCTGGAAATCAGGGAGGTGAATCAGTTCCCTTGGCTTCAGTTTTCTCAACTGTCAAATGGAGATAATACTGTAACTGCCCAATGGGTTCACCTTGCCCGCTGCCTAGACAGCAGATTTATTAGACAGGGGAATTGCAATAGAGAAAGTAATTCACGCAGAGCTGGCTGTGCATGAGACCGGAGTTTTATTATTACTCATTATTATCATATTGGTCTCCCTGAAAATTTGGGGATTGGAGTTTTTAAGGATAATTTGGTGGGTAGGGGACCAGTGAGTCAAGAGTGCTGATTGGTCAGGTCAGACATGAAATCGAAGCTGTCCTCTTGGGCTGAGTCAGTTCTTGGGTGGGGGCCACAAGTCCAGGTGAGCCAGTTTATCAACCTGGATGGTGGCAGCTGATCCACTGAGTGAAGGGTCTGCAAAATATCTCAAGCGCACAGGTCTTACGTTTTACAATAGTGATGTTATCCCCAAGAGCAATTTGGGGAAGTTTAGAATGTTGCAGCCTCCAGCTGCATGATTCCTAAACCACAATTTCTAAACTTGTGATCAATTTTTAGTCTGCAAAGACAGTCTAGTCCCTAAGCAAAAAGGGGGTTTGTCTTGGGAAAGGGCTGTTATTGTCTTTGTCTCAAAGCTAAACTATAAACTAAGTTCCTTCCAAAGTTAGTTCAGCCTACACCTAGGAATGGACAAGGACAGCTTGGAGGTTGGAAGCAAAATGGAGATGCTTAGCGCAGATCTTTCACTGTATGTAATTTTCTCAGTTATGATTTTTGCAAAGGGGGTTTCAATACCAAGCTCCTATGGTGGATACGATTAAATGACACAATGCACCTAAAATTCAACAGAGCCTGGTCTGAGGTACTCGCTCAAAATATGCTAACAGTGATGAAAATGATATTGGAGGAAAGCACCAGCTGAGAATAAATGGGGCTTGATCTACTGCTAGATGGGACAAGTCATGGAGACAAATTCTAGGGACAAATCCAGGCAAGAGTGAAGCCTAACTCGGGAATTAAGGATCATGAGACATCTGAAGTTAGCTCTCTTTATATATTTCAACTCACTTTTTTGGTCCTTCTTTTGTCTTAAAGCCATGAGGTTTAAGAATGACTAATTACTATTATGCTTCTGTTTTTGAGACAGAGTCCCACAGGCTGGAGTGCAGTGGTGGGATCTTGGCTCACTGCAACCTCCACCTCCCGGGTTCAAGCGATTCTCATGCCTCAGCCTCCTGAGTAACTGGGATTACAGGAGTGTGCCACCATGCCCGGCTAATTTTTGTAATTTTAGTAGAGGCGGGGTTTCGCCATGTTGGCCAGGCTGGTCTTGAACTCCTTACCTCAGTTGATCCACCTGCCTCAGCCTCCCAAAGTGCTGGGATTATAGGTGTGAGCCACTGCACCTGGCCTAATTATTATTATGCTTTTATTGTAGCACACTCAACAGAGGAGACCCAACTCAATTTAGGGGAATAAAAGAATAATTTGCAGTATTGCTTTCTCCAAGGCAGAAACTACTTATTTTGAGACATATAATTATTAAAATTATAATTGGCTATTGGTAAGTTGAAAATGGAAGCCAAGAAATAAATTATAAATGAATGGAAACCCTGTGGATAATTTTTGTTCTTCTGAGTAGTTTGTGCTACTTAGTGGCCTTCAGAGAAACAAATCAATAACTATTATTTAGAGCTTCCCTATAGCTTCCAGTGCGTTAGGAGCCCTTTCTCTATCAGTGATCCTGTAATTTCATCAATGTGGTATCATTAGCACTCCACAGTTAGCAATTAACCTTTATCCAACAAGCTCAGTTATAGCTTTAGGGGAAAAAACTGCCAGTCACATGGAATATACTCAGATTTCAGCAGTATAGCTAGTTCTATTTAAGATAGATGAAACAGCTGTTGAAGTTATAGTTAGAGCTAGAGTAAGTATTGATTTGCAAGAACCAATTTCCTGTTTTTAAGGCAGTCTGAGGAACCAAGGGGATATCTGTATCAGTCATTTTTAATCTTGGTGAGAGGTTAAGAAGTAAAGTGCTCCCTGATAGGGCAGCGTAGCATTCTGGTTTCTTACAGAGCTCATTAGTGACTGCTCCCTTTTAGATACCAAAATATGCATTAGTATTCCACTGGCAAGGCTGCTGTATTTGTAGGGTGCTTTCACACAATTACTTCAAATTAACTTCACACAATGCTGGGAGGTGGTGATAATTATGTTCTTTGTTCCGCTTGGAAATGAGAACTCCGAGGTTAAGTAACCTGTCCTCCCTTCCAACAGCTATTAAGTAGAATAACAAAAAGTCCAGGTCATTTTAACTCATTTTCATGAGTTCTTCTGAGCAAAAACATATTCCTGGATCCTTGCTCTGGATCTACCAGTGAATTTCTAGATGACCTTGAAAGTTGCTTGTCTGTTCCTCAGTTTCCTCAACTGTGAAATCAACCTGTAATAACAGGGGGTTGGCACAGTGGGTTTCATCCAGATAGGAGATCTATGATTCCAGGCATCTCCAAATTAACTTTGTATCTCAGCAAGAGTACTTTAGTATTAATTATTGATGAAATGACATAATGTCCTAGCCATTGTCCTACAGTATATTTTGTTAGGGTAATAATGTTTTTAGTACTATGAGCACACTTTCATGCGCGTCCGTGTGAAGAGGCCACCAAACAGGCTTTGTGTGAGCAACATGGCTGTTTATTTCACCTGGGTGCAGGCGGGCTGAGTCCGAAAAGGGAGTCAGCAAAGGGTGGTGGATTATCATTAGTTCTTATAGGTTTTGGGATAGGCGGTGGAGTTAGGAGCAATGTTTTGGGGGCAGGGGGTGGATCTCACAAAGTACATTCTCAGGGGTAGGGAGAATTACAAAGAACCTTCTTAAGGGTGGGGGAGATTACCAAGTACCTTCTTAAGGGTGGGGGAGATTACAAAGTACACTGATCAGTTAGGGTGGGGCAGAAACAAATCACAATGGTGGAATGTCATCAGTTAAGGCTATTTTTACTTCTTTTGTGGATCTTCAGTTACTTCAGGCCATCTGGATGTATACGTGCAAGTCACAGGGGATGCGATGGCTTGGCTTGGGCTCAGAGGCCTGACACACACTATACTGAATTTGTCTTTTAAATCTTTGCAAAGAGTATTTGTTTGATGAGTCCTTTAAAATAGTGTTCAGGATCTGCAGATTATTCTTGTAATCATATTAATTTTTCCCTCAAGTTCTAAAAAATTTGCTTTTGACATATAAGCAACTGGGTTGATTTAAATAGTCAAAATAAGAGATGGTCAGATTTGCTCTTACTCTAGTAAGCAGGAATTCATCCATTTTTTTATATTAATATAAACTGGCTGCATATAAATGCCATTAGTGAAGGAGATGATTCCAGAGACTGGTCTACAAATAATCTACATATTAGATGAAAACATTCCAAGTAGAGGAAGAAATGCCCATTTTAATTCATCATGGACTAAGTTAAATATCAAAAGAAATACAAGCTTTTGTAAAGATGAACTTTCTGTTTGATACATAGTTGGTCTTGAGGATTAAAATTAAATACAATTCAGTAGAGAAATAAGTGACTTTTATTAATCCAAAAGTATTTTGCAAAGAGAAAGAAGGGAAAGTAACCTGTGAAATAAATTCAAAACCCCAGAGAATATTCTTTGGGTTATCTAGCTTTTCTGAAGAAAATCCCCATAGACTTTATTCCTTCGTCTCACCACGGTTGAGCTGTAGAGGGAGTTACCTTTTCTTCTATTGCATGTTCTGCTCACAGACGAAGAGGTCTGAAAAGAGTTTAAAGGGAATGGAGGAGGTCTGGAATATACTGATTAATGTGATTGGAACACTTTACATGAAGGAGAAAAATTCGGATCAGGACTTCCCTTGAGTCACTTTTTAAAACTCTATTATTTCTGTTGCAGATTTTAATAACGATACATGTAGATTAATGCCGTTTTTCTACAACTGATACATTGACATTCTTTCTCGTCTTTTACATCAAGCACTAAATTATATTGCTAAAGCCATCAATATTATTAGTGATTAAAAGTCCTCAAAAGCAAATGCAAGAAAGTTTATAATTCTAACAAAAAATGTGGAGAAAAATATAAAACTACTATGGAATATAAGAAATGTAAGAGTGCAATATATACATATGCAACATATATTACACACAGGAGAGGGTGTATATGCAATTCTTTTTAATAAAAATCTCTCCATGATTTCAATATACACAAGAGTTAAAAATGGAATCACTCCGGTTGAACTGGGGCTCAAGAGCTTAGAAACTTTCCTTCATTCCGGGTGGAGGTCACTGAAATGCTGCCTCAGTTGGAAGCGGGGAAAATGATGTAGTCCATGTTCATCCTACTTTATACCTGAGGAAATTGAGGCTGAACATGGTAAAATACATGCCTTAATGAGTCACTTACTTACCCACCTGAGACTAATACTTAAGGCTCCCATTCCACAGCCACTGACAAGTTGTTGCTAAATTCTTTCCCCCGGAATACTGTGTCCCGTCCTCTTGTCACAATGGTGCTACTTAGTGATTTGAGTCTGTGACCTCGAACAAGACAGTTGACTTCTTTGAATTACTGCTTTCTTGTCCTAAAACAGGACTGATGCTGGGAAGTTTTTTTTTTTCCCCCTGAGACAGTCTTGCTCTGTTGCCCACGCTGGAGTAGAGTAGTGCAATCCTCAGCTCACTGCAACCTCTGCCTCCTGGGTTCAAGCAATTCTCCTGCCTCAGCCTCCCGAGTAGGTAAGATTACAGGCACCAGCCACCATGCCCTGCTAATTTTTGTATTTTTAGTAGAGACGGGGTTTCATCACATTGACTATGCTGGTCTTGACCTCCTGATCTCATGATCTGCCCACCTCCGCCACCAAAAGTGCTAGGATTACAGGTGTGAGCCACTGCCTGCAGCCGCTGAGAAGTATTAAAAAGGGCAAAGGAAGAGCAGATCTTCTATAGGATACCTTTATTTCTACAAAAGTGACTCCAGGCAAAACCTTCCAGAAATCACCAAAAGACTTCAACTACAGAAACTCAAATGGAACAAAAGCCCTAACAGGAATTTCAAAGAAAGCAAACACTTAGAGATACCCACTGTTCCTCTGGACATCGACACTGGCATATGCCTTAAATACAGAATGGAATGCCTGCAGTACAACAATGAGTATTTTCTACCACAGGCTTTCCAAAGTTTTCCACAGAAGTACCTCCATCAGCAGAGAAATGAGAGTGTTGATTCTTTTCCTACCACCAATCTCTAGGGTATGATTTGACGTGGCTAGTGTCAAATACAAAAATTAATTGGAGTCTGATGTTTTATATAAACACATACAATCTTTATCACTTTATTTTGCTTTTCTTTTTGTCTTTAAAATTATCTTAATAGAAAGTTGTATCCTCTGAGATCTATTGCTAAGTTTTAGAGCAGAACATGGGAGGAGGGGAAGGGGGAGAAATAAAGACATTGTTCTAAAATATCATTGAATTGTAAGACCACATAGTGTGCATGGAGACCAGAGGATGGTATAATCATCTTCTCCTTTGAGTCGCCTTTCAGTTCATGCTAATTTCATCTACAATGAACATCCATGAGTTCTCTGTTCTCCTTTGATCCAATGGATTACTATATGTGGGCACTAATAAATATTTTCTAAGGAACTAATCTTCCTATATCTGAATAGCCTTGCCGTAAACATTTTTTTAAATCATGATCTATATAGCAAAATTACTATCCAGAAAAATGTTATTTGATTATAGATCTACAAATTTCACATTGCAAAGTATTATGGTCTCTTAAAGTTCTGTCCATTGCTATCATTTAATAGAAAGACACACACATGTAAATATGTACAAGAATATATATTAAGAGCAAAACTCTATATACAAAAAACTCTATATACAAAAAACTCTATACACAAAAAACTCTATATCCAGTTGAATCCGACTTCTATAATGGGAGAGGGGTTGAGCTGTGCTGTATGTTAGCGCCTGCTAGTTTTTGTTTTGTTTTTGTTTTTGTTTTTTTTGAGATGGAGTTTCATTCTTGTTGCCCAGGCTGGAGTGCAATGTCATGATCTCAGCCCACTGCAACCTCTGCCTCCCAGGTTCAAGCGATTCTTCTGCCTCAGCCTCCCAAGTAGCTGGAATTACAGGTATGTGCCACCATGCCCAGCTAATTTTGCATTTTAAGTAGAGAAGAGGTTTCACCATGTTGGCCAGGCTAGTTTCAAACTCCTGACCTCAGGTGATCCACCCGCCTCAGCTTCCCAAAGTGCTGGGATTACAGGTGTGAGCCACTGTGCCCGGCCCCATCGGTTCTTGAGAGCAGTTTGTGAACATACTTTCCCAGCATCTCTTCCCAACTCCTGGTTCAATGACATCGTGTTGGTAGCCTGAATCAGCCTAGGAGGGAATATTTGTAACACAGGAATACACACACATCACGGTTTACGATTTGTTTCCCCGATCTTGGAGAGCTGGTTGTTTAACACTTGTCTTCGTACCACTGTCTGTTTACAAACCTTCACCAGCAGTTTTCAAGACATCTTAATTCACATAATGAACAGACTCGCTTTATTATTTTTGTCTTCCAGTTCTCTGGGTTTACCCATTTAAACATATTTACGATAAGTTTAATGGCCAAATGCCGCCCCCAAAATTCTTTTGTGCTATATTAAACAGAATGCTCCAAGAAAACTATACTCAAATCACACAAGGTTAAGAGAAAATAAGTAATAAATACTTGAATAAAGAATGAGAATCATATAACTAAAACTGGGAGTATATTTGTAGACTTTAATTTTGTTTAGTATATTTTAGTGCAAATATTTGCTTTTCAAGTTGTTATCAAGATGTTATTTACATGCAGGGAAATTAATTCTTTTAAGCACCACCACAAGCAATTTATGAATAATAGTATATGATCATCAGCTCAAAAAATTCTCCTGTGCTGCTCCTTTGCAGTCAATCTCTTCCCTCACACCCCCAGTTTCTGGCAATAACATCTGAATTCTGTCCCATAGGTTGTGGTTTTTTGTTTGCTTTTTGAGATGGGTTCTAGCTCTGTCACCCAGGCTGGAGTACAGTGGCACTATCACAGCTCACTGCATTATTGACTTCCCTGGCTCAAGAGATCTTCATGCCTCAACCTCTTGAGTAGCTGGGACTATAGGTGTACATCACCATACCAGGCTAGGCTAGTTTTTTAATTTAAAAAATTACCTATTTTTTTGTAGAAACAGGTCCTCCCTTTGCCCAGGTCGGTCTCAAACTCCTGGGCTCAAGAGATCCTCCTGCCCCAGCCTCCTGAAGTGTTGGGATTACAGGCCTGACCCATGGTGCCTGGCCACTGTCCCTATAGTGTTTTTTTTTTCCCAGAACGCAATCTAGTGGAATCATACAGCATCTAGCCTTCTATGTCCAACTTCTTTCACTTAAGAGACCTTCGAGATACCTCTGTGTTTGTATATATATCAATGGTTTTCCTTCTTACTAAGTAGAATTTTATTGTGTGGATATACCAGTCACCAGATGATACACATTTGGGTTGCTCTTAGTTTTGAGGTTCAGATCTTTGTGTGGACATATAATTTTATTTCTCTTGGCTAAATATTTAGGAGTGGACATTTTAGATTGTGTGGAAAATGCATGTTTAACTTTCAGGGATCTGCCAAACTGTTTTTCAAAGGGGCTGTTCCATACTGAATTCTCACCAACAATATGAGAGTTCTAATTGCTCTGTATCCTGGCCAGTACTTTGTACTGTGAACTTTTTCTTTTATAATTTCAGCATTAGATATGTAATAGTATCTCATCATGGATTTAATTTTACATTTCCCTAAGGACTAATAGGGTTAGATATTTTTCATGTGCTTATTGATACCAGTTTTGTGATACTTTGCCCAGGGTTTTATTAGAATATTTGTTTTATTGTTAAGAGTTCTTTATATATTCTGGATAAAACTTTATATCTGTTTCTAAAAATATTTTTCCCAGTGTGGTATTCTTATTTTTTAACATCTTTTGAAGAGCAGAACTTCTACATTTTGAAGTCTAATTTGTCCATTTTTTCTTTTATGATTCATGTTTTTCTGTCCTAAAATTTTTTTGCCTACCTCAAGGTCACAGAGGTTTTAGCCTAAGGTTTCCTACAGAAGTCGTGTG
Organism: Hylobates moloch; assembly: GCF_009828535.3. Classification (NCBI taxonomy): domain Eukaryota; kingdom Metazoa; phylum Chordata; class Mammalia; order Primates; family Hylobatidae; genus Hylobates; species Hylobates moloch. Next base: position 37,883,182 of record NW_026652297.1, on the reverse strand, counting down.
GTTTTATTTCTCATTAATTTAAAGTTCATTTTTGTGTATGGTTGGAGTCTATTTTTTTCTATGTAGATATCTAGTTGTTTTACCACCATTTACTGAAGTGGTTTTTTTTTCCTCTTCTTTTGGAGTCTTCTGATCCATGAGCAGTGTATATATTGCCATTTGTTTAGATTACATTAGTATCCTTATCCATATTTTATAATGTTCAGCATACAAGTCATATATTTTATTAGGTTTATTCTTGTTTTGTGTTTTTGATCTTACTGTGAATGGTACTCTGTAAAATATATATTTCTGATATTTCATTGCTATTATATTGAAATGTAATTTATTTTTATTAACATTGCATCTTGGATACTTGATGAACTCTATTAGTTCTTGTGTTTTTAGTAGATTCTTTGGGATTTTCTTTATAGACGATAATGCCACCTGCAAATAAATACAGTGTTATGTTTTTCTTTCAAATCTGTATTCACTGGCTTCAACTGATGTCCCTGCCAGCATCCCAGTAGAAGGAGTCTTGCAGAAACGGCATACAGAAGTGTCTATAGCTTCTGTATGAAATAACTCCTAAAGCAACAAAATTACTCTCACATAGTGTTGGTACAGTGTAAATACTACAAATTTTCTTGGCAATAGCTTTAAAAATGTATGTCCCATTTACTCAGTAACTTCCAATTTTAAAGCATCTATCTTTGTTTTTTTAACCTTTAAGTTCAGGGGTACATGTGCAGATTTGTTATATAGGTAAACTTTTGCCATGGGGTTTGTTGTACAGATTATTTTGTCACCCAGGTATTAAGCCTAGTACCCATTAGTTATTTTTCCTCATCCTCTTCCTCCTCCTACCCTCACCCTCTGATAGGCCCCAGTGTGTGTTGTTTCCCTCTGTGTCCATGTGTTCTCATCATTTAGCTCCCATTTATAAGTGAGAACAAAAGCATCTATCTAAAGCACATAGTTTAGCAAGGTGTGGACAGATTAATGCACAAAGATGTTCAATGCGTAATTTATAGTAATGAAAAATTGGAAATAATTGTATGTTTAATAGAAGGAAGATTTACTGAAAGGGATGATAGAATATACTGCAGTTTTTAAAAATGCTAATGTTTGAAAAGTCTTCGCCATATATGAAATGGCAAAAGCAGCAAGAGGAGGAATAAAAATTGTATATGGTATTATCTCCATTTAAAAAATTACACATAAGAAAATATCTTGAAGGATATATATCAATATGTCAGGTCATTTTATGGTTTCTGCTTTTTCTCAGTTGTATTTTCTGAAAATTCAATTCAGTTGTATTTCTGAAAATAAACACTAATGTCTAAATTAATATTATGTTAGTCATTTTATGGCTTCTGCTTTTTCTCAGTTGTATTTTCTGAAAGTTCAACTCAGTTGTACTTTCTGAAAATAAGCATTATTAATGTGCTAAATTAATATTAAAGGAAATACTAAATCAGTTGCATAGTATTATCTTGGCTTGGTTTATGTTTCCCAGACACAAGCGTTCTCGGCACGTGAGTTTATGTGATTCCTTATTGTTCTTCTCAAGGAACAGATAATTATATTCAAACATTCCTGTTTATGGATATAATTTTAATTATGAGCCCTGCCATTTGTGTGAGGCTTGTTGCAACACTTTTTAGTATAGGTAATTGTTCAGTCTTTCAGCTATGCTTTAGACAGAACCAACAGCGAGGTTGTCAATTCTGATAGCAAAAGAAAAGGTCTTGGGAACCTGGATATTTTCTAAACCTGCATAGAACAGCAGAGACTCAAAAGGAATGAGAACCAGGGTAAAAAGATGTATTTAGGTTAGACCTCATTTCAACAGGTCAAAGTCCCACTATTGCCTTGAGTTTCACCTAATTCACTAAGTCAGTAAGGCTTCAACACGTGTCCAATATCGGCAGGACATGAAATGGTGACATCAGTCAACAGTTGACAGTTCCCTGTCTTGAGAGAGAATGACACAGAAGACAGCCATCGGGAGCCCTCCCAAAACAACCCCACCCACAAGCAGACACTGACACAAGGGTCCTGGGTGTGTAGAGTTTATAGAGATCTCACTGTTTTATGAAGAAAATTGACTTTTTTCTCTATTTTTCAGTTAATAGAAAATCACATGATTCAAGCCCTTAATCCTGCATGCCTGGATAAAGTTCCCTCTAAATGTGTCTGTTCACTTCTGATCCATTTATCTTCTACTGCTGCCTCATTCACAATAAATCCCATGCAAAGCCCATCAGTGGCTCAAACATCAGCTCCTGGATGCGTAAGGCTCTTGGCTGCGTAAGGCTCTCAGTGAGTGGTCCAGCCCAGCCTACCTCTCCAACTTTAAACTATATGGTATCTGAAACAAGCCGTCCAGTACAACCAATGACATCTACTCTCTCAGACATACTTTTGACATTTATTTGGTCCTCTGAGTGTTTTACCAGTCATGTTCTTTATAAAACCAAAATCTGTATTCTCCCAATCCTTCTTTATCGTCAAGACTTGATCCAAATTCTCCCACCCTTCAAAATCTCTAACCTCTGCCGATCTCACCATTATCGGCACATTGTTGTCTTTATGTGAGAGCTATTTATTTGATGCCATCTAAAAATTACTTTGAATTGATTTCTTCTTTGGGTTATTAATTTTCCTATCAGTTTTATTATAAACTCATGTTAATTTATGTAAATCATAAATTTTGTCAAAATGAAAAATAATAAAAATGAACATTGTTGAACACTTAATATTTGTAGGCATTTAAAAAAGAACTTGACATGTAATACTTAATTCTCATAACTGTGAGGCAGCTAAAAGTATTTGCATTTTGCTTGAGGAAACCAGGGTACAAAGAGGTTAAGTAACTTGCCCAGACTGTCTCCATAATCAGAACTCTTAACCTCTGCATTATACTATTTCTCATCAATATAATACGAAATAAAAATATTGTAGTTCATGTGAACGATACTTGAGCAATTATGAGACATCCTTGCCTCTGTTAACCTTTGGCCATTTTCCTTTCCAGAGCTTTATCCATTTATTTGCATATCATTTACATGCATAAGTACCAAGCGTGAGTCCACAAAGTATGTAACTTTGTCTATAACTGAACTGAACTTAGTTGGTCTTCATTTTTCTTATGGCAGAAATATAATCTTACATAATTCTCAGATGTCCCTGACACTTTTTCTCAGGCTGTGTTTAGATTCCTCTGGGGACCCCAGGTACTACATCACAGGGAGCTATTAGGGCCTCTGTCCTTCGAGATATTCATGGTTCCATCTGATTCTTAGTTACTGAAAGCAAGGATTCTCCACATCTGGATGTCTCTTAGCTGCTCCTTTACAGCTCAGAAGCAGATTGAAAATCATTCTACTCTTGGGAAGGAAACCAAGTGGGGCTGCCTAAGGCCCTTCACCATTATAGCATCTCCAGTCCAGTGCTCCTGTACTCTCTTGAAGCAGGAAGATCTCTGTGACCTTGTCCTTAAGGACCCTACACCTGGGAAGGTTGATAGCAGCTCGGGGTCACTCTGCTCTTGGGTTCCTCAAATATTGGTAGAATTTTTATTTTATCATTTCTAGTTTCCTCCATCTCTGACATGGGGAGGAGCTGACTCAAGTTACATATAACTTGTTATTCTCCTTTCTCTGATACTTTTATTCTCCTATTCAGGGAAAAAATAATTTTAACTGATTATGTGTACCAAATCTTCCAAAACCGAAAAGGTAAGACTTAACTCTTCTGATGTCTATGCTCTCTGTCATATTGTCCTTCCTTCCTTGAGGCAATGGCGATGCTAAGTTGCTCAGACAGGAGGAGGGACCATGGGGTACAGAAACGAGGAAAATGCCTTTATCTGAAAATACCAGCCTACTGTTCACATTCAGGTACACATTCAAGTATGTTATTTATAGCAACCATATGACTGGTGGGGTTGACTCTACCTCGAAATCTTGGATGTGTTTTAGTTTGGCTTACCCTATCAGGGTCCTCTAGTCTGCTATGTATGGGCTTAACTATGGGTCTGTTGCATAAGGTGGTCCAAACAGAGTGATGATCAAGAATTTTATTCAGTGTTGTATGGAGAGATACTCTATCTTCTCTAGATGTAAATGAAGATGCTTGTGTGAGCCCCGAAAATCTGAGACAGGTCTCAGTTAATTTAGGAAGTTCATTTTGCCAAGGTTGCGGACGTGTGCCTGTGACACAGCCTCAGGAGGTCCTGATGACATGTGCCCAAGGTGGTCAGGGCATAGCTTGGTTTTGTACATTTAGGGAGACATGAGACATCAATCAATATATGTAAGATGTACATTGGTTCTGTCCAGAAAGGTGAGACAACTCAAGTCAGGGAGGGGGCTTCCAGGTCACAGGTTGGTGAGAGACAAACCATTGCATTCTTTCGAGTTTCTAATGAGCCTCTCAAAAGCAGGCAATCAGATATGCATTTATCTCAGTGAGCAGAGGGATGACTTAGAATGGGAGGCAGGTTGGCCCTAAGCAGTTCCCAGCTTGACTTTTCCCTTTAGCTTAGTGATTCTGGGGGCCCCAAAATTTATTTTCCTTTCACACTGGTAACCTTGGTTTCTGCTTGCAGCCATTTTGTGAAGTAGAGTTGTCAGACTGAACAGAAGGCTGCTACTTGCAGAAGACTAAAATGCAGAGTATTGAGGGAAGTGAAATTTGAGTCATGATGGTACCATGCCTGAAACTTGAACTATCTTTGGACATTTCAGTGATTATGCCAATCAGTTATCTTTATTTTAAATCAAATTTAAATATGTTCTTCAATAACTGAATTTGAGAACATCTCAATATCCATAGACAGATAGAAATGAGATTGCTAGACGTGGGGCATGCCGTTTAAAATTTTGATAGTGTGAGACTACCCGCAGAAACACTTTGTCAATGTATAGTACTTCTGAGTATTTTAAATTATATTTCTTTGTACTTCCATCAACAATAAATAGTATTGATCTTTTTTGTCTCTGCTAATCTGCTGGGAGAAATATAATAATGTCAATCCTTTTCACTCTTATTTTCTATAACAGATTTCCTCATAGGTAAAACATAACTTAAATTTGTCAATTTATGGTACATCAGTAACTTTTGGTTAAAGACCATTCAATTTCAAGCAATTATGTAGCCAAGTCAAATTGTAACTTTCTGTCGGGGCTACTTTTCCTTTTTCCTCCTTCTCTACCACAAGATAGGATGTGGTAAATATATTAATGCTGTACAGACAGGCTTACCTGACCTCTTGGTATGGAGAGGAAAGCCTATGGACCCTTGCATTGTCTTCTAAACCCTCTGTGGTCTCCGCTTAGGGCTGCCTTCTCTGACTCTTGGACTGGGGTTGAGGATGAAGTCTGCAGCCGTGGATGCATATAGTTGTTGACTTGATTTTGTCATGGCCTGTTTTTCCAAATGATTCAGTGCCACCTTTCCTTTGGCTGGCACTTGTCCATTTTTCTAAGGTCCCTAAAATACCCACTAGATCTCCGATCTGGGACATTTGCCCTGGAATTCAGAACTGTCATGATACTCCTCTAGGCCATGAGAACTCCATCAAGATTTCTAACCAAAATCATCTGTGACCTTTCACAACCATGACAGCACATCAGTGTACTTCCTGGTCTCATGGGATCAGAGAGTAATTCAGGTGTCATTCTGGCTCTGTCTCTAATTGAACTCCATGTGACCAAACAATATTGCCATGGACTAACCTTGTGAGACAATATTTCTCATAGTTAACTCACTCCTACCTCCACCACCCATGTATTTCCAAATTGAGTGTGGGGCACAAAAGCCCATCCACTTTTGTTTAACCCCTCAAAGGAACTAATAAGACTTCAGGGATTTAAGCTTGTTAGGGAAGCTTAATGTACTTCTCTGGGGCTTTTTTTCACTCTTATCTATTAGGTTGGTGCAAAAGTAACTGTGGTTTTAATCCTTCTTCCTCCCCATAAATCTATTCCATTAATGAGAATGGAAAAGATGGACATTCCATTCAAGTTTTCTTCTTATCTGACTGTTAGTTTCTTTTTATGATAATTCAACTTCTTTCTGCATTGGCATTTGTCTGACTCTTTCTGAGATCATAAGATGCCAAGGAAGAAGCTAAAATCTATGCTCTCTTATAGTGCAATGAAAATTATTCAAGGGTTTATTACTGGCATTTTTTTTTGTTTTGTTTTGAGATGGAGTTTCACCCTTGTTGCCCAGGCTGAAATGCAATGGTGCGATCCCACTCACTGCAACCTCCACCTCTCAGGTTCAAGTGACTTCTCTTGCCTCAGCCTCCTGAGTAGCTGGGATTACAGGCATGTGCCACCATGCCCAGCTAAGATGAAATTAGATGAAATTTCACCTAAGATGAAATTTTGTATTTTTAGTAGAGATGGGGTTTCTCCATGTTAGTCAAGCTGGTCTGCAACTCCTGACCTCAGGTGATCTGCATGCCTTGGCCTCCCAAAGTGCTGGGATTACAGGTGCCAGCCACCACGCCTGGCCCCATAATTGTTATATATAGATTATTGTATATATTATATAATATAGTTATGTAATTGATGTAATTAATGTAATTATATATTCTATATTTTATATGTAGTCTAGATTTATTTTCATTGATTCACTCAACAAATACTACTTATTGAGCCTATTATTTTCCAAAATGTGTGCTTAGAGTCCACGTTCTCATGAACTTATAGTCTTATGGAAGAATTTAATTGAAAAAGATAATCACTGTAGTAAATGCATTATTCTAAAGTGAGATACATGCTCTGAATAACGGGAATAGCAATAGAGAGAGAATTAAAATATGACCAAAACATGGATGTAAAGGAAGACTTTTCTTTAGGAAATTATATTTGATCTGAATTATTACAAGTATTTTTCTCAGTCTCTTCCTTGTCAAATTTTTTATGGCATTTCATTTCAAAGATGTGTATAATAAGATAACATCCCCATATTTGCATCAGAAAGCCCAAAAGACATTTAAAAATATATAGTCATCTCAATAGCTGCTAAACATTTGACAAAATTCAACTCCTATTCACATGACTTGCACATTTCCTCATGTGGTTTGTTCCTGAGCATTTTCAACTTGTTTGCTTTTTTTAGTTTGCTTTTTATGTTTTCAGTAATTTTCCTTTCCTATTGTGTATGGGATTGATTTCTTTTCTAATTTTATAGGAGAGCTATTTTTATGCATTTCTCTTTGGCACTATTTACTATCTCATAAGCTCTGATTTAAAAACAAATTCTTTAGATTTCTTGGACAAACAATCAAATTACGCCAATTAAATCTTTATCTTATTGCATGGCCTCAAGTACATTGTTTAATTCATAGTGATAATAGAAATACTAGCCCTATTACTGAATTTAATTGGAAACAATTATGTTTAATCAATATACGTGAGGATTGTTGTAAGATTCTTGTATGCAATCTTTATCACATTATGGTAGCATCCTTTTACTACCAAGACTTTATTATCAAGAATGGGGTCGAATTTTATCAAATGCTTTTTAAGCGTCTATTGAGATAACTAGGCATTCTTTCCTTTCATGTGTGCTGAAGTAGTGAATCACACTAATAGGTGAGTATATGTCCAATCCTTTCTGAATTTCTGAGAAATGCTCTTCTTTGTCATGAAGTACCATTCTTTCCATATGGTACTGGCTTATTGAAAGAGTCAATGAACTTAGATTTTGAAAATCTATAATTGAATTTGAATTTAATACGTATCTGACTCTGCTCAAGTCACTTAGTTTTCATTAATCTTAATTCCCTCATGTGTAATATGAGTACATTCTACACAAAGTAGCTCTTAGAAGTATGTAAAATTGTTAAAATTCTTATATAGTAAAAAAAAAAAATCACAAATGTCATTTATTACTTAAACTTATTACTCAAGAGAACTGAGCAATTATACTTAAATCCCTCACATAGCAGGCATGAGATACATGATATGGTATCAATGAGGATGAACTGAGTGCATTGAATCACCACTTTGGGCAGCTATACTTTATTCCAAAGGCTTAGCTCCATTAATTGAATGGATGAAGAGCCCAAGGCACACAGGTGGTAACTTAATTTTCCCCAAGATTGCATCAGTGTTAGAAATACTATTAAAGATTTTTCAGAGAGTTCAGTGATTCCAACCAATAATTACTAGCTAGTAGCTTGGCTACGTCCTCAAGAATACAGACTGACTTTGATGGTTACTTAGAAGGAAAATGGCTCGTGGGATGATATTTCGAAGATTGTCCACTAGATGGCATTACAAGCCTGTTGGAATTGTTTTAACTAGCCATTTCTTCACCAGTTAAATACTAATTAAAGATATTAGTAAATGGAAGTTAGAGACATAGCACTATCGTTGAAAAAGTTGTCTGTCCCTATTTGTTTGAATATAAGCTAAAGGTAGCAACTACATAAAGCCATCTAGGGACAGATTTACTTTAGCCCTCACTCGAAAGCAATTGCCTAAGGAAAGAATTGAACTACAGCAAATGGACAGGACTCTCAGAAGAGCAAAAAGTCAAAGATATTTTATCAAGAAAACTAAACATATTTTTGTACTCAATTGAATTACCTAACTTCTTTATGAGATAAGTGGATTCCAAAAAAAGCTAAGATAAGTATGTCAATGACAGCATTAAACGTGGCTTTGAGAAAAAACTGGGTAGAATGACGATGAAATAATTTTAGGTTTAACTCAGAGGGTTACTTATTCTGTCACCTCTTTGGGATTGCTGTTGGCAACAGGACACTTAAATGAATGGAATTTAGATCGTAATAACAAATAATATAAGGATTATTCTTATTAATTTTTATGACAGGAACTAACTGAACTTAGAGCCAGGACTTTTGACGGGGATGCTAAGCATTTATCCACCCCAAACAAACTGGCTTTTCTGTTTCACTCTACTCAAACACTTCACTCGTCCCTCCACACATTCCCACCTCTTCCTGTTCACTTTACTCACTTTTATATTAAAGAATGAGACACTTGGCCGGGTGCAGTGGCCCATGCCTGTAATCTCAATGCTTTGGGAGGCTGAGGCAGGCGAATCACTTGAGACCAGTGTGGCCAACATGGCAAAACCCAGTCTTTGCTAAAAATATAAAAAATTAGGCAGGCAGGGCGGCACGCACCTGTAATCCCAGCTACTCAGGAGGCTGAGGCAGGAGAATCACTTGAATCCAGGAGGCAGAGATTGCAGTGAGCCGAGATCACACCACTGCACTCCAGCCTGGATGACAGAGCAAGACTCCATGTGAAAGAAAAAAAAAAAAGAAAAAAGAATGAGACACTTTACCTCTTTTACCTCTCTTTAATCCGTTGAGGAAGAAAGAACACACCCAAATCAGAAGCTCATACTTTTCAGAGTAAAGTAATCTATGGGTGCCACTTGGAGTCATAGGTGGAAATGCCTTCTTCAGTACATATACTGGCACCTTCAGCTGTCAGCACAGCTCATGTCCTGTCCTCATACTTTGAATATTCTTATTATTACAGGCTTGAGACAGTTGCCTAATAGGTTTCAAAGGGCTGTCTTTACAGTGGTGAAATAGTAGATACTTCATCAACAATTATTTTATGATTTTTATAAGTGGACATGCCTAATAAGGAAAAGATTACTTTCCAATAGCTAGGGAGTCTTGGGAAAGAAGAAAAAATATCCCAAAGACATAATGTATCATAATCTCATTACCTAGAGTCAAAATCTCATAGACCTCAGGAAACCTAAGAGAATTAACACAATCTTCCTGTATTAAAATTTTAGCTTCAAACTTTACCTCACAGTTTGGGGAATTCTATCTTCCCAGTTAATGAGTAAATGGTCAACATTTTAAGACATGCCACTCTCCTGAAATCAAAGTTCAAGTAGAAAGTTCTCAGTCAGACTGCCTAGTTTACAGGTGTTGAGTCATGCTGACTAAGGGGCAAGGGTGCAGAGAGGGAGTGGGAGGGAGTCATGCCTTCACACAGGTCATGTGAATAGCAACTGCTCTATTCTAGGACTGGAGAGCTCTCCGGGGCCCTGGTCAGAGTTGCTAACCAATAGGAGAGGGAGAAACTTTAACTGCCCCTTTTAATTCAGTGGGAGAAAAATGTTTGGAATGTTATTTATGTAACTGTGACCTTAATTCAGTACAACATGCCCAGGCAGGTAAGACAAAATCTACCATCAAGTAGGTAGATGTCTGAAGGGTGTACTTTTAACTTTTCAAATACAGAACTACTTATCATGGAATAATACTGTCACGGACACAAAGTGAGACTATAATGTGATGTGATTCACTTTAAGAACACCAACAAGCATAACAGAATGGCACATACTCCATAACTCTTTTCAGAACACTTCTTGATGAATCTTGATAATTCTTGTCTTTTTTATACAGGAGTTAAAAAGAAATTATTTAGGCAGATAGTGAGGGTAAGGAAGTCCTTGGCAAGGTTTTTCTTTTACTGAAAAGCAGCCCCCAAATCATTTTCTTCTCTTTCAAAGAGCAGCCTGTAGAGTGGAGCCACAGACATTGACAAGTAAGCTAGAAGCTTGCATGGGCGAATGCCAGCAGTTGTGCCAGTAGAAAAAGGCTGCCTGGGATTAGGCATGATCAAAATGGCAGCTCCATCTTCCCTTTCTCCTTGCCAGCCACGTGTACAGTAAGGAGCAGATAAGATGGGCTGGCCAAGTGGAAAGCCCATTTGTATAATAGGATTCGGGTGGGGCAACCGGCCTTTCCTGCAAGCTCTGTAAAAGTCACACCTGGTTGAACAAATCTGTGGGCCCTACATAAATCAGACACTGCCTCCTCAAGCCTGCCTATAAAATCTGTTGCAGTTTGCCGCAGGCTGGCTTTTCCCTTTTGGACATATCTCTCTGCTCTTCTCTCTCGTGTCTTCTGCCTATTAAACTTTCTACTCCTTAACCGACCCACATGTGTCTGTGTCCTTAATCTTCTTGGTGCCAGACAATGAACCCTGGGTACTTACCCCAGACAATGATGCCACTTCATTTTGAGAATAGATTTGAGTTTTGGAAACAGCTGCAATGTAGGAAGCTTGGAGGAGATGGAGAAAATCACTTAGAAAGCTGAATAATTGGAAAGGTAGAAGCTACAGTGCTTGATCCTTTTTGGTTTTTTCATTTTCAAATAGGAGCTGCTTTAGATTTTTCAAAGATTGACCCTGCCTGTGGTAAGGGTAGCTTGAGATGTAGCGTCGTTACGTGTGATACGGTAATATGTGCTTCTCTCCCAGTGAAAGTATTCCATGCCAAATGCAGCAACTTACAGTCACCTTGATGGCCTTTAAAGGACTCAGTACATCAAAATTGGATGTGCTGGTGGAGGAAGCCTAGAGCTAAAGAGTTGAGATTTTTGGGTCACGTTCCATCATAAGGAACTCCAAAGATCATGTGAATTTATCCTGATTCTGAAATTTCATGCAATTTTCTACAGTAGAGTCTAATGCTCTAGGAATATGTTTTGGGATCACTTTTATTAAAGCAAAGTTTGCTTTATTTGCATTTAGGATAATTGGATTTGGCATATAGGAACCACAAGAAAAGACTAACAAGAAACCTATGCTAGATTAAGATCTATGCAAAATTGACTGAATCCAGCCTCTATCTTTATTAGTGACAGAATCATAGGATTTAGACGAACATCGAAAAAATGAGAGACTTGGATTAGGTGAAAAGGAAGTTTCTGAACCTTCTGCCCTGGTGATCTTTGAGTTGGAATGTGATATGTAGCAGCCTATCCAGAAAGCTTTAAATTCTGTGATGCCCAGTTTCAGGAAGAATAATGACTTCTTCACTGGCATGCCATCATGATCACTATTTTTTAAACTTCAAGTGGAGTTTATTGTTTATGGAGGCTGGGAATTTGTCAGTCTTGATCAAAATATTTGCAAAAGATGCCTGAGAAGAAATAAGGAAAAGTGAAAAGTAGCCTTCTTTATTGATACTTGTAAATTTTGTGTTTTTTTGTTTGTTTGTTTGTTTGTTTTTGGTTTTGTTTTGTTTTGACGGAAGGTCTCGCTCTGTTGCCCAGGCTAGAGTGCAGTGGTGTGATCTTGGCTTACTGCAACCTTTACCTCCTGGGCTCAAATGATTCTCCCACCTCAGCCTCCTGAGTAGCTGAGACTACAGATGCATGCCACCATGACTGGCTAATTTTTTTTTTTTTTGTAGTAGAGGCCGGGGGTCTCACTGTGTTGCTCAGCCTGGTCTCGAACTTCTGGACTCAGATGACCCTCCTGCCTTAGCCTCCCAAAGTGTTGGGATTACTGTGCTTGGCCTGATTCTTATAAATTAAAGCAAGTCATCCTCAAGCTTTGAGCTATATAGATCACCTATATGAGCTATATCTAATAAGCTACATATCATACATATGACATGTACATGTGATATATATAAAACATATATATATAAACTATATAAAAGAATATTTGGAAAATTTTCTCTTCAAGAAAGTATTTCTGTGGGCTTGGACAAGACTTTCTTGCTCTATAATTTTTGTCTTTCCCTTCTTATTCAAAATACTTTCCTGCCATAAAACATTTAGGTGACTAAAATGTGACCATCTTCCTCATTAAAGGAACTCGGACCATTTATATTATAAGCCTCCTTCTCTCTACAAAGTCAAAAAAAAGTAGCCTCTCATTTCACCCTAAAACAAAGAGCTTTTAGGAGCAGAAGTGAAGAGGCAGCTAGAAAAAGGTACACAGGAAAGAATCCTGAATGTGGGAGCTAGTGCCACCTTTGCCTTTGAACAGCTGTGTGCCCTTAGGCAAATCACACAACCTCTTCTGGCTTCAGTTTTCTGAACTGTAGAATATGGAGTTGAACCAGAGTTTCCAAGACAGTGGATCTGTAACCAGTCTGCACATTAGAATCGCCTGTAGGCCTTGAAGGAGATGAGTTCCTTGTAGTAAAGCATAGTGATGTATCCCCAGAGCCTACGACATGGTACTTACTTAAGGTTGCCAGACTTGTCAGATAACCCAGGACGTCCAGTTAAATTTGGATTTAAGATAAACAGTGAAAAAAATTTTAGTGTAAATATGTCCCAAATATTTATCTGACAACCCTACACATAATGGTCAAAGTTTGTTTGTGGAATGAATATCATTGAGCCTCTACCCATGGGAATTTCAGATAAGGAATGCCACGTGGTAGGGGCATGTGTTTCAATAGCGTTTTCAGTCACATCATGTGGAAATCTTACTCTTTTCCCAAGCTTTACTGGCCTTGATTGAAGCAGTTTTTCACCCTCTGACAAGAATTATTATATCAATTGGGATGCTTTAGGTCCTAAGTAAAGTATACCTTGATTAAAATAGCTCAAACCATAAGGAAATTTATGGGTTTACTTAACAAGAGGTCTGTAGCTAAGATGATGTCATCCAGGACCCAGGTGTTCCCATCATCTTTCTGCTGGGACATCCTCAGTGTGTTGGCTTTCACTTTCAGGTTTGTCCTGTTACATTTTCAACATGGCTGTTGTATCTCCATATATCATGTCTTCATAAATATATTCAGAGAAAAGAAGGAAGGGCAGTTTTGTGTTGTACATGTCTTTTCAACAGGAGAAAAGAAATCTTTCCTAAGGATTTCTACCCTAGAAGACTTCATCTTAATAATCACTGGCCAGAATTGGCTCACATGCCTATGGCCAAGCCCAAAGGAAGGCTGCAATGCAACTGTCAGATGTTTTCACTCCTCCTGGTGGGAGGCAGCTTCTGTAACAATGAAGGAGGTGGCTGAAAATTAAATGTCATGAAGGCACTTGGGTGTCATCCCTAACTATTACACCTAGGATAATCTTTTCCTTGCAAATGACACCAACACATGAATGGGTTCTTGGCTGATAGACAAGTCTGAAGGAGTTGGAAATACATCACTCTTTAGGAAGTGGTTTCTCTGAAGGCCTTGATGCATTAAACTCTCACCCAAAACAAAAAGACATCTACATTGGTCCCAGTGTGGTTCATTAGCTGTGCTACCATTTAGCCAGAGTGATTAGAGCTTTTAAAATACACAATGACATCTCTTCCTGCACAGAAAAAAATAGGTTTTTTTTTTTTTTTTTTTTTTAGACTGAGTCTTGCTTTTGTCACTCAGGTTGGAGTGCAATGATGTGATTTCTACTCACTGCAACCTCCACCTCCCAGGTTCAGTTCTCCTGCCTCAGCCTCCCGAGTAGCTGGGATTACAGGCATGTGCCACCATGCCTGGCTAATTTTTATATTTTTAGTAAAGACATGGTTTCACCATATTGGCCAGGCTGGTCACAAATTCCTGACCTCAAGTGATCTGCCCACGTCAGCCTCTCAAAGTGCAACGATTACAAGCGTGAGCCACCATGTCTGGCCTAAATAATGCTTTTTTTTTGTTCTGTATTCACCTCAGTTTTTCTTTTTTTGTTTTTTGTTTTTTTTTGTTTTTTGTTTTTTGTTTTTTTTTTTTTTGAGATGGAGTCTTGCTCTGTCGCCCAGGCTGGAGTGCAGTGGCACGATCTCGGCTCACTGCAAGCTCCGCCTCCTAGATTCACGCCATTCTCCTGCCTCAGCCTCCCGAGTAGCTGGGACTACAGGCGCCTGCCACCACGCCCGGCTAATTTTTTGTATTTTTAGTAGAGACGGGGTTTCACCGTGTTAGCTAGGATAGTCTCAATCTCCTGACCTCGTGATCCGCCCACCTTGGTCTCCCAAAGTGCTGGGATTACAGGCGTGAGCCACCGCGCCCGGCCTCACCTCAGTTTTTCATATCAAAAATATGGCAGAAAATCTCACTGCATGTACACAAATTCTAGAACTGGCACAATCCTCATTTCATAGAGGGCTTCTCAGTTGGAATTCATCCAAGTGCACTTTCATTCTTAAGTACACTATTAGAGGAAGGTAATATAGATGATAATTGTTTTTGATACCAGCGACTGCTCAAGATTCTGAAAGTGCTCTGCATGCTTGTTTTAACCTGCAGTCGCTTTCATCAGGGGAAGCAGAACAAGGTGTTGCAGTGCGAGGAATACTTAACTAGCCTCAAGGCCTGCAAAAGTGCTCTGGCCCAGATTTTCACACAACGTTATGTGCTTTTGTTCATCATGTAAGTGGGGTGGGCCGTGGAGGTGGATTGTTCCACGTGCTTGTAAAACACAAATATTCAAGTGTATTTTCCCAAAGCTTATATGAAATTCCAAGTGATGTACAAAATACATTTAAAATGCCACATATGGAGAAAAGAGAAAATAAAACTAGTATTTAATAAAAAGCTTTGGTATGCCAGAAGTGATGCTAAATGTCTGACACCTTTGGATTTATGTAATCTTGAAAACAACGTTTTGAGTTATTTTATAGGCTATTGATTCACCCAAGGTCATATAATCTAATGAACATCAGAGACAGAATGAGAGTCATTGCCAAAGAATACGTCTGCAAAGGAAGATATGTGGAGTTTTTACAAATACACGCTTGATAAGGAAGGTTTTTCTTCGGCTGTATCTTTGCCTGTCTATTAAAACAATTTCTGCTTAGGGTTGAATTTCAGAGCAGGCTTTACACCCAAAACAGCACTCATGGTCATTGGTGAGATACCCAATCAGAGATGATTTTCTTGAATGATCTGCACATTTTCTTTTGCCCGCTGACAAGGATACGTACATTTTCTGGAGTTCACTCCATTATGCATTCCAAGCATAGCAAATCAATCATTAATTACTCTCAGGAAGAATGGTCAAAGTTCTCTTCCTTCTTTGAGTGATAGGATAGAACAGTAAAAAACAAAACCTTGGGTACTCAGTAGTTAAAGCCGTATCTGATCTAACAGCCCATTTTTTTTCCCTCAGAGTTTAGTTTAGACTCAGAGGGTACGTGTGCAGATTTGTTTCCAAGATACGTTGTGTGATGCTGAGGTTTCACGTATGAATCGCCAAGGGTAGTGAGCATAGTATCCAACAGGTAGTTTTCCATCTCTTGGTCCCCACCCTCCTGCTCTTGTATTCTCCAATGTCTATTGTTCCCATCTTTATGTTCACATGCTCCCAATGTTTAGCTCCCACTTACAAGTCAGAACATGTGGTGTTTGCTTTCCTGTTTCTCGTTAGTTTGCTTAGGATACTGGCCTCCAGCTGCATCCATCTAACATCCTAATTGTTACAGATCCTCTGTGTCTACACTGCTCCCTCTTTTTCTGAGGGTAAAGGAGGGGGAAGAACATGGATTTTTGTGCTGAAGGAACAAGTAGCTTTGAACCTTCTTAAGGTAGTAAATTTGAGTTGTAGCACAAAATAGCATAGTTTTATTTATTTATTTATTTTTGAGATAGTCTCACTCTGTTGCCCAGGCTGGAGTGCAGTGTTGTGATATTGGCTCACTGCAACCTCTGCCTCCTGGGTTCAAGGGATTCTCATGCCTCAGCCTTCCAAGTACCTGGGATTACAAGTATGCACAACCATGTCCAGATAATTTTTGTATTTGTAGTAGAGACAGGATTTCACAATGTTGGCCAGGCTGATCTCAAATTTCTGACCTCAAGTGATCTGTCTCCCTTGGCCTCTCAAAGTGCTGGGATTACAGACATGAGCCACCATGCCCGGCCCAAAATAGCATAGTTTCTTTTTTTTTAATATTATTATTATTATACTTTAAGTTTTAGGGTACATATGCACAATGTGCAGGTTTGTTACATATGTATACATGTGCCATGTTGGTGTGCTGCACCCATTAACTCGTCATTTTGCATTAGGTATATCTCCTAATGCTATCCCTCCCCCCTCCCCCCACCCCAAACAGTCCCCTGAGTGTGATGTTCCCATTCCTGTGTCCATGTGTTCTCATTGTTTAATTCCCACCTATGAGTGAGAACATGTGGTGTTTGGTTTTTTGTCCTTGTGATAGTTTGCTGAGAATGATGGTTTCCAGTTTCATCCATGTCCCTACAAAGGATATGAACTCATCATTTTTTATGGCTGCATAGTATTCCATGGTGTATATGTGCCACATTTTCTTAATCCGGTCTATTGTTGTTGGACATTTGGGTTGGTTCCAAGTCTTTGCTACTGTGAATAGTGCTGCAATAAACATACGTGTGCATGTGTCTTTATAACAGCATGATTTACAATCCTTTGGGTATATACTCAGTAATGGGATGGCTGGGTCAAATGATATTTCTAGTTCTAGATCCCTGAGGAATCGCCACACTGACTTCCACCATGGTTGAACTAGTTTACAGTCCCACCAACAGTGTAAAAGTGTTCCTATTTCTCTACATCCTCTCTAGCACCTGTTGTTTCCTGACTTTTTTTTTTTTTTTTTTTTTTTTTTTTTTGAGACGGAGTCTCGCTCTGTCGCCCAGGCTGGAGTGCAGTGGCGCAATCTCCGCTCACTGCAAGCTCCGCCTCCCGGGTTCACGCCATTCTCCTGCCTCAGCCTCTCCAAGTAGCTGGGGCTACAGGTGCCCGCCACCACGCCCGACTAATTTTTTGTATTTTTAGTAGAGACGGGGTTTCACCGTGGTCTCGATCTCCTGACCTCGTGATCCGCCCGCCTCGGCCTCCCAAAGTGCTGGGATTCCAAGCGTGAGCCACCGCGCCCGGCCTGTTTCCTGACTTTTTAATGATGGCCATTCTAACTGGTGTGAGATGGTATCTCATTGTGGTTTTGATTTGCATTTCTCTGATGGCCAGTGATGATGAGCATTTTTTCATGTGTTTTTGGCTGCATAAATGTCTTCTTTTGAGAAGTGGCTGTTCATATCCTTTGCCCACTTTTTGATGGGGTTGTTTGTTTTTTTCTTTTAAATTTGTTTGAGTTCATTGTAGATTCTGGATATTAGCCCTTTGCCAGATGAGCAGGTTGCGAAAATTTTCTCCCATTTTGTAGGTTGCCTGTTCACTCTGATGGTAGTTTCTTTTGCTGTGCAGAAGCTCTTTAGTTTAATTAGATCCCATTTGTCAATTTTGGCTTTTGTTGCCATTGCTTTTGGTGTTTTAGACATGAAGTCCTTGCCCATGCCTATGCCCTGAATGGTATTGCCTAGGTTTTCTTCTAGGGTTTTTATGGTTTTAGGTCTAACATGTAAGTCTTTTTCCATCTTGAATTAATTTTTGTATAAGGTGTAAGGAAGGGATCCAGTTTCAGCTTTCTACATATGGCTAGCCAGTTTTCCCAGCACCACTGATTAAATAGGGAATCCTTTGCCCATTGCTTGTTTTTGTCAGGTTTGTCAAAGATCAGATGGTTGTAGATACGTGGCATTATTTCTAAGGGCTCTGTTCTGTTCCATTGATGTATATCTCTGTTTTGGTGCCAGTACCATGCTGTTTTGGTTACTGTAGCCTTGTAGTATAGTTTGAAGTCAGGTAGTGTGATGCCTCCGGCTTTGTTCTTTTGGCTTAGGATTGACTTGGCGATGCGGGCTCTTTTTTGGTTCCATATGAACTTTAAAGTAGTTTTTCCAATTCTGTGAAGAAAGTCATTGGTAGCTTGATGGGGATGGCATTGAATCTATAAACTACCTTGGGCAGTATGGCCACAAAATAGCATAGTTTTTAAATCTTGAGCTGTGTGTTAAGTCCTCAAAAAGCTGATACATGCATACGTGTGTGTAGTGGTCATCTGAGGAGAGAGTGGGACTTTGGGGGAAGCCTTGAGAATACTCTAAAGAAAATGATGCAATAGATTCTCATTATTGCTGGAAAAAGATGGAAGGAAGAATCTAAAGGTATATTAGTCCAGTAAAAGGAAAACAATACTGCCCAAAGATTCTCTTACAGAAATTTTTCTGGTTCCTAGTAACGTGGACATAGTAAATGTTTAATTTGCTGCTCAATGTAGAAAATGTATTTATTCAGTCCTTTACTGAATACGTTTTATGTATCAGATACTGATATAGGAATGAAATAGAATTGTAAATTGACATATAGGATAGAAAGTGTCACAACAAGAAAGATACCAAACTTCAAGAAAAAAAGGTGGGAACAAATTATAAAGCATTCGTTCTTTAGTGTGACTCATGAATGCCAGGTCAACTTTATACTGTCTCACCCACTTATTTATTACATAAGCTATCAGTGAGGCCCAAGGCCCTCGAAAATTCTGCTCACTTAAAAAAGTGTCTACAAAAAAAAGTGAGAAAAGTGGTTTTGAATAGAACTAATAATTATAAGGAGTATGAAAAAGTGTGATGTTGGTCTTTTAAAATAGTTTAAGTCGAAGATTGCAGCCTAGAGCATAAATTTCAACAGTTACCAGAAAGAGACAGCTTCAGATTTTCGGATTTAAAAAAATTCAGCTCACTCTTAGAACTCTAATATTAACTTTCACTTACAGGAATGTCTTCTGAAATCTAACCTGAGCCAAAGGAAAAGTTCTGTTGATAATTCTCTAGCTCGGAGAACAATTCTGTGCCACTCCCGGTGTTTGTCTTGACCCTTCTCTTGTCTATATCTGATTTGCTTCCAAACTCAGAGGTGGGGGGACAGGGCATTATTTATGCTTATTCCAAAACCCTAGCATTGCCTAGAGTTGCAGACCAGGTAACCCTAGGGCAGGCCCTGCCCATACTTGGCATTAGTGGCAGGCTGACTCAGACAAGAGAAATCCTTCATGGGTTTCTTACTATTAAGTCTTTTTGGAGGAAATGTTATCTGAACTGGAAAAGAGTTCATTGAAAATGTGTGAGAACTAGCTTGTACCTTGGTTCATTAAGGGGTCACACTGGATTACACAGCTGAAAGGAGGGGTTCCCTAATGGTTCATGAAACCAGGAAGAAGGCCAATCCAAAAAATGCTAAACGTATGAATTAAAACTGAACAGTAGATTGCCCCAATATTCAAAAAATGGCTGAAAAGATTTTCAGTTTTCATTCCAGGATTGGGCTCCTTGAAGTCATACTGAGCCTTGAACAGTAAAGGTCTTATATATAATTTTTTAAAATGAAATTTTAGCTAAAACAACTGGTAGACAAGTTTCCTTGAAATCTTTATAGAATCTGTTAAACCTGTTCAACAAAAATATACTGAAAGACCCCATGTAAAAGGACTTCGAAAGGTCGTTTAGCCCAGTGTGCCTCAGCTGCTGTGTCACACCCCATGAATCCATTCAGATATCTCATTGTCCTTTCAAAGATTCCCATGATCTTTCATTTTTCTACTAGTCTAACCTCATCACTAATTTATTCCATGGGTGTAAGGATCATTCTCCTTGCTCCTACAATGTTCTGTAAATCTACAACACTCACAAAGTGAAAGCCACAGTGCTGGATTTGCTGTTACAATCAAGACTTTAGCTTATCATAGGTAATTTAGTCTCGCTCTCTCTGGCTGAAAGCAGGACATCTAATACCTTTTAAAGTCTCTAGAAAAGAGGTATTGCCATCTTCACAGATTCTTCATGAACAGTCTTCTTTGAGTTTTAAACCTTGCGTCTGTTATCTCCATATTTTCTTAACCAAAGCATATCCCACTTCGTCTGGGCACCGAGTCTCCTGGGTTAAGATTTTGATTTGTGTTTCTCTTTTACTTTCTAGTGCATTTCTCTGATTGGCCCTCATTCATATTCCACAGCATCCAGTGCCCATATAATGCAAAGAGCTCCATGTTCCCTGGTGCATTCATATTTGTGCATATGGTATGTATCAAAACAGTTTTTAATTTCATATAGCTATGCAGTCACTGCTGGTGTCTACTGCTTCTAGAAACCTTGCCAGTACCATCTGTAGACACTTTAATTATGCTTTCTGACCAGAGGGCAACTGGCAGGAATTAAATACATTATGATTGTATTCAATGAAATTTCAGGGTTCCAATGCTTTAGCTCAGAAACAATACCAGCTGGCCATCAGTAGAAGACAGAGGTTAACAAGACCCCCCACTTCAGTGGCAGTGATCTGTCTCAGAGTCAGCAAATACTGTTGACACTAAAGAGTAGCAGAACTCAGATCCTACACAAATATAACCCATTGGCTGGTCAAGATAATAGAACTGGGTATGTAAATGACAGTAACAGAAAACTTCTCTGGGTGCTGAATGTACCTTTTTGGGATCAGGAGGAATTACTGTGACTGGCTTTGGAATCACAGCAAATTAGTCAGGCTGACTTACTGCAGCTTTAAGGACTCACCATGAGAAAAAAATACTCATTAATTGATGGAAATGAGCTTGCTTAGCTGACTCTCTGTGTAGCGGGTGACCTGGATGTGAGGGTCTATGGAGCCATGTAGACCAATGTCGTTTCAGCTGATCTGCAAATTGTCCCCTCCTTCCCTCAATAGTCCACCCTATAGTGGCATGATTCACATATGACCATAGAATAACAGTTATATTCCTTCTACAATTTATTTAACTTTCTGATCATTTGGTTATATATAACTACTTGCCTCCCTGTATAGCCCTCCATATTAAGAGTGGTTTTTGGGGAAAGGATGCACATGCACCATATACACTCATTGTGGTAGGAACACTTGGGTATTTTGCATTTGTTGAAAGGGACCTTCTGCTTTTCTTGTGAGGAGAATGTCAAGTGAGTGGAACGTGGAGTTATGTATAAGGGGAAGGAAAGGAAAATAGACATGGAATGAGTCCTTCATTATATGAGCCTGGTGAGGGAATCTGTGTTATTTAGAAAGAAATTTGAGTCCAAATTCCAGAGATTAGCTTGCAGAGATAAAGGATTGGGCTCCTTGTCCTTTGTTTTAAAATCAACTTTATTGAGGTATTATTTGTGTACAATAAACTGCATTCATTGAAAATATACAACTTGGTGTGTATACTTGTTAAACCACTGCCACAACCAAGAGAATATTTCTATCTTCCAAAACTACTTCCTTGACTCCTTTCTTTCCATCCCTCCCTTTACCCTTGGCCCAAGGCAACTCTGATCTGCTTTATTGTCACAGCTTTTTTGCGTTGTCTAGGATTGTGTATAAATGGGATCATATTCTTATTTCTGAATTCTTACATTCAACATAATGATTTTGGCATTAATTCGTTTCTTTGTGTGTAAATTAGTAGTTTTAGAAATTGTTGAATAATATCCCATTGTATGGATGCACCCCTTTTTGTTTATCCAGCACCTGTCGGTGGACATATATATTATTTCCAATTTTGCTTCCAGTACAGAAAGTTGCAATAGATTGTTTCCAATTTTTGATTATTTTGCATAAAGCTTCTATAAATATTTGTATACAGGTCTTTGGACATATGTTTTCATTTCTTTTGTGTAAATACTTGGGAGTGGAATGTCTGTGTCATATGTTTAACTTTTCAGGAAACTGCAAAACAGCTTTTTCAAAGTGATGGTACCATAATACATGCCCACCAGCGAAGTATGAGAGTTCCAGTTGCTTGACATTGTTACTTACATTTGGTATTGTTCATCTTTTTAATTATAGTTGTTCTAATAGATGGATAGTGGCATATCGTAGTTTCATTACAATTTCCCTGATGAAAATGTGCTTTACGTCTTTTTATGCCACTTATATACCTTCATTAGTGAAATGTTTGTTCAAATTGTTCATTTCTTATCGAATTCTTTGCTTTCCCATTATGAAGATGTAAGGGGTCTTTATACAGTCTGGAGACAGGTCCTTTGTTGGTTACATACTTTGAAACTTTTTCTACTACTCTGTGGGTTGTTTTTTCATATGCTTAACAATGTCTTTTACAAAGAGCAAAAGTTTTTAAGTTTGGTAAGTCTGTTTTCCTTTAGAGTTCATTGTTTTTTGTCCTAGCTAAGAAGTCTTTAGAAAACCCAAGGTCATAAAATTTCTCCATTATTTTCTTCTAGGAATTTTATTGCGTTAGGCTTTAACTTAGGCCTATGATAATTTTGAGTTAATTTCTGTATGCAGTTTGAGGTAAGAATTGAGATTATTTTTAAGTATGGATATCTAATTGTTTCAGGACCATTGAATCTCCTTGCCACATTTATTAAATGTCAATTGGCCATATAAATGTAGATCTATTTCTGGACTCTATTATGTTTCACTGTTTCAGATAGCAACCTTTATGTCAATACAACACTGCCTTGATTACCGTAGATGGTACAAGTTCTCCATTTTGTTGTTTTTCGAAATGTTTTGGCTATTCTAGATCCATCTAATTTCTAAATAAATTTTAGAATCAGCTTGTCAATTTCAGTGTTTCATTGAATGCCTGTTGAAATATTGGCTGGGATTGCTCTGAATCCATAGGTCAATTTGGGTAGAACTGACATCTTGACAATTGATTGTTCCAATGAACTATGACTTGGAATCTTCCAATACATTTATACATGTGTTATTTCTCCATTTGTGAGATTCTTCCATCATTTCTCTCAGCAGTGTTTTGTAGTTTTCTGTGAGGAGTGCTCACACATCTTAAATATATTCCTAAGTATTTTTTACTTTTTTACTCTTGCAGATCACATCTTTAAAATTTAGTTTTCCAATTGTTTACTGCTAATATACGAAAATAAAATCTTTTCTGGTATTAACTTTACATTCTGCAACCCTGCTAATTTCATATTGATTTTAGTAGTTATTGCACAGATTCCTTGGAATTTCCTATATAAATACTCATCCCATCTGTAAATAGAGTCCAATAGAGTCCAATTTTTTTCTTCCTTTCTTCATTTGCTTTTTTTTTTTTTTTTTTTTTGAGACAGAGTCTCACTCTGTTACCCAGGCTGGAATGCAGTGGAGCAGTCTTGGCTCACTGCAACCTCCACCTGCTGGGTTCAAGCGATTCTCTTGTCTTAGGCTCCGGAGTTGCTGGAACTACAGGCATGTGCCACCAGGCCTGGCTAATTTTTGTATTTTTGGTAAAGATGGTTTTTTGCCATCTTGGCCAGGCTGGTCTCAAACTCTTGACCTCAAGTGATCTGCCTGCATCGGTCTCCCAAAGTGTTGGGATTACAGGCGTGAGCCACTGTGACTGGCCCTTCATTTGCTTTTGATGTGATTTTTGTTTCACTTGTTTGTTTTTTCTTTACTCTTATTCAGTTGCAGGCAGTTTTTACTGTTACTCACAGGGGATATTCAAGCACTATATTGACACTTTGTTTTGGAAATGACAGTGAGAAGAGGACACAAACAGCAGATGCAAAGGAGCACATAATTTCCTAAGAAATTTAGCAGAGATCCCAAACTGCTTATCATTGAGGGGCAGGAAAACAACTGATTGAATAAAGAAAATGAAGATGCTGTGAAAGGTATATAGTTAGCCAGAAGCAGGGCTAGACTTCAGCCTTGCTCTGCTCTTGCTGTTGCTCATGGGTCTGTCACATTGAAGTCCTTTGGAGCTGGTCGGAAGGAAGGAGAAAATGCATTAGAGATGTGAAGGAATTGGATTCGCTGTGGCTGGAAAACACTTACAGACTTTCAAACTGTTAGTGATTTCCAAGTTAGTAGGCCAATGTCAGCCATTGGCAAACATGCCAATTGGATCCCTCTTCTCCCTCCCCTGCACATGCTTCGCTGGCCAGAGAAGCAGTCTTAGTCTCCGAGTCTCAATTTCTGGGACATTCTGTCTTCTCTAACAGTATTAGTCTCACTTTCCAGAGTCCGTTTCCTTCTTCCCCCCAACAAAAGTTCTCAATTAAATTCTACCCTGTACCTATCCCTCGACCTTAGTTATATTTTAACAAGATATGTCTGAAGATGTTTTAAGTTCCAAACAAGTGAAAGCATAAATATAAGAACACATATAAAGGAAAGGAAATAGCATTTATTGAGCAGGTACTGCATACATCAAGAGTTGTTATTTAATCAAAATAAGATACAAAATCAGATTTATATCCTCATCATAAATAAAAGGACTGGGTTAAAGAGGTTAAGCATCTTGTTCAAGACTCTATAAAAATGAATTTGAGAAAGAACTTGAATCTCAGTCTGAGTTTTAAGTAAAGGCCCTTTTGATTGTGCCCTTCTGATTCTTCAGTATTACTGAGCATCTTCATCATATCTGCTGACTTACCACTGACTCTATGATATGAGATTGGACACTTGTTTGCAGGAGTGTATTTGCCAGTTTATTCCCCACTCCTAGCATAGGGCATGGCAAATAGTAGGTACTCAATATTTGCTTGTCTAATTGATTTAAATATTCACAAAACCATGTTTCTATTTGTGCTATTTATACACTAATTAAACAAATACTTTTTTACACTTGATCTTAGCCAAATGGCCGAGAAGCGATACAAATACTTTTTTAAATGGCTAAACACATATGTTTAGAGTAGGAGTCAGATAAATAAGGAATTCACTGTACATAATGATACCAACTATGCTAGAGGAGTGACTAAAGTGTTAAAGAAGCACAAAGAAGAGTTACCTAATCTGGCATTGTGGGGTCAGCAAAGGGTCCCGGAAGAAGGGCTATTTTGACATTAAATGTGAACAATGATGCAGTGTCAAAGACACTCCAAACAGAGGGGCAGTTGTGCAAGACTGGAAGTGAGAGAGGTTGACACGTTTAAGGAAATGTAAATAGCTCAATATGGCTGGACACAGAATGTGAACCATAGAACGATGAGGGGATGAGGGCAGAGAATGAAACAGACATCAACTATGAGAAGACTGTTATGTTCTGTTAAGGCTTTATCCTGAGGGAGCCACCAGAGGTATAAAATCAGCAGATGGCAGGGTCAGATGTTTAATTCAGAAAGAACTTGGTGGTTTTCTTGTGGAAAGTGATTGAAGGGGAGATCATGGCTGATTTGAGGTGAAAAATGAGGGTGGTCTACTCTAAGGTAAAGAGTATAAGACTGGGGCAAGTGGGTGGATTTAAGAGAAAATAAAAGTAAAATTAATAGATTTTGGACACTGATTTAATTTTGAGAGTAATGGAGAAAGAGTTGATAGGATGATTCTTAGGTTTTGGGTTTGAGAAAATGGTGGGCAGTAGTGTCATTTAATGAGCTCTCTTGAGCCCAGGTGAAGGATTTATCTGTAGAAGAATATCTACAATGACTATCATCCCAGACAATTTACTAAAGCATTAAATTCATATTTATTTCACTAAATTATTAGGTCCCCCACCCAACTAATTTGTCATATCTTTTTGTAATACTGTCCTTTTCTGTGTCAGTAAGGCTGGAAACCTTATGTTCATTATTGGTTCCTCCTCTTCTCAAAGCCTCCCACCCCTCCACTTTTTTTTTTATATATATATATTTTTTATTATTATACTTTAGGTTTTAGGGTACATGTGCACAATGTGCAGGTTTGTTACATATGTATCCATGTGCCATGTTGATTTCCTGCACCCATTAACTCGTCATTTAGCATTAGGTATATCTCCTAATGCTGTCCCTCCCCCCTCGCCTAACCCCACAACAGTCCCCGGAGTGTGATATTCCCCTTCCTGTGCCCATGAGTTCTCATTGTTCAATTCCCACCTATGAGTGAGAACATGCGGTGTTTGGTTTTTTGTCCTTGCAATAGTTTCCTGAGAATAATGGTTTCCAATTTCATCCATGTCCCTACAAAGGACATGAACTCATCATTTTTTATGGCTGCATAGTATTCCATGGTGTATATGTGCCACATTTTCTTAATCCAGTCTATCATTGTTGGACATTTGGGTTGGTTCCAACTCTTTGCTATTGTGAATAGTGCCACAATAAACATACGTGTGCATGTGTCTTTATAGCAGCATGATCTATAGTCCTTTGGGTATATACCCAGTAATGGGATGGCTGGGTCAAATGATATTTCTAGTTCTAGATCCCTGAGGAATCGCCACACTGACTTCCACAATGGTTGAACTAGTTTATAGTCCCACCAACAGTGTAAAAGTGTTCCTATTTCTCCACATCCTCTCCAGCACCTGTTGTTTCCTGACTTTTTAATGATGGCCATTCTAACTGGTGTGAGATGGTATCTCACTGTGGTTTTGATTTGCATTTCTCTGATGGCCAGTGATGATGAGCATTTCTTCATGTGTTTTTTGGCTGCATAAATGTCTTCTTTTGAGAAGTGTCTGTTCATGTCCTTTGCCCACTTTTTGATGGGGTTGTTTGTTTTTTTCTTGTAAATTTGTTGAGTTCATTGTAGATTCTGGATATTAGCCCTTTGTCAGATGAGTAGGTTGCAAAAATTTTCTCCCATTCTGTAGGTTGCCTGTTCACTCTGATGGTAGTTTCTTTTGCTGTGCAGAAGCTCTTTAGTTTAATTAGATCCCATTTGTCAATTTTGGCTTTTGTTGCCATTGCTTTTGGTGTTTCAGACATGAAGTCCTTGCCCATGCCTATGTCCTGAATGGTATTGCCTAGGTTTTCTTGTAGGATTTTAATGGTTTTAGGTCTAACATGTAAGTCTTTAATCCATCTTGAATTAATTTTTGTATAAGGTGTAAGGAAGGGATCCAGTTTCAGCTTTCTACATATGGCTAGCCAGTTTTCCCAGCACCATTGATTAAATAGGGAATCTTTTCCCCATTTCTTGTTTTTGTCAGGTTTGTCAAAGATCAGATAGTTGTAGATATGTGGCATCATTTCTGAGGGCTCTGTTCTGTTCCATTGATCTATGTCTCTGTTGTGGTATCAGTACCATGCTGTTTTGGTTACTGTAGCCTTGTAGTATAGTTTGAAGTCAGGTAGCATGATACCTCCAGCTCTGTTCTTTTGGCTTAGGATTGACTTGGTGATGTGGGCTCTTTTTTGGTTCCATATGAACTTTAAAGTAGTTTTTTCCAATTCTGTGAAGAAAGTCATTGGTAGCTTGATGGGGATGGCATTGAATCTATAAATTACCTTGGGCAGTATGGCCATTTTCACGATATTGATTCTTCCAACCCATGAGCATGGAATGTTCTTCCATTTGTTTGTATCCTCTTTGATTTCATTGAGCAGTGGTTTGTAGTTCTCCTTGAAGAGGTCCTTCACATCCCTTGTAAGTTGGATTCCTAGGTATTTTATTCTCTTTGAAGCAATTGTGAATGGGAGTTCACTCATGATTTGGCTCTCTGTTTGTCTGTGATTGGTGTACAAGAATGCTCGTGATTTTTGTACATTGATTTTGTATCCTGAGACTTTGCTGAAGTTGCTAATCAGCTTAAGGAGATTTTGGGCTGAGACAATGGGGTTTTCTAGATATACAGTCATGTCATCTGCAAACAGGGACAATTTGACTTCCTCTTTTCCTAATTGAATACCCTTTATTTCCTTCTCCTGCCTGATTGCTCTGGCCAGAACTTCCAGCACTATGTTGAATAGGAGCAGTGAGAGAGGGCATCCCTGTCTTGTGCCAGTTTTCAGAGGGAATGCTTCCAGTTTTTGCCCATTCAGTATGATATTGGCTGTGGGTTTGTCATAGATAGCTCTTATTATTTTGAGATACATCCCATCAATACCTAATTTATTGAGAGTTTTTAGCATGAAGGGTTGTTGAATTTTGTCAAAGGCCTTTTCTGCATCTATTGAGATAATCATGTGGTTTTTGTCTTTGTTTCTGTTTATATGCTGGATTACATTTATTGATTTGCGTATGTTGAACCAGCCTTGCATCCCAGGGATGAAGCCCACTTAATCATGGTGGATAAGCTTTTTGATGTGCTGCTTAATTCGATTTGCCAGTATTTTATTGAGGATTTTTGCATCAATGTTCATCAAGGATATTGGTCTGAAATTCTCTTTTTTGGTTATGTCTCTGCCAGACTTTGGTATCAGGACGATGCTGGCTTCATAAAATGTGTTAGGGAGGATTCCCTCTTTTTCTATCGATTGGAATAGTTTCAGAGGGAATGGTACCAGTTCCTCCTTGTACCTCTGGTAGAATTCGGCTGTGAATCCATCAGGTCCTGGACTCTTTTTGGTTGGTAAGCTATTGATTATTGCCACAATTTCAGAACCTGTTATTGGTCTATTCAGAGATTCAACTTTTTCCTGGTTTAGTCTTGGGAGGGTGTATTTGTCGAGGAATTTATCCATTTCTTCTGGATTTTCTAGTTTATTTGCATAGAGGTGTTTGTAGTATTCTCTGATGGTAGATTGTATTTCTGTGGGATTGGTGGTGATATCCCCTTTTTCATTTTTTATTGCATCTATTTGATTCTTCTCTCTTTTCTTCTTTATTAGTCTTGCTAGCAGTCTATCAATTTTGTTGATCTTTTCAAAAAACCAGCTCCTGGATTCATTAATTTTTTGAAGGGTTTTTTGTGTCTCTATTTCCTTCAGTTCTGCTCTGATTTTAGTTATTTCTAGCCTTCTGCTAGCTTTTGAATGTGTTTGCTCTTGCTTTTCTAGTTCTTTTAATTGTGATGTTAGGGTGTCAATTTTGGATCTTTCCTGCTTTCTCTTGTGGGCATTTAGTGCTATAAATTTCCCTCTACACACTGCTTTGAATGTGTCCCAGAGATTCTGGTATGTTGTGTCTTTGTTCTCATTGGTTTCAAAGAACATCTTTATTTCTGCCTTCATTTCATTATGTACCCAATAGTCATTCAGGAGCAGGTTGTTCAGTTTCCATGTAGTTGAGCGGTTTTGGGTGAGTTTCTTAATATTGATTTCTAGTTTGATTGCACTGTGGTCTGAGAGACAGTTTGTTATAATTTCTGTTCTTTCGCATTTGCTGAGGAGAGCTTTACTTCCAACTATGTGGTCAATTTTGGAATAGGTGTGGTGTGGTGCTGAAAAAAATGTATATTCTGTTGATTTGGGGTGGAGAGTTCTGTAGATGTCTATTAGGTCCACTTTGTGCAGAGCTGAGTTCAATTCCTGGATATCCTTTTTAACTTTCTGTCTCATTCATCTGTCTAATGTTGACAGTGGGGTGTTAAAATCTCCCATTATTATTGTGTGGGAGTTTAAGTCCCTTTGTAGGTCACTCAGGACTTGCTTCATGAATCTGGGTGCTCCTGTATTGGGTGCATATATATTTAGGATAGTTAGCTCTTCTTGTTGAATTGATCCCTTTACCATTATGTAATGGCCTTCTTTGTCTCTTTTGATCTTTGTTGGTTTAAAGTCTATTTTATCAGAGACTAGGATTGCAACCCCTGCCTTTTTTTGTTTTCCAGTTGCTTGATAGATCTTCCTCCATCCCTTTATTTTGAGTCTATGTGTGTCTCTGCACGTGAGATGGGTTTCCTGAATACAGCACACTGATGGGTCCTGACTCCTTATCCAGTTCACCAGTCTGTGTCTTTTAATTGGAGCATTTGGCCCATTTACATTTAAAGTTAATATTGTTATGTGTGAATTTGGTCCTGTCATTATGATGTTAGTTGGTTATTTTGCTCATTAGTTGATGCAGTTTCTTCCTAGCCTTGATGGTCTTTACAATTTGGCATGTTTTTGCAGGGGCTGGTACCGGTTGTTCCTTTCCATGTTTAGTGCTTCCTTCAGGAGCTCTTTTAGGGCAGGCCTGGTGGTGACAAAATCACTCAGCATTTGCTTGTCTGTAAAGTATTTTATTTCTCTTTCACTTATGAAGCTTAGTTTGGCTGGATATGAAATTCTGGGTTGAAAATTCTTTCCTTTAAGAATGTTGAATATCAGCCCCCACTCTCTTCTGGCTTGTAGAGTTTCTGCCAAGAGATCAGCTGTTAGTCTGATGGGATTCCCTTTGTGGGTAACCCGACCTTTCTCTCTGGCTGCCCTTAACATTTTTTCCTTCATTTCAACTTTGGTGAATCTGACAATTATGTGTCTTGGAGTTGCTCTTCTCGAGGAGTATCTTTGTGGCATTCTCTGTATTTCCTGAATCCGAATGTTGGCCTGCCTTGCTAGATTGGGGAAGTTCTCCTGGATAATATCTTGCAGAGTGTTTTCCAACTTGGTTCCATTCTCCCCATCATTTTCAGTACACCAATCAGATGTAGGTTTGGTCTTTTCACAGAGTCCCAAATTTCTTGGAGGCTTTGTTCATTTCTTTTTATTCTTTTTTCTCTAAGCTTCCCTTCTCGCTTCATTTCATTCATTTCATCTTCCATCAGCGATACCCTTTCTTCCAGTTGATTGCATCTGCTACTGAGGCTTCTGCAATCTTCGTATAGTTCTCGAAACTTGGCTTTCAGCTCCATCAGCTCCTTTAAGCCCTTCTCTCCATTGGTTATTCTAGTTATCCATTCTTCTAATTTTTTTTCAAAGTTTTTAACTTCTTTGCTATTGTTTTGAATTTCCTCCCGTAGCTCAGAGTAGTTTGATCGTCTGAAGCCTTCTTCTCTCAACTTGTCAAAGTCATCCTCCATCCAGCTTTGTTCCATTGCTGGTGAGGAACTGCGTTCCTTTGGAGGAGGAGAGGTGCTCTGCTTTTTAGAGTTTCCAGTTTTTCTGCTCTGTTTTTTCTCCATCTTTGTGGTTTTATCTACTTTTGGTCTTTGATGATGGTGATGTACAGACGGGTTTTCGGTGTGGATGTCCTTTCTGTTTATTAGTTTTCCTTCTACCAGACAGGACCCTCAGCTGCAGGTCTGTTGGAGTTTACTAGAGGTCCACTCCAGACCCTGTTTGGCTGGGTGTCAGCAGCGGTGGCTGCAGAACCGCGGATTTTCATGAGACCACAAATTCAGCTGTCTGATAGTTCCTCTGGAAGTTTTGTCTCAGAGGAGTACCCAGCCGAGTGAGGTGTCAGTCTGTCCCTACTTGGGGGGGTGCCTCCCAGTTAGGCTGCTCAGGGGTGAGGGACTCACTTTCGGAGGCAGTCTGTCTGTTCTCAGATCTCCAGCTGCGTGTTGGGAGAACCACTACTCTCTTCAAAGCTGTCAGTCAGACAGGGACATTTAAGTCTGTGGAGGTTCCTGCTGGCTTTTTGTTTGTCTGTGCCCTGCCCCCAGAGGTGGAGCCTACAGAGGCAGGCAGGCCTCCTTGAGCTATGGTGGGCTCCACCCAGTTCGAGCTTCCTGGCTGCTTTGTTTACCTAAGCAAGCCTGGGCAATGGCGGGCGCCCCTCCCCCAGCCTCGCTGCCGCCTTGCAGCTTGATCTCAGACTGCTGTGCTAGCAATCAGTGAGACTCCGTGGGCATAGGACCCTCCGAGCCAGGTGTGGGACACAATCTCCTAGTGTGCCGTTTTCCAGGCCCATTGGAAAAGTGCAGTATTAGGGTGGGACTGACCTGATATTCCAGGTGCTGTCTGTTACCCCTTTCTTTGACTAGGAAAGGGAACTCCCTGACCCCTTGCGCTTCCCGAGTGAGGCAATGCCTCGCCCTGCTTGGGCTAGCGCACAGTGCGCTTCACCGACTGTCCTGCACCCACTGTTTGGCACTCCCTAGTGAGACGAAACCGGTACCTCAAACAGAAATGTAGAAATCACCGGTCTTCTGTGTTGCTCAGGCTGGGAGCTGGAGACCGGAGCTGTTCCTATTCGGCCATCTTGGCTCCAGCTTTTTTTTTTTTTTTTTTTTTT